>NC_051846.1:19928362-20043566 GCF_002237135.1 Teleopsis dalmanni
AGTTTTATAATAGATGCTTTTATTTTTATATATAAATTAACAAAACACAAAAATATACATATATATATAAAACATTAATTTAGAAACAGACTCTTTTATTACGCTTGCAATATCTTATACTATTTGTGCTATATGCTTCTATAATATTATTTGTACATATTTATTAAGCTTATTGTAATTGAAATAAAAACTGAATTCTTGAACTTGGTAAATTTTAAATCAAAATATAATTAGAGACATACAAGAGACCATCATTATCGATTATAATGTAGCACTGGAGGTTTATATTGCAACAATACTTAAATTGAAATTTAACATTAAATACTAACAGTAACTTCTATAAATTAATATATATTAAATATAATACTATATATTAAATTGTTGTAAAAAAACAGCAACTTTTGCATCAAATGATTTGAAATATTATTACTGTATATATTATTTAAAATTATAAAAGAAAATAATTTTTACAATTCAACATTAAAATTATTTCCTTTCCAATACACGTGTTAACTATTCGTTATAATAAAAACTTTTAGTGCTGCATTATAGCATATATCATTGAAAGGTTAAAAAAACTTTTTAACAAATTTCTTTATTATTGGCGATAGAGAAAAAAATTCGTATTTTAGATACTTACAGAAACGTTGTAATGTGGCTTGGAGATTTCAGTATAATTAGCTTAGCCCCTTGTATGTATCCACAATCAGTTGTAATGACACTACGCCCTGAGCGATATTTATATAGATGACTATATAATAATTATAATATTTTATTCATGTCTAAAGTTAATTTACTGTACGACTTTATTTTTTTAATAAGTATTTTTCTATCGTGAAGAGTTCAAGGGTTTAAAATCACCCTGCGATATTATCTTAAAAATATAGTTAATTTCTAATCGTAATTTTTTTTTTTTGGTCTATGAATGTATTTCTGTTTTTAAGTAGTTATAACTTTCGTAACTATTAACTCTCTTAACCCTCTATTAACCCTAAACATTCTTGGGAGAATGCTCCTTCAAAATCATAGAGCAGTATAAAAATGACCAACTCTGACTATTTTATGGAAAGTGTTTAACATCCAGCCAGGTGCTTTTTCTCTCACACTCCACATGCACTTAATAAATTCAGGTGGTAGATGGGCAATAACTGCTTCGTGAGTTTGCGAATTCAATTTAAATGCCATTCTCGTTAAATTATTTTTCAGTTTTTTTTTTACGGTGAGTCCTATATAATTTCATTTCCTTCCCCTCCATAAGCACCACCCACCATGTCTGTCCGTCAGTCGATATAGATTTGTGTTGACGATACCAATCTACATTGTGCAACATATTATTAAATAATAATAATTTAATAAAAATATTAAAAACAAAATAAACTCCTTACCTGTACCAACCATTCTATATATTTTTCTTGTCTTATGTTGAGCCTTTTCCGAATTAGTTCATCTGGGCACTTTTACTCTATGATGGCTGGGCCCATCTCACTGACTAATTTGAGTATTCCTCATAATCTTCATTATTATTCGATGATTGATCTAAAATCTGCGTACCGCCCCGTGCGGTTAGTGATTTCTCTGAGATTAGATAGTGCTAAGTAGGGCAGCCTGTCAATGTTTTTTATCATCAATGATTTTAATGTTAATTTTTTTCTTGCCAAAAATGACGCGTCTTTATGATGAAAAGAAACTAATTAAAAGTTAGACGGATTTGAATAGCAAAGAAAAGACAAGAACAAATATTTATAGTGACGCGCCTAATGAGGAAAAGAAACTATTTAAAAGTTAGACAAATTCGAATAGCAAAGAAAAGACAAGTGTTTTATTTTGTTCAACTTATTTTTGGTTTTTAAAAATAATTTACACACAAGTTTTTTTTTTGCCTGTAAAAAATAATAGTTATTTTTGAGTTTTTCGTTTTAAAGGCAAGAATAATAATTATTTTCACGTTTTAAAGTAAAAAGCAGTAAAAGGGAAATAATAATTATTTTTGAAAAATACTATATAATGGAAAATAAAATTATTTATTATTTTTTGAGTTTAATTTTAAAAGACGAATATATAGAAAGTATGCATTATATGAAGTATGAATGTTGTTGTAATAATACTTAAATTAGAATTTAGACAACTTTTTCTTGCTGCGTTTTTTTTTTGAAAATTCTTTAAATAAGTATAATTCTTGGACCCTGGCTGTTATATGTATTTGTATAAAACAACATGAAAATAAAATGTCATCATCTATTCGGACCCATCAACTGATCGAGCAGTTCGAGAACATTTTGTAGAATTTGAAGTGTTTGATTTAGAATTCTAAAGTTAATACATTTGAGCTGCTCGAGCATTTAATGTTTAAACTCTGTGAACTCTTAATATGAATCTATCGTCAATATATCTATTTATATTTTCAATTATAATTATATAATAAAATATTAGGAATGAAGATATACTCGTATATGCTAAAGATATATTACTTAGCTAACACTGGTTAACTTAGCAGACTGATTGTTATCAAAATGAAGCAAGAAATACAAAATAGTTATTTTTTAAGCTACTAACTATTTTCGCATATATATACATATATATGTATACATCTATATATTTATATATTAATAATTATAGTAAACTTTAAGATATGTAGAAAAGATCAGTATGATACATAATTTCCATTAAAGAAGGGAAGATATACTTATGTGTATATATAAAAAATATTGTAAAGAATTTGTTTAGTTCTATATATGATGATGTTGAGAAGAAAATTATAACGAATAAACCTGCAGGTAATTATGTGTCAATAAAATTGCTTAAATATTTTAATATATATGTATAAGTTATTTATTGAAATATATATTTATAAATTATAATAATTAAAGTAGAGCCTATTAAGTAGCGCTTAATGCAACATATAATGTTTAAATTGATTGTATTTTAAGCTTTAAGAAATTGTTGCTTAAACTCCTTTTGTTAGACTAAATCTTTTTGTGTATATTTACAAAAAAAAAAATATAATATAATTAATTTTAAGTCTAAATCTAAAAAAAAAAATTCATTTAAATTAAAATTGCACAAATAAAAATAAAAAGCAATTCTTAAATTCAATCACTTCCAAATTTTAAAAAATAAAATCAACTCAATCAAACGAAGCAATATATATATACGTTACTAAAACTATATACAATATATATTTATTTATATGTATATTTACATATACATATATATGTAATTACTAACGATATGTATATACAATTATATATAAAATTATTTAGGCTTCGGAGTGTATATATTTGAAGTGATTTATTTATGTTAAATTGTGTAAAAAAATTGTAAGCTGCAAGCAACTTAAAGCAAAACAAGTTATAAAAACATATAGAATGTATATATATATACTATATATATGTATATATATATATATATAATTAATTGAAACTAAGAGATATAAAAAATATTTATGCACTATTATTGTATTTATTAATATCGTTATTAAGAATAACTTAAATAAATGTATATACATGAAAAAGCAAACTTATAATTGTTTTTAATTTTTACCTCATATTAGAAAAAATGGTATATGTATAACAATAGAATGAATGCCTGGAGAACAGCGTTTTAAACTAAACCATGTTATTCTTATTTAAACTGTTTGAAATACTCTTTATCAAAAGATGATGTATAATAACAACGAATACAGATTATGGTAACCTGGATGATATGGTTTTGTGAAAGATTAATCTAAATACTAGGTACACACCCACGGTTTGGTACGGGTGACTAAGCCATAGATTCTACTTCTCATGGTCCTTTGTATTGTTTTGTTATATATTTCTTTCTTAGCACTTCTTCCGTTTCATATCTAAGATTAAGACTTATAGATTTTACTTCTCATGCTCCTTTGTCCCGTTTTGTTATATATTTTTTTCTTATCACTTCTTCCCTTTTATATCTTTATGTTCGATTACTTTATATAGAGTTAATATATCATTAGAATCATACATATCAGTTCAGCGATTGAAAATTTGCTTTTAACAATTCTTTCGTACGGCGGTAAGCCTAAATATTGAAGCTTTATAAAAACGTTAATAGTCTATGTTTTCCCTCTATATAAGGATTGTATGGAATAATTATCAAGAAGATCCAGAAAACTGTTTACAAGAAAACTCGATTAAAAAAAATTGAGTGTTGCTCATAAATTTTGACTCCAAATGAAAATGGTATAGCTTTATATAAAGAGTACGTATCATATATATAATGTAAATTGATTCAGCGGTTTAGAGAAAACTTCGAATTATTAACATTAACATCCCATTGAAAAAAGTACTACCAGTATCTTAATATATTTTCATTTTTCCGAGTAACTTTTCCAATTTTTCTCTCCGTAACAACCTGATCCGAACTATAACGAATATTATTTAAAGAAAGTAGCCAAATTGGTCTATCAATAAACAAGAAATAATCAATTTATTTATTATATAGATCTATAATGTAGAGATCCAATAGACTTTATAAACAGAGGTAATCGAAACTTCAACTGGAAACAAAAAAAGAAAGAGTAACTTCTATTGTCCATTTTCAGCAATGATACCGTTTATAGGTGCTAAAGAAGCTAGAAAGGATTTGAACTGAAGCCTAGGACGTGAAAGGTTGAGCGCACGGTCTTTGAGAACATACATTTATTAATACATAGTTACTTGTTTCTTAGTAAGTATGGTACACTAAAATGTTACTAGAAAAAAATAAAATAGGTTTATATTAAGTATCTTGTAACATCATCTATATCAAACGATTTTATATGAAATTAGGGAAGTTATTGTAAGTGGATAACGTCATCTAAGTCATCTCATTAAAACTTCAACGATATTCAGTCACTATTTTTAATTTTACAGAACTCGACTCAATTACTTTTAGTGACTATAATCTATTTGGATAACTAAAATTTATGCTAACAATCGATTAATGTCTTTTTATGGGAGGCATATAATCAAATCAAAAGTATATAGAGAAATAAATCCGTTCCTGACTATAGTAAGTTGATCAGACCCTACATAATAATTCGACATATTTTAAAAAGTAGTGAAAAGAATAATTTTTAAGTATAAAAGATATATTATGAAATATATAAACTATATTAACATAAAGAAGTAGTCTTGCCGATCTTAATGGCAGCCAAACGACAATTAAAGTCTGCCAGTCTCCCAACGTAAAATCAAAGCTAGCTAAAGAGTACAGAGTGGACATTGACAGACTAAATTAATTAGCTGATATCACTTTCAAATATTTTACCGGGTTCGATACACGTTGTAACCAGTTTTCGATGTCTTAAATTCTGTTAAGAGATGTACTTACCTCTAATATTTTTAGCTATTTTATAAGTGGACAATAGTTACGTGTCTTTGTGTGCAACTTCTCGGTCGACCAGTTTATGGGAACTCATTAATAGTGATCACATCTCTCTACTCCTTATAGAAGTAGAAACAAATTTACATGAATAGAAAAAAAATCAAGCATATCCTCTCTGACTACTTTGCTTTCAGTTTCAGAAAAATTAGGTTTTAAGTAAAGTACTTCATTGACAGTTTTTGGAACTGTTCATCGGTAAGGATAAAAAAACCCGATTAATAAATTTGAATAAAAAAAATCAATTAAATAAATTAATAAAAAAATGTTTGTAGTTCACAACTGTTTGAAACCTCTCTATTAAATGCAAAAACTTCTATTAAGTAAAATAGTAATGCCGTCATAACTAATGTTAAAAGTTAAAAATAAAAAAAAAAAATAAAAGTTGTAAGTTATGGTATAATACATAACATATTAATAATAATAATAATACCAAATAATAATTATTTGGTACAAATAAGTTCTTATACCCATAAGCAAAAAAAGTTATAGATTTCTAAATAATAATAGTTTATTTTTAACATTCAGTGGATAATAGATATTAAAAAATATTATTGCAATTATTTTAGTATATATATGTATTTATAAATTTTTCTACAAGCACACTCTCAAATATATATATATCTATATATATATGTATATGTATGTATATTTATATAAATATACAATTATTAATAGTCAATATAACAATTATTTATTAACTTAACTTTAACATTTAAATTAATAATTGCATTAAATATTAATAAATTTATAAATATAAAAAATAAAATTTGCAAAACAGTATATAATAAATCTGTAAATATTTATATACCATATATATTTAAAAATTTTAAAAGAAAAATTATAAATTTTTGTTAACTATAAAATCATTAATAAAATTTTTCCAACACGCATACAGTCAGCATATAATATATATATTGTACATAAATAGATTTATATAAGCATAAATTTAACTATTATATTACATTATAAATATAACATATACAATTTAGGATTATTCAGTTAATTTCTTACATACATACTATAGTATATTGTTCTGTCTAGATATAAGTTAATAATTCGATGTTAAACATTTTCGACGATTTTTACGCATTCTTTCAATGTTTTCTTTTATTGATGTTTCTATAAAAAAACAAGTTACAATTGTGGTAACAGATAAAACTGTTGTCATAAATTGATTAATTGAAATCTCCCAAGTGTCCAAGTCAACAAAATTGTTGTCATTTGTGCTAGTGCCAGCATTTCCAGAACTGTTAGAAGCGCATGCTAAGCGATATTGCTCTTCAAATGCCATAAATAGACGAGTAGTAGAAGCAGGTTCTGATGGTGTAGTCGGATTCCCATTCGTGTCAGGCTAAAAATTAAACTCAATTATTAAGCGAAATTTAAGTATGATCGAAAATTAATACTAACCTCATCGTTACTAATGTT
This sequence comes from Teleopsis dalmanni, assembly GCF_002237135.1. NCBI lineage: Eukaryota > Metazoa > Arthropoda > Insecta > Diptera > Diopsidae > Teleopsis > Teleopsis dalmanni. Next base: position 19,935,179 of record NC_051846.1, read on the forward strand.
GAGCTGTGTAAAGCTTTCCAAGCTTGATTCTTTTTTAATGGTATTGTTACCCATCTCCAATAAATTTTCATCTAAAATAACGACTTGGTATCAATTTCATTTTAATAGCGTATACGTATTACTTACAAGCTTTTCGCATATCAGCATCTTGCTCTCCTACTATTTCAACTAAACTTTGCCATAGAAACTGAAAATTGGCCTTTTTCATGTTTGGTATTTTACCATTTGGCGAATTGGAATCGGGTTGGTCGAATAAATAACCCAAGCTACCCAAACTTTTGGTATCCGTAGTCGAATCGGAACGTTCCATTTTTGTCGTATTCACTAAATCACTTATTTGTGAATAATTTGATATTGTTTCCACGTTAAGATGCGGTGGCGTTACTTTAGCTGCGCCTAAATCTGAAATATCTGAGAACGTATCAATCGATTCAAAACGTCCTTGTTGGCGGAGGCCATCAATTAAGAGCCCTGAGCTACTACTTGCGCCATTTTGTGATTTGGCAACATACTCCTCCTCGCTCGGTAGATCTACATAAAATGTAGATGTACGCGCATTCAATGCTGTTGATGAAGCATTTGAATTTGTCGACAGATTCGGTGTGCGTATCGGATCCACAAATGTACTACCACTGATACCAGCCAAATTGTGCAAATGCTGTGTGGCACTCGCTAAAGCGAAATCTTCATCAAAGTTTTTGTCAGAAGGTGAAGGTAGCGCTTCAATTGAATCCGTAGGATCATCACTATAAAATAGAATAAATTCAAATTTTTGTTTTGTTAAATCAGTTGAAAATTGTATACCAAAAGAAATCTTCTGCTTCGAAAGCTTCATCAGCATCATCTTTAGTCTTTGTAATCGGTTGACGTGTATGTTCAATCTCAACTTTTGATAATAATGGCGGTAAATGGAGTATGTAGAGTAATTTTAGCTTTTCTGTATATTTCGATGAGCAAACTAGACCTATTGAATTCAGGATCTGTGAAAAGCTTAGTAAACCAGTACTTTTTTTGTCTGTTAACTAAAAATAAAAAAGTTATTTACATGTTTTAATAACTAAAACTTTTATTAATAATTTTGTTTTTAAAACGTTCTAATTGGTCAATTGTACTCCAATACTTATTTACATCTATAGGGTACCTCGCAGGCTATGACTACAAAATATAGTCTAAATATTGTTGTGAATAACATTTTTTTTAAAAAAGTATATTATTTAACAATTGACCAATTAGCCCGTTTCAAAAATAAAATTACTAAGAAATATTATTTAAATTTCAAATTAATAAATTTGATGTCATTCTAACCCTAAAGAGTTTTTCAGCCAAGTCAATTGTAGCGTATGAACGCCATGGTGTTAGCTCATAAAATAATACCCTAAACGTTTCGAAATCTACATTGTAAGCTTCGGCACGACTGCAGTTATCCTCTGGAAAAGGACGTGGATGCATTGGCGAGGATAACAATATAGGAGATTCACTCGTTCCTTGCGTTTTTTGCTGATTAACTTTACGAAGAGCCATTTTTTCCTCACGTATAATTTCTAATAGCATATGCAATTCCTCTTTTTTGAAATACATGTTTTTTTCATGTGCTTTGACTACTGTGTTTTCATTATCGATATCGAATTGGCGTAGTGTCAGACGTCGATGCTTGTTACGTAGTTCTTCAATATTTTGTAATGATATCTTAGCACCAAATTTTGTATATGCCTCATGTATTAATGTTTGTACTGTCTGTGTGTGTTGACGTGCAGCTTTACGTTTCTCAGTTGGCGCAGGTAATTGATATTCAGGATTATAAATGCCTTCCAAGAATTTTGTCAATACGAGCATTGCTTCACCATCGTCGTTGCAATGTAGCAATTTATCACGATTCCATTCGAGAATTTGCAAAGCAATCTACAAGTATATAAAAAAAATATATGGTTATTCTTTGATTTTAATCATTAAGAAAAAGTTTTTAATTTACCACAAATATAATTTTGGCACCATCATAGAAGAAACAATCGATAATATGTAACGAGCTTTCATACGATATAACACTAATGAAAATAGTTAGAAACCATGAAAGTGAGATCATTTTTATAATGCCCATTTTATCCAGATGGACATGCAGTTCTGGTAAATGCGTTTCAACTAATTCATTGAGTACACCTTGATCAATCTGTAAGAAATAAACAAAGAAATTAACATTTATTACATATATTTTGAATTTGATTTTAACATACCTGAGCTCCTACTACTCTATCCTTATAGTAATCCTGTAACAGGTTCTCACACAAACTGGCTAACATCCAAAATGCGTTCTCTTCATCGCAATACAGTAGAAATACAGAGGAAACAATATTCATGGCTTGACAATAGCCAACTTGTGGATTACGCAGCGCATATGCTTGCAAAACACGTCGTAATGCACCTATACCATCAGAGTGCTGGAATGCGGGATGTTCAGGTAATGAACGATGCAGATCACGATCAATTTCATCATGTATGACTGAGTGCTTAATACATGCAGCCTACATATTATAAAATGATAAATTATTAATAGCAGTATTCAAAACAGCTTGCTATATGGTATATATAAATATTACTTTTTCTACTAGATCTTCATATAGACCTGGATTCATTTCTTTTTCATGTATGGCACCAGAAAATATTAACCAAATTTCCTCTCTTAATTTATCTGGTATGCCTTCCACTATAAGATTAATTACTTCTGTTGTGCGAAACATGGATATGCCACGCCCAAAATCACGAAAATGTGACTCCCAACGCGCCATCTATAAAATGGTAACACACATTAGTTTATATAGACATTATAATATTATATTAGACAAAAATTATTAGAAATAATTAAAAGAAAAATATAAATGTTATAAAAATAAATTATTATTTTTACAAATATTTTATACATATTTTATAGATAGCCTTATGATGAGGTAGCAATACCACAAACAGATTTTAATACACACTAACTCCAATCTATTCATTTGCTTAACTTTATCTCATATTCTTTTAATTCCGCCACCGCATGCCAATGTGCAATTTTTATTATCCTTTTATATGATTGCTTTTTAGATCGATGTGGACTACAACAACAATTTCAAGGAATTCTCATGCAGGTACCCAGAGAGGACATCGAGGATTTCCAAAACCGACTAAGTCCACGTCCCAGAACCACTTGTCGAGACGATGACTAATCACCGTTCAACATTCTCAAAAGGAACTATACCAATAGGTACGAGGTCTGAGGGCCACCACAACAATAATAATATAATATATACGTTATTAATTGGACTGTTTATTGAGATAATAATTTTTAAAAATTACTAAAATTATTTGAATGCTACCAATATTCATGCCTCAAGTAATTTTTTAAATACGAGAGTCTGAGCACATTAATTGATCTTGAAAAATATTAATAATCAATTTTAGTATTATGTTTTTAAAATAAAAAATATATAATATATGTTCGCCGTGTGGTGAACACATTTATTTAGTCTATGTTTCTGTCCTGCTAGGACAATTGTATTGGACATCAAGAAGTGATATAAAACAATTGGTTCCAAAAAAGACCAAGTCAACGTTTCGAGGCCACTCGTCAACCAAGTGCCGTCTATCACCTCCAAAAATACTACACAATCCCCGCGTGCTCTATCAACAACAACTAATAACTAAAACATAAAACTATTTTAATCAAGCTTTAAAAGAAACCCACATCTATGAAGGTTACTGCAAAAGGAAGGCGTGTGCAATTTTTAGATTATTTACTGGTACTGCGGTTACCAAGAACATCCTTACTAAACTAAATATCTAACCAAAATAAGACATATTGTTACCTTTTCATCTTGTATTTTCAGCATTTCAGCGCTGAATTCAGTTTTAAAAATTTTAATTAAAGCAGTTTGTTTGCCCCATGATATATCGTATTTGGGACGCTCCCGGTTAACAGGTCTGTAATAAAATTTTATAATGGATTAGAAATTGTTTTTGTCATATATTTATAACATATATAACATATACTTACAATTCAAGGCGTGATAGTAAATTTGATATTTTCAATATAAGCGTTTCACGGTCAACAATTTGAGCGAAGATAAATGGAAGAGTATCGGTTGTTATCACTATTTGATTATCAAACCGATGTGGTCCATCATCTTTTTTTTGGGCGGTCTATATATAAATGAATAAACAATTTATATTTATAATTTTAATATTTTATCACAAATTTACATATCAGTGCATTATTATATTTAAAAAAAGATCAATTATTAATGACAGTTAATGATTATTAAAATTTATTTTAGAAGATAAGCTTTTTGAAAGTGAAGTAAGTACAGTTATTGTTAACGTAGCAGTGAGAAAACCACTAGTGAACAAGTGCAGTTCACTTTTCCTGTTGAAGTTTTCCGCTTGCATGGAAAACGAAGCAAACAGGTTAACCAAAGAACAGTCTGTTTCGAAATTCATTGAGTAATCCATTCTCATTCCTAAATAATCCCCTCCCCACTAACACAACCAATACCTGTCCACACCATAACCTATGTTATGTTGTTGGTTGTTCTTGTCATATGAACTAAACAGTTTTTTAAAAGGCTGTCTTTTTTGAGACTCGTTACCGAATTCACTCTCACTTATAAGTAATCCCCTTCCCTCCCACACAACCAATAACCTATCCACATCCTAACCCATGTAGCCGTATTGTAATTTCTTTCATTTTATCTGCTTTATAAATCCCTGCGGCCTACAACAACAACGACAGCCAAAATAGAGACAACAATGCTCTTAACAGTTTTTTGTCCACTTCAAGTCGAATCTTGCCTTAATTGCAAAGCTACTCTGCATGACGTCATCCATTTAATTTCATGTATAGAAGCACACATACATTTCAACCCTATTTATGGCTCCGGTCCCTGAGGTGACAAGTTTTCCTTACACGAATTCAGTTTACTACTTATCACGTTCCTACTTATTTCAATATCTTTATTCATCGTTCGCACCTATTACGCTATGCTTATTCTTATCTAACACCACAAAAGTCTTCCCATCCCACATTATTGTACACTATCTACATCTTTTTTAACCTCGCGTTTTATATATAACATAGTAATGTAGGTATGTATGATATATAAGACATATTCACACATATTTCATAAATCCCACCCATCCCAATTCACCACTTCTCCCATATTCCTCCTCTCCCACCTTCAAAATCCTAACCCATAAAATCGTCTTGTAAATCCTTTCATGATATCTACTTTTTGGTCTCAGGGGGGTACAGCCACAACAAGTTTTAAGTCTCAACAATAACTTTTTGTATTAAAAATTCGTCTCACTAGTGTCTTTCTATGTTATCAGAAAAATTTTATATTTGATATTCTAGTTGGTTTTTAATATACCTTTATATTCTTCATGGGTATAACAAGACTGACTAAGTCTTTTACATCACTTCGGAAACAGAAGAAATTTGCCGACAAATATATATAACCACTAGCAAATCGTTTGGAATAATGTGTCCATAAATTAGCTGAAAAACAAGAAATAAAAATCACTCACCAAACTAAACATTTTGGATAGTTACAAATACCTTTAATCTGACCATCAATAATTTCCGATCCTGGTAAACGAAAATACATGCGATATTCTTCCGATTTTTGTCGTGCTGTTAGATCCCGAAGTAAGCCTGGTTTGTTGGACTTCTTACGGCCTAAACGTTGGAAATTTGTTGGTTCATGATCAACAATGGGACTGTCAGGATTCTATATATATATTATAAAATCAAGATATTACGACTTCGCAAAGTTTAAGTTAAAATGTGTTGATATAACATACTTTTATTATTTGTTGGATAGCCATCTTACTTAATTGCTCTAATAAATCGTATGCTTCTTTAGCACCAAATAAAAGTGTAAATTTATACTGAATTGCATTGTTTGTTTTTATATAAATTGTGCTGCCATATAATTTTATTTCTTGTAGTTCCGCAAAACGTATTACACGCTTCGTTTCCTGACCCAGCATATAAGAATAGAAGCAGATGTGATTTAATGATATATATAAATGACCCTGCCTTGGTATTTTATTAACATAGCTGAAAAGATAGCAGTAATTAGTTAAATTTTTATTTACTTTTATTTATTTATTTTCTTTTTAATAATTTAAGTCTTACGTGCAGGAATACGTGTTCACCAATTGCTCTTCCTCTGGCATGTTAAACAGTTGTCGAAATTTGGATACTGTAATCTTGAAGTTTGCCGATTCATACCCATCATCTTGATTATTTTGGGCGCACAGAGATTGTATTTTACAATTTGTAAAATTCGTGATATCCTCCTCACTTCCCATCTCATTCAAAACGCTAAACAAGTTTTCTGACAGCCATTCCCAATCTTGGTTGATTTCTTCGAAAGTGATTCCGACTGCAATTTCTGTTGTAAAAAAATTGATGAAGAAAATGATTACATTTTGATTGGAACAAAAAATATATATATGTAAATTTTATTATTTCTTAATTTAAATTTATTGAGAGATGTTAAGTACGTGATGATGTGACCACTTAATAGAAACTAAGTGATTGCTGAGTTTAAGCACATCATTCTTTGGTTCATCCTTGTTACGAACAGGTTGTTTTCGTAAGGAACTTCTGATATTTTTCGATATTAAATTATTTAGACTTCTCGAATACCGACTAATCTAGAGTTCTTGCTATAGCCTGCTGGGACCTGCTCATGTAGTCCGTTTGGGAGGTATCGAACGGCATTTGGTCATGGATAATGCGAGTGGCTCCGGCACATAGACTTGACTGTTCTTAATATAGGTTAGATAATATCTGCTTCTTAAATTCGGCGCATGTACAGAAAAAAAGGATATAGTTTTTTTGTAAACAATATTGTTGAGAATTTTAATTCTGGCCGTTTGCTCTTTAATAGCCCATAAACCAGTAATCACTGCCTTCAAAAATTCCTATAATTTTTGTTTCATAGCGGAAAACTTTTCTTAACATTGTAGTAAATCGATATGGTGGTCTACTAGTCGTATATGGTTCTGGCTAGATTTTCGGCTCTTTGATTGGCCTTCATATTCCACAGTCACAAGACTCAGATCAGAAAAATATTACGCTGTTCGCTTAGGGTTGTTAGGTCTTTTTTTTAGTTTATTCCATTAAGTAAAAAGTTGTCTTCTTGTCTTCTTTTGATAACTTGTCTGTTATCAAAACGTATAAGAAGTATTATATACAATATATATATATATATGATATATATATATGATATATATATGATATATGATATATATATGATATATGATATATATATGATATATGATATATATGATATACTTATATGATATGTGTATGATATTTATATGATATATATGATATATATATGATATATAATATATACAATACATATAAAATATATATATATACAAAATAATGCAAGCACAGCAATAAGTAAATCTTATTCTTATGCTTTGATTCTATAACCATAATAATAGTGGTATATTTGATTACTACTTATACGTGTTTTTTATTAAATACAATACATATATATAATACATATTATAATGATATATGTAAATACATTAAAAACAAATTGTGTAATATTTGTTTCTTTTTTATTTTAAAACGTTTCTTTCTTATTTTAAAACGTCATTGCTCTTATCAATGTGGACCAAAGTTGAAGAATCAGTACAAAATATAAGCAATATGATTACATTGTTGTTGCTGAACACATCTTATTCATAATAATATATATATGTATATAACAGTTGTTATATATATGATATGAAATTGGTATAAACATTCATTGAAATCTGTTTCTGAATGTAAAGCTCATTGCTTTCGATTAATTACACCGTCGTAAATAATTAATGAATGATTCATGTCAAGAACTAAACGTGCAAAAACACTGAAGCAAATTATGGAGAATATGGCACGCGATATCGATTTCAGTCAACAGTGAAATGCAATAAAAAAAGTAAATATACATATATTTAATCTGTGAAAATTTGTGCTTATCTTACCATAATAAATCTCTGAATTTGGCGTTAAATGTATGATGCGATAAGGTGATGGCTTGGTGTCGAAAACACTATCAAAGGTTCCAACAAGCAAAGAGCCAAACCCACGCGATTCTCCATGTCCCCGTCTTTTCTGCAGAACAAAGTACTTGGATTGTTTCTCTTCAGTCCTTTAAGTAAAAAAAATTACAAAAGTTGGTGAAAATATTTTTTTATATCAAAAATGATTCAATGTTTCTAGAATTAAGAGATAAGGTGCTACTTTTTCATTTTTTTTTTGCGACTGTTGTATTCCCATAACTTAGTGTAAAATTTTTAAAATTTAAATACAATAAAAGTACACATAAAAATTAATAAACAAAAATGATAATGAAAATACATTTGATGTGTTCGAATTGTTATCACAGCGATTTAGTTATTGGAGAGAAGTCGAAGTTTTACAAATTACGTGTAGTTCTACAATCATTAACTATCGATCGAAAAAATGCCGAAGTAATAATAACAATAATATATGATAATAATATATTAATATAATAGCATATGTTGGGATCATAATATATTATTATTATTGTTTTTAAGTTCCACTGTGATCTAAATGTCAATTATGTCCACTTAATGGTTTCAGAGTATTTTTCTGAGTCGAGTGGACAGACTGAAAAGTGGTTCTGATTTGACACCACAGTATCGATTGAATGAAATATCAATAGGACCGTATGTGTACAACTGTAAAGAGGGCAAAATCTAATACCACATTTTAAATTGAAGTAATCTAATGGAACTTTTGGTTATATCAAGGTTTATAGTTAGGGTATATACATATATTAGTTCCCGTAGATCCTATTCGTAACAAAAAGCCACTATAGATAGGGTATGCTTACTGGTTAAAAGTATCATTGCATTATTTTTTTATACAAATAAATGAAACACAGTAGGAACATACGATCTTAAATGTAATAAGCTTTAATAAGCTATTTTTGGCAATTCATTTATTAACTGAAAGTTGCTTTCAGTGATACCACGCTAATAACTATGTCTTTGATTTAGGTATCCATGTGGTCTATTGAAACTTAGTCATATTAAAAAGAAAGAATTATGATATCTTAGTTTGCAAAGGCGGATCTGCTCAAAAATAGACTGAGGGGTAGGTGCAGATATATATTCGCCATTCACAGATCTTAATTATTCTGTTCGACTATTCGTGTATGATCATGGTAGCACCGAAAGGAATGCAAAAGTAGACACTTTAGAGAGCTTTAACGTCTCCATAAATATCTCTCTTGAGGTATCGGTTCATGTTTCCCTGAAACTATTAACACATATATCTACTGTCTTCAAAGTGGAAATCACAACATATGCAATATGGAATTTACACATGCCACTTGAACCTTGCGTTGATACCATAAAGGGATTCATGTATTTTCCTTAATTATCTGGGAAAATCATATGGTTAAAATTTTAATTTTACTTAGTATATCATATCCAACTTTCAACTTAGAAATGTTTCAATGAATCAAGTCTTTGTTAGAAGAAAACCGGACAGTGACATAACACTTGTTTGATTCTTTAGTTTGTCATATGATTTTTTTGTGGTGATGAATTATTGAAAGATTATATCTCATTTAATTTCACAGGTTAGTGAATACAATTAATATTAAAATTAATTTTTACAATAATACAAATCGTGTTACTAATATGCTGTAAATATGCTCTATTACCCCTCTACACAAGTGCGATATTCTCTTCGTGACCAGGGTTGCATTTGTGAAAATAATGCTTTTCTCGTACAGCCAGCCGTTTCCTAGCTTAATTGAGATTATGATATAGCCATGTGTTGAACAGTTACTTATGACGCATAAATGAGTCTATTCCCCCATGATGTCGTCTTTCTGTTTTCCTGTCCCAATACACACACAAACTGGAGTCTAATCTGTCTTTGGACCAATAAGATTTTTCCGTCTTGATAGTGGCTGACTTTAATTTATATCCCAGGCCCATCTTCAATCCATTATTACTTCTAACTAATATCCTACCCTCTTACATTACCAATACCTGTCCACAGCCTCACACATGTCTTCGTCTTCGACTTTGTAATTCTTTTCATGTAATCCTGCTATAAATATTCTCACGGGCTACACAACAACAACTACTGTGGAACATAAAACATACAATTATTAAAGACATTAATATCAACCCAATAGTTGCCTGGGTTTTAAAATTTTTATCAATTAGTTCTGGTAATAACCGGTACCGGTTTAAGGTATTAAGTAACTATAATAAGAATATAACTTTATGTTAAATATTCTATGGTATATATTGATTATTTAACATAAGTTGAAAACATTATGTGTTTATTCAACTTATAAAATGATTAAGTATGCAGTACAATCAAAGGCAATGGATGCTATTCGTAGTCCCACAGTGCTTGTAAATAGAATATGTATTATACTCGTATGTCATTTCAAACAGATTTATTTTATTCTCTCGTACATAACATGTATACATTTATATATGTGTATATATAATTTAAGATAAAATTTTTTTATTTATACTTATTATAAATATCAGTATTATTTCTACATTAATTTGATATATTGAAAGCTGTTTTTTATATTCTAATTTATATTTGCAGACCATGTGTGAATCAGCGTGAAGATTGCGATTTAGTACGAGGCAATAATTCTTGATAATTTAATATTGCTTTAGATAATATATAGAGTTTCTTTGGTTCATTGAATCTTGTGTAAATTACATTTAAATGTATATTTTTAGACATTCCTTCAAACCTCTAAACAAATATATGAAATACAAATATGTACCAATTTTATATTCAAGAAACTTACCAAAATGCTGAAGGAATATATAGTTCTTTTGGTTTGATCCACATACTTTAAGTGTTTAATTTCATCGATTTTATTAAAAATATTCTTTAATTGAATTTAATTAATTTTTAGTGTTTTCTTGCAGTTTTTATGTAGAGAAATGCCTCTAGTGTGGGGTTTTTATCACTTTACGTCGCAGTTTTTTTGTTATTGTAAATTCTCATTTGCTTATGCACAATCATTTGTTTAAACTTTATTTTCTTTAACACAATAATAAATATTATAAAATTAAACTATAAAAATACTAATTTCACAAATTTTCTCGGTTTATCTGAACTCGCACTTCTACTGCACAGCTACATAACAAAGAAAATGCAGAGACTTGAAATCAGCAAGTTTATTTACATTTAAGGTGACCATATGGCATATAATTGCAAATGTTTAATGTGCGTAGCATGCGATATTACATATAGGAAAAAATTTTAAACAAAGTTAATACTAATTTTGAAAATATGTAATCTACATAAAATTATAGAACTAATGAGTGTTAACCATATGTACAGCTAAACATTATATTTAATATATTTATATATTAAGATATTTTTCTATAAATAAACACAATATAATTGTATAATGTTCCAAAAATAGTTGGTCGTGTGCGAGTTCTAGTAAATTGAGGTGAAATAAATTGAAATTTTCTAAAGATATTTTGCACTGTACTTATGTAAATATTTATTTATTGCACTTATTTATTATTTTTGTTTAAAAATGTTCAAATTTAATTATTTATTTATATAAGAGCTTATAAAATTTCCAAAAGGGTGACATCTAATGTACCTAATTTTTATCTAATTTACCCTACTCGAAATTCTGGTAAATACCAACATTCGCTGCCATACCGATATAATTTACTATTTCCCTCAATTTACTATTTTCCTTAATTTACCATCAATTTACTCAAACTTGCACATTGCCTTAATTCTAATTTTGAAATAATATAATCTATATAAAATTATATAACCAATGGGTGTTCACTATATGTACATCTAAATATTAAAATAATAACAAAATAATGTTATAATCCAAACATAATTAGTGCAAGATATTAAATTAAAAACGTGTGCATATAATTTTTTACATCAGCCGATAGGAAACAAGAAATACATTTTCATATTCTAATTCGTTTCAGCGCAAAATTAAGATTTGGTCGATTCCATTGGCAAAACCTGATTTACGCATGTGAAATAGCTTCTTTCTTTACATTTTACATAAATGTCACAATACTTCAAATGTTAAAAACATTTTATATTTTTTTAAATATTTTATTGTTAAGGGTTGCACTAGATATTTTTCGCCTCAGATAAGTTGATATATTTATAATGAGCTCACTTATATGAAATTATTTTTTATAGTAAATTTTTCTCATTAATAGCCTTAATGAGCAAATCTGGGTTTATATTCATTTGTATATAAAATTCATTTGCAATTCTAAAATAAAATCTTTTAATATATTTGTTATAAAATGTAACAATGCATTCCTTATGATAGTTTGATAAAAAATATATACTTAACCATTAATTTCTTAAATAACCATCATTATTAATAGTTCCTTTATGTCTAATAACAATGTAAATATTAGAATAGGTAATATGTAAGAATATGTCTTTTTTTGATGTACAATAAAAAAAGACGTTAGAGAAAGTCAAAATCCTTAAAAAAATTATAAGATATAACTCGTGCTTTTTTACCGCGACAAAAAATACATACAATAAGTTTTCACTTATAATTGTTAAACTATCATAAAATAATTACAAAATACTAGAAAAGATATGACAACAAAGGTATTACAAATAAATATATGCACAAATTTGTTCTAAATAACAAAGAAACAAATACTTTATGTTAAATTACTTCGAAAATTAAAGGTTTTACTAAAATTAAAATAGCACAAGTTTTTTTGAAAAGTGACAATATTCAAATTTATGGTTTTATACAGCAATACATTCGCAGCAATGCATAATACACATCAATTTATAGTTGGATTACTGTTATATAGCAGCCAAATTTATTTGTTGATAAGTCCTAACTATAATATGTCAAATTATTGGTACACTTCAGCAACTGTACTTTGTTTATCAAAGACTGTCGTTTAAGGGGCATGTTATGATTGCATTCACATCACGGCTATTGTCGTTGCTGTCAATGCAAAATGAAGTGAGCTGTCGTCATCAAATTATCGTTTTGCATTGAAAGCAACAAGAATAGCAGTGATGTGAACATGCCCCTAACATAAACCATATCGTGTGAATAGATCCGAAGAAATGTTAGTAAATGTAAGTATGAAAAATAGTTTTAATGGTCACCTTTAAATATTTTTTATTTATTACTAGTTTTCCAATTCTAATTACTGTTCGCTTTCATATGGTATTCTTTTGCTTCATTCTTCTTTGTTTTTGTTACGCGTTCCGTTTTGTTTGTGTTTTATTTCATTTTGAGTTTACTCTAAAACTGTTAGTGTAAACGAGAAAGCTCTATATATTTACCTGCACAGCTGATAATTTATTTAGTGCTGCCAGTAAGCTAATATTTTTTGTCGGTTTTAAAATTTTTTAAAACATGAAAAAAAATTGTCATTTATTTTTAAAATATGTAGCATTAAACAGTAAGTTAATATATTTCTGTTCAAAATTTTATGTCATTGTTGTTTCAGTGCTTTTTAAAATAGTTAAGTTAATAGTTAAATTGGTAAAAAATTTCATTAGGCAATAAACAAAAATTCAAAAACATAAGTGCGGTGCATTAGGTTTTATTTTAACCAAATCACTTGTTAATACCTTTTGAAGAATTTTTTACAATTCAAGACATTCTTATAATTTATCCCATCGCTATATATCAATTAAATAAGCAACAATGTTTAAAAAATTTGTGCCACTCAATACCAATGCCAGTCCTTCAAAAAATCCATATGAGGTGCGCACCTTTATGGGTGATCGCACCAAAATACCGGAATGGAAAGTCGAAAGTCCTCTATGTCCACCCAGAACTTGTGCTATGCCAATGAATTCAACAATTGCTAAAGTTATAACAATCGAAGATGAACTACGACGTTTGCACCACAAAACACAGGAGTCACGTTTTAAACGTGCTGGTAAGCGACCTTGTCAATTGCACGACGATTACATTACCTGTGTTATACCACAACGTACACCCAAGGAACTAAAGCAACATGCAATCTTGCGGGAAAAATATTTAAGAATACAGAGCAGTTTAGGCACCAAAACTCATGATGGCTCAAGGCCAGTGTCAGTTGCTCCAAGCGTTGTTAAACTTAATAGTCCTATACAAATCTGGGAATCGGAGGAGGAGGAACAAGTAGCAGAAGAAGAAGAAGAAGAGGAGGAGAAATCGATCAAACCACAACTAGCCAGTCCACCATGTAGTGATTTAGCAATATATATACCACCACAGAAATTGGTAAGTGTTAAAACAAAATTTTTTTTTTTAATATTAATTTTATTTTTCAAGAAGTGATTATAGCTTCACTGTTTATTTTAATTCAAAATTACAAAAAAAAAAAAATTTCATCATTCCATTTTCATACTTAAGAAATATATGTACTTTATATGGTAAAAAATTATGAATATTCAGTGCAGTTTGCTTATAGTTAAGTGTCTATATAAATGGAATTGAAAGATGAATAGAGCGAAAATTGCTAAAATCTAATCTATTAAAATAATGTCTTCGAAATTATCGACAGCTGTAGGATCAGTTTCGATTGTGCATTGTGGAAGTTTTTTGTAGGCTCCCCGTGATGCTTGATTCTGCATATGTAAACCCAATTGTGAGATCAATTCAATGGCAGTTAAATCGGCATTATCTAAAGCAAATTGATGTATCATAGACAAATGTGGAAATATCATATTTTGTAGAGTTATGACTGCACGATTATTATTATTGACATCAATGAATGAATCATTCGAATCTGAAGATGGCAGGTTAACATTATTTTGTGCACTATCGTCGACACTATTTTGATCGATGTCAACTATGACACTGTCTTCGGAACTAGTTAAGTCAATACTATTGTCTCCTTCATTCACTCCTTCAGGTGTAAGTGTTCCAACATTTTGATCAATTCTATCAACTGTAGACGTGATAAGATTAATCTCATTCTTGATAAAACTTGGCAGTGAATCTTTAAACTCTATTATAATATCTTCTACGGATACTTCTCCTACTAATGTGTTTTCTTTAATTGCCAAATCGCTTTCAGTGTAATTATATTTGTGACGAAAACGTTGAAGCCAGCGTGACGATGGATTAAAATTAGGTAAATTCAAAATTGCAGCCATTTTATGTGCTGTCTCCCTCAGCGTTGAATTGGTAATCACTTGCCGAAGACGTAGTTGACGGCAACGTTCGACCCATTGATACAGTATAAAACTAACAGCGGCCATTTCAAACTTTTGCCTTTTTATTTGTATTTCGTTGATCATTTCGCCCTTATCGAGTGAACTGCACTGTTTCAGATATTCCTCTTTGCGTTCCAGTATACGTCTAATTTGCGTTGGACAGCAGTTAAATAATTTCGATAGCTTATTTCTAGAGATGTTGTTGGTCTCATAATAATTTATTACCGCTAACTTCTCGTAAAGTGTCAAAATGTTACGTTCACCGCGAGGTTGTCTGGTTGCCTGAAAATTTAACTTAGTTTATTTAATGATCTATACAATTCTTATAATAATTATTTATATAAAAAATATTTATAAAGAATTCGATTACTATTAAATATATACATATACGTTTAAAAAAATTGATTCAAATTATGCATTTTATAAAAATTATTTACGCTAAGTATAGCATATGATTAAAGTTAAATTAGCTTTAAATAAATTCTTTATATTCATTGTATTCATTATAAAAAAGCAAAATCATTTTTTATCTTCACATAGAAGAGACAAGTATCAGTAGAGGTCTTCTTCCATTTTGCATCCAGTGATTTCTTTTTCATATCAGAAATACATCCACACCTATCTTCCAGATTATACTTATGTCATAACTATACAAAAAGCAAAAACTCAAATTAATCAACTTAGATCAGCATATAGTGCCACATATATACACGTCTATTCTTAATATGTGTTCTAACTGCAACTCTATATCTTATGATAGCACCTACCATATTTGCTTAACTAATTATCTTGCTTAACAATACAAATGGATTCGCAAACGCATTTGACTAAGAATGATGTAAGAATCCACTACAATGAGTGGGCAAAATTTATTTACTTCAACCCGAGCGAGATCCAAAAAACAATTCTCATCACACTCCCATTCTCTCCATCTATTTTTCGCCGTATTTTTTACTCCACATATTCTATCAAATTTTTCTTTCCATTATAATCTTATATGTGTTTATCTAATAATTTATTCATATTTATTCATATAAGACGATTTTTTTGTTCAAATAGTTAAACACTATATGATATAGAAAGGGGTATTAAGTTAATATTAAGTTAACTTACTATTATATATAAATAAAAACAAGCAATTTTTTGTCTCTCCCTTTGAAAATAATGTGCAATTTTTATGAGTTATATTCTTCACCTACTCTATAAAGGAATCTTTTTTAGATGATCACTATAAATATAATATCAAGACTAAGATTTCTAAGTACTAAGCTCCTTTATCTTAACTCTCTATCCAAATTATTGGAAATCTGGGTCAGCGGTTGAAATTTTTTCCATTTATTCTTAAGAGGTGATTTTAGTGGGTTAAAGTTCCATATTGTAATACTGTGATGTCGATACTTTTTTAGATCCTATTTCTTTATGTTCTTTAGAAGTTATCGTGTTATGTTCTATTAATTAGTGCTGTTTAATAAAATAGACCTATCGGTTTACAAATAATTAAAAATAATTTTATCTTATTGAGCAGTCATGATAATAAATATAGATATATTTCAATATAATATTTCTATTAATTGCGGAATCTTAGCGACTAAAGTTCAGACGCCTACCTACGTGTTAGAACGCGAGCATACTGAAACAAATCCTATTCTCTAGTGCGAGTGACTATCGTAGTGGGAGAACTAAACTAAAATAATAATACATTTTTTTTATATTTTATAAACAATGGATTTACTTCCTAGCAAACTTAATATTTATTGGAATTCATATTTCCGAATACAATCATATGTATATTGCAATAATAACAAGAGCAGTAGTTTTCAGTAAATATGATATAAATATTTCACTTCAGGAGTAAATAAATATGATATTACGCCTGAAACAACTATCTATAAAATGATTAAAATGGACATATAATCAAATGCCTCTTACATTGAAACAATGGTTATTTAGTTTTCCTTTCCATATTTAGATCTTCTAAGAGTATATACTTACTATTAAGTTAACAATCTCTCTTTAAATATTCATTCTAAAAGTGGTGAAATCTTAAAGAAAAAGAATCAAGTAGACATTTTCTTTGTAAATGTCCAGTTCAGGTTTCCAGAAGAAATAGGTTTTTAGGGACAGTTTTTTGACAGTTTATCAAAGTATCCATTGGTAAGGACATGAACCCTGCCTGGTTCTGTGTGTGCGTGTAGAAAAAAAAAATGATATAAGAAAAATATTGTTCCTGTATTGATTTTATCCCATTTTCAACAGTATCAAAGTATGAGTCAAATTTAAATTCACTAAAACCAATATATACTAAACTATGCGAAAACTTTTTTAAAAACTTCTCAAGGTCGCATAGGTGTATGAGATCAATCCTTATTTTGCGTTTTAGAAAATTATGGATTATTTACATATTGCAAGTGAAAATATATTACGTAACTTGAAAAGGACATAGGGTATAGGTAGTTAATAAATTCATATAATATATATAACTAATATATATAATATATATAATATATAATATATAATATATATAAAAATAAAGTATATTTTAAGGGGAAAAAGACATATGGTACTACAAAAAGGCCTTAAAATAAATTGCATTGAAATGAATGTTTTATTCTTGGAAGAGATTAATGTGCTGAAAATTTTGAATAAAAGTTATTGTTTTTTAGTTATTGTTGTTGTTGGTGTAGCTTGCCAGAAACTTTAAAGTAGATAATATGTAAGGAATTACAATCCCCAATCCACACCCACTTCCAAATCTTTCCACTTCATTTACTCTCATCGCCAACTTTACCTTAACCATTAGCCATCCACATCCTAACCTATATATACATCATATGATACCTTTCATGTTATCACCACCACCTTCATCTTCATCAATACCCATCCATATTTTAACTTATATATTCGTCATGTGATACCTTTCATGTTATCTGTCTTGAAGATCCTTGCGGGTTACCACAATAACAACAAAGGAATTACAAAGATGAGATAGGTGATGGTGGTGTAAGAAGAGAGGGGTTTATTTAGGAGTTAAAATGAATTTGAGGATGGGTGGAAGTTCAATTGAAAACCATGATCAACGCGAAAAAACCAAGGCAGTTTTCAAAAGGAACTACATAAGCTGGTACTTGTTTGTTTTGACATTTGTTTTATTAGTCATTTTATGAACTTATTAATTAATATGTATATATATTTTGCCTTTCTACTTCCTAATATTTTATATTATCCTTTTATGATTTTCTGCATATGTAGCTATAATATAGTTTCTAAAAGAATTGATTTTATTAATATACCTAGTAATCCTCCCTATAAAGCGGTACCCCTTAACGCGTTTTCATTTTATGCGATTTCAATCCCCCGTATAACACGAGCATTCCTCTATATAACGCGGAGATTTGTACAACTCATAATTGGCACGTGTGTATACGGGGTGTATATGGGGTATACGGGATTACTCCTATAATGCGTTCTCCTATAACGCGCAGCCAATCAACCGCGTTATAGGAGGGATTACTGTACTTTCCTTCTATTTAATTAAATTGCATTTCAGTTTAGATTGTTTTCCTTAATGACTAAGGGCTTCTATATTAATTAACTTAATTAACTTCTCTATATTCGGCACAATTGCAACTTAAACATAATTTCATTGTTACTTGGTAAACAAATTAATTTTGCACATATACAAGGTAAAAACAATAATTAAATGAGTTTTGTAAATCTTAGTTCTGTACAATTCAATTCATTCGAGCTTTTTAATTAGTTCAGAACAGATCGATACTTTGCCGGCCTCCTTATGGCCTGTCGTAAAAATGTAACCACTCGCATAAATATTACTTACGAGTTCTAAGAGTTCTAATAGTGGTGACCCTACTGCCTGCTCACTCATAAACTCGCATATTAGCACACTAATTCCAATAGTATTTTCTATGCGCCGAAATGGCTAAGTTATAACGAAAACAATAAGAACAAATACTCGCTAAGCAACAACACTAACAACAGCAACAAGAACAAGACTAATAAAGGCAACAACAATACTAACGAATATGAGACAACAACAAAATTGTACAATATGCTTGTACAATAACAATTACATACTATTTGTGCGGACTACGCCAAACAACGAGAATATAGCTTTTTAGTGCTGTGCTCTAGCGAACGTGACGTTATAACTTGCTAACTTGCAAGTAACGTACATACGTTATTGTTCGTTATGACTCTTATGGCATACAAGTTCCAAATAGCCAACAACACGCATACACAAGCAAATAGCAGCATACCTATTAGTTGGAATGTTTTAACGACTGCATGGCATAACGTTTTAGGCCACGTTAATACCACTAACAAACATGTTAAATAATGTAGATGTATGAGTTCACGTGTTGTTGCTCGACTCGTTCACAATTTTCAATATACATATTTCTTTTGTTTTTGTTTTTTTTTTGTTTCTGTTTTTGCATTTTTTTGTAAGTCTATTGCCGAGCTACAAAACTAACCCTCAGTGCGTTTGTTATAATAGATTTGAGTATATGTATGTATGAATAATAAAAACATTTTAAAAAAATAAACAAATATAAATAAAGTTACATGTGTGTGTATATACATATATAGGTATAATTTAAAAATTAAATACAAAAAAATTCTTACTTACCCCATTATTATTATTAACGGCAGCTTTCTTTTGCGAAGTTGTTGCTATAACTTTTTCTGACATGTTCTTTTTTATAACGCAAACTTTTATTATTGACAATTGTATTTATCTAAAATATACGAAAAATATATATTCAATTGTGTTTTCTTCTAAGTTCGAAAATATTTCTAAATAAAATTCTTAAACTATTTTTAATAACAAAAACGTGTCTTATTTGTGCTTATGTATCATTGCTGCGCACGTTGTGTGCCAATGCGGCATATGTGCAAAAGACTTCCGATTTCCACAAACGCAGACTTGATTATAATTTTTATTTATACAAAAATAATGCTTACCTTAATGCAGTTATTACAGTTATAATAGTTATAAATATTTTAATAATTATATTTATAACAAATTATTTAAATTTCAATAATTTTATTAACTGTTCTATTTGCTATAAAAATTTATTAAAAACCACCTTAAACGTTAAAACAATTGCACACTTATTGAGTACTATTTGGCTACTAATGTGTGGTTGTTGCTTACTCTTTAATTTCATGTCAAATGAAAAAGCGGCACCTGTATATGTATGCGAGGAGGTTACAACAATACAACAATACAAAAAAATACAAAGCACTGAGTAATCCCACAGCACCTTGCTAGCTTGGCTGCAATACTAACTAACACATGCAAACGAACGAACATGCATGTATATGTGTGTATTAGAAAGAAAAACAGAACAAAAAGAATAGAGCGCTATTCATTTTGTTATTGTTGTAAAGAAAGAGGTGTTTAAAACATGAATTTATATGGTTTATGCACCAAGTTTAGTTGACAAGTTTGACGGTGGTGCGGCTATTGCATATTGTTGTTGTTGTTGCTAGTTAGCATTGTTGTTAGTTTTTATGTTAGTGGATGGATGTCTCCATGTTTACGTTGCTCAAATGCACTTGTTATGCTTGATAAAAGCATTATTTGCGACCGTTTCTTATGTAATTTAAGGTTTTGTTTTTGTTTTGGGTTTTGTTTTTTGATATATGTAAGTTTATTAAAAAATTTATGTACTTTATGTTTAAATATTTCATAAAAATTTATTTTAAAATTTTTAATAAGTATTTTATAATAAATGTACAATTTTTTCTAATTTTATTTAAAAAAAAATTCATAGAAAACTCGTAATATTGCTACTTGTGTTATAAAAAAAAGTTATTACCTTGTAGGAGATAGTTTAAGATTTTTTTGTTGTTTATAACATTTTTTTTTTCACCGTTTATTGATGCTCAAAACCAAATACTGTTTTGATATAAAATTTGTAACATGATAACGATGTCAGCACGCTTCCAGCAACAACAAAAAAGCACGTAATGTTATTATAAACGCTTTAGCTTTAAGCAAATATGCATGTATAATTTTTATAAATTTCGGTTTATTTAACACTTTAGCACAGTAGAACTTACTAAGGATTTGGAATTTGTATTTTTTTAAACAAAAATAATTATTGCATTTTTTTTAATAAAATTATTTTTTATTTGAAATTTAAACGTGTATTGTTATTAAAAATTATAATTTTATATATTATTAATACTATAAATAAATTGTATAATTGTATAAACATGTAGCATTTATTTACTATTGTATTACAAAATAAATTTTCAACTAAATTTGCTTAAAAATATTTATATGCACAATGCTACAAGATTTAATTTCTTCTGCTTTTTGATTTCTTTTTTTTTTTTGTTTATTTTTTTTTTGTGAACAAAAATTTAAATTGTCAAAACAACGCTCTTATTGTTGTTGTTGTTGTGTTGTTGTTGTTGTTGTTGTTGAATTGTCAATAACAATGCTGTTAAAGCTAATAGTTCAACTCCAATGCGTAATGCTTGCTGGTTTTATTTCAAAAATATGTACATACATACATGCATGTAAGTTTGTAAGTGCATATATTGTACATACAATAACTACTCAATGATATACTTTGCTTCAAATTTGTATGTATGTATTTTTATATATATTCCTTCTTTTTTGCAAACATTTACTGTGTTTCAAACAAGCTTTTAAAATAAAAAAAAATAAAAAAAAATAAAAAAAACAAAATGTTTTAATAATACATACATATGCCACCTTAGTTTATTTGACTTTTTTTTAGATTTTATTTTATTTTTTTTTTTGACAAAACCAAATCACAAAAAAACTAGTCTTCCAAATAAGTTAAAATGTAAATTGAGAAAGTCACAACAACATTACAGAGTGTGTACAGAGAGAGGGGGTAACATTTTTGTGATGAATTGAAATGTTTATTGTTTTTATGTTATGTTATAAACTTAATGTTACTAATCAGTGTGAATATGCAAGCAAAGCTAAATGCACAATCCTATTTATACTAATAATACCCGTAATAATATAAACGTACATACATATACATATATGGTATGTATGTACGATTTCTGGATATACAAAAGATTAGTGATGCACAATTCAACAATTTTTTTTTTAAATCAAATGGTAAATAAGTTTAGTTTTTTATTTTTAATTAAAATGAAAAATATACTTATTGTTTATTTGTATATACAAATATTAAATGAAACCTTCTTTTGACATAGTAAGTAGATCGCAGAAGTTTAGCAGTACTGAAGTGGAAAAAAAAATTATTTAACAATAAATATGTTTACATTTACATTTATCGAACCTCATTAGTACAGTTTTGTATGGATTTTGTATAGAAAATGACGCTTAATGGTGGACATTACTCGCGTTAATTGTGTTAGTATAAACGTACTGCAAAACCATATAAAATGCTGTAAACAATTAATTTTTATAAGTTTATTTTTTGTTATGCTTTTATTTATTTGCCGTAGGTGGGAAGCATCTACACTGTGAGACATTAACCACTACTTCATTCCAGTAATTAGAGGAGAGAGTCAAAATCAAGAGACTTAGAACCTAACATTTTAGGTTTATCTAAACCAAATGGCAGAAAGATATAGGGGAAAAGGGAATTGGTTGAGGGGGTGGGGTTATTGCAAAGCGCGGGGGTGCATTAGTTGAGGGTTCTATGAGCGTGGTAACGAGAACTACGGTTGTAGAGGTGAGTGAATGCGTCTCGTTAAAGTATAACATGACGTATTGGTGTGGGCTTTAGGCGCATAGCTAACAAGCGGTTAAAGGAAAAGGTGCAAGGAGTTAAGACGTCGAGGGTAGGATCTAGGTAAGGTACCGCCAAGCGAGGGTGTCGGTCGGCTTGCATGTCGATGGGAGTAATTTGAGCTTTCTTGCAAAGGTCGGGGTTATTTGGTGTTAACAGAGCTGATTGTAGAACATATGGGAAAGGCGTACAAGAGTAAGGAGTACCAAAGGATTTCAACATTATAGTTATTTGTTGGGTTGGGTCTTCGAGGGAAATTTTTTAATTGACTATGTCTGAAAAAGGCCTTTCGAATGGGATAATCTTTACATAACCATTAGAATAGGTGTAATAGATCTATTTATGGTCGCAGTGCATGATGAAATTTTGACAAACACCCTTTTGCAATCAAATTAAAGTCAAAATCAAACCAATAGCAAATTCTAGAAAAAAAATATGCTCAATATTGTGGCTTGCAAAGAAGGTGATGTAGGAACCAAAGTATGGTTAGATTGAAATTGTAGTTCATTTAAAGACTATATGGCAAAGGATTATGCCTTATTAGTTGTAACCTCAAGGGGAAAGTGATTTAACATTAATGATATTAATGGATAGGTTAGACATCGTATGGCGTATCTTCTATCAAAAAAGAGTAAGCAATCGTTAATATCTTCTGTATAGAAAGAGTAAGCAATCATTGAAAAAATTATGGACAAAGGAGTTAAAATATTGCGTTTTATAAGATCTGCACTTATTATTGGAGTTATGATGGAGAGCTTTTGTTCCAAACGTCCTAATGAGTTTCATATGATGAAGAGTCATATACATTGTGACCGAAAAGTTTCCGGTCACAATGTACAAACGCAAAATTCTTAATCTTCATCAATATTTATTTTATCTCCTTCAAAATATGCTCCATTAGAAGCGATACACAAATGCCAACGTTTCTTCCAATCATCAAAACATTTTTTATTGGCGCTTTCCGGTATGGCTTTGAGTTCCCTCTGCGAATTCTGTTTTTCGTCTTCTATGGATTCAAAACGCGTTCCTCTGAGTGGTAATTTGAGTTTGGGAAACAGGAAAAAGTCACACGGTGCAAGATCAGGTGAATACGGTGGCTGTTTGATGGTATTTATTGAATGTTTGGCCTTAAAATCGTTGATAATGTTGGCTCGGTGCGAGGGAGCATTATCGTCATGAAAAATCCATGAATTATCCTTCCACAATTGAGGCCGTTTACGGCGGATAGCTCTCACGACCGATGCCTAGCTCTCGTGCTATCTCTCTAACACTCACATGAGGATTTTGGAACACGATTTCCTTTGCCTTTTCAATGTTTTCGTCGGTGGTAGAGGCCGAAGGTCGTCCAGAACGCGGCATGTCTTCGACGGTCGTACGACCGTCCTGAAAGGCTTTGTACCACTCATAAACTTGAGTTTTCGATAAAACTGATTACCCATAAGCCTTTTGTAGCATTCGCAACGATTCTGCACACGAAATTTCGTTCGAAACACAAAATTTGATGCAAACTCTTTGTTCAATATTTTTTTCCATTGTTTTTTCGCAACGCACTACTGAGGGGAACTGGTTTCAACAGCTGCCGTAAACGAACTGTCTGACAGATCGCGCTCATTTTTGGCATAGTAATTAAGGACAGTGCTGCCAAACTACATAAACTTAAAATATCGAAAAATATACAGCGCGCGAATTTTAAATGAGAACTTCCGAAAACCTTTCGGTCACAATGTAGATTAGGTGCGAATATGTTGCTTATAAAAATCTACTTTAACTTTATTACTGATGTGATTGTATCTATGAAGTTTATTTGTGAAATCAACTTGCTTGAATTTAGTGTAACATATTTAGTGTTCTTAATGGTATTTTTGAGATAGATGATAAAATTGTACTTATGCTAGATATTAGATTTTGCAACAAGGTAGATATTTAATGCCATTAAAATAGAGAACAAAATAAGAAATCGTGTAAAATCTGCGTACATTATGTTAGCCAACAGAACAGATTTTCAAAATATTACATTTGAGGGGGTGAGTCTGAGTAGAGAACATTCTAAGGTCAGATCATAGAAAATCCTTTTAGTGAATTTATAGGTAATAATCTGCTTAGAAATGATCTCGATACAGTGGGGAAGGTAAGAGAATGTTGGTTATGCAACTTTAAAAAAAATTATAACTAGAATTGAGTCTTTAAAACACCGATAATTAGTTGTACGACTTAAGAAAAAGAAAGAAGTCAAATACCTTTTTAATACCAACTGGTATTTGCAAAAAGATTCACCACGGTACTGCGAAACGTTATTATTAGACACTATAGTTTATAAGGTTTACTAAACTAGTCAGAGATTATTGTAAAAGAAATCTCTATTATTAATAGACAGAAGACAACCAAGGGGTAAGAGCAAAGTAAGAATTAAATATTAATAAGGAAAAAAAAATTATAAGAATTCTCCAACAATTATTACTTGGAGATACCAGAATAACTAAGTGTAGCGCAGTAGAGCGTATATGTCTGCGTATAGTATCTTTTCCTATATTACAAAGCACAGCTAACGACATCGTAATATAGAGTATCGTGTCATATATAGTATGTGTGACTATACACATTGCAAATACTATCACAGGCCGAGTAGGTTAATTGTTGTTTAGATTGTTGTTAGTGTATTGTATATTTGTGATCTATGCAGGTTTCCTCAACACATATGTGAAGTTAAACTTTTATATTTCTTTAGAAGTTTCCTTTTTATTGAACAATAATAACAAATATTCATTTATGTCAACTTAGCAGTCATTTCTATTGTGAATGAAGTTAATGCATGTTTTAATATAAGATGATGATATTAGATTAAACATTTGCAAAATTTGTAGATTCGTTTAAAAAGCTCTTGGAGTTTCTGAAATAATTTGTTACCAATCTTTTGTAACAATATTTTATTAAAATAAAAAATTATGTATAATAATTTGATTGAAGAAGTCGCACAACAAGGAGTCACCTTGTCTGAAACCTTATTTGGTGTAGAACGACTGGATTAGCTATTTTCCAACTAAATGGAGCAGGTGGTGTAGCTTAACACAAAAAGCAGTTTTGAACTCGACAAAGAAATAGTGTATGACAATTTTTTGTTCTTCAGTTTTTAAAGGATTTGATTCACAATGGATATCATACCGACAAGGTCCAAATAGTTGGTTTACAATTGACTTCGTTCTATGTTAACACTAATGTTCTATAAATAAAGTGCTGTTTTGTTAATAATAAATTACTTACAGTTATCAAAAGTTTTCTCTAGGATTACAACTTATTAAACTATTAAACATTAATTGGGTATTAAAAATGTTTTAATTGTATGAATCCTGAGGTATGAATCCTGAGCATACATACATATAAATATTACAACGGCAATAATACCGGGTCATGGATTCGTAATAGCAATTTAATTACTTTGCTATTTTACATTGTGAGATGAACGTGAGATGAACTTGACAACAACATGAACTGACAGTTCAGTTTACACTATCATGAACTGTCATGAAGAGTGAAATTTGTTTTGTAACATAACATAACATTGTATATAATACACGGTTGCCAGTTGAAAATTTTTTTCTGTACCAAAATTGGTTCAAAAATATACCATTTCTGTAAAAAATATCCAATTTTGCAGCTTCAATATTTTTACTGAATCAATACATAATATGATATTAGTTTCATAGTGGACAGTTGCATCTATAAATAAATTTAATTGGATGTTATAATAATATTTGCAACAAAATTCACAAATTCATACCATACGGAAAAAAGTACTAATTTTGGTACTAAAGTACCATATGTGGCAACCGTGATTGTATATATATGCCTGTAAAGCATCACAATCTCTTCTCTGTTATCTATCGGAAACCGGTTTTCAAGTTCATATTCATGTTACGTTCATGATAGTGTAAATTGGGTCATTAAAATTTTGATTTAACAAAAAAATATTTGTATATTTGAGTATAATATAGACCAGGGCTGTCCAGACCAGAAGTGATCGCGGGTCAATACAAATTACTGTACAGATTGGAGGGCCGTAGAAATAAATACATATGTTCATAGTTGTTATTATAAATACATTATAACATTATAAATATGGTTATGATGTTAAATTTAGTTTTATGAATTTATCAATTAAAATTCATTTATATGGCATACCAAAAAAATTAAATAATGTGGTTTTACCAGTACACCAGTACATTTTAGCCGCGGGCCGCATGTGGCCTCTGGGTCTAACTTTGGACAGCCCTGATATAGACGATAGAACAAAGAGGAGGACGTTTATGCATTTTTAATAATAGCAACTTATAATCGGAATCCTGATGATGACTCTCAAAGAGAGTCGAAGTATAGAGTTTAATAAAATATATTAAAGCTTTATTATTTAACAAGAAGTGACTTACAGGCAGAATAAAAATATATATAAATACCATTTTAATAAACAGGTCGAAAAGTAAATTAAAAAAAAGTTTTTATTTAATTAAATTTAAAGTTTTTAACATATCTGTATATAAAAAATTAGAATCTGCAGTAAAGAGAGTAAGATAAGAAAAATAAAAAACAATTCACTTAACTCTTTTTACTATAAAATAGTTTCAATGTTAAAATAAATTAATATAAAAAAATAAAATTACTTTGTTAGCTACGTAATATGATTTTTAATGACCCTGTATTGCTTACTGCGTTTGTATTGTGAATTTCGCGAATGAAAAAAACAAAAAAAAAATTTGAATAATGGAAATATTTAAGTAAACACTTTGCCATTTATTTGTTTTTAAAATCAACTATGAAGAGTACTTACACATATAAACTGAAGCACACATACACACATACATACACGTTTAATAAAAGCACGTATGAACGTTTAAGTGCTTACTTACCGTAAAGCTAGCGTACGTACCAGCAAGCAATCCAGCACTTATAAGCAATATTAAACAGAAAAATGTTAAAATGTTAACACAATGAAATTTGATACTTTAATAATACAATACTTACAGTAGCAAATAATACATTAACAATGAGATAAACAAAATTAATAAAATCAAACTTGCACTGTAAAATACAAATTTAGTCAACAACTAAATAAACGTTTATAAAATAATTAAACAATTCAAACTGGTTGAAAACGTTATACCTAATGAAACATTTTACCACACTTAAGCATAGTCGACTTATAAAACACAGCAAGTATAGCAAGCAGCTTGCGTCTATATTTGTGTGTACAAGTCGTAGCCACGTAGTTTGTGTGCAAATAAAGCACAAAATAGCATTAAATGAATAAATGAATAACAAAACAAAGTACACAGAACGCAAAACGCAGTTAAAAGTAAAAACACCTGTTTTGTTGTTGTTTCTTTTCTTGCTAAAGAGTACGAGAACTGTTGGCCAATTTTGTTGATATGAGCACAAATCGCTGATATGAGTGAATGTGTCGTGTCGTTAGCAGAAGCAGACTAGCATACGTAATGTTACGATGTGACATAGCATTGGCGTTAAGCGTAAGTAATTCTAGTGCAAGTGTAGTGGTTGCACATATATTTACTTTTTTTTTTGATTCTACGGTATTTTAGATTTTATAAGAGTGGCAGCTTGTTTGTGTGTGTTGATGTTTTTTTTTTGAGTAAGTATTTTGTGCAGTGTCGTGTATAGTGTTCGGCGCTCTTCGTGTTTTGCTGTTACTTCAAACATTCTTTTTACTATGACATTGCGTGAGTTAAGCGCATATTACTAGTTGCAAGCTGCATATTATTAAGTGTATGAACTCATGTATACGTTTAATACACGTACAACGTACAACTGTAGTTTATTGCTTATAAGCAGCACAGCGAGTCAAGTTGATCGTTTAAACATTTATGCGGCATGCTGTGTGTAATATTCGCATTAATGGGCAGCATGACATGTTGTCTTCTGGCGTATGGTGGCGTATGCGTGCTATTTATAATGTGACGAAACTCTTAAGTTCTTGCAGAACAGAGTTTAATGGCTAATTATTTAAACTGAAGTAAAAATGAACACTTCTAAAAGTTAATTTTGTTTAGAAGTTAAAAATTAAAATAGAGACATCATGTAAAATAAAATTTAAAAAAAAAAATTATATATATATATATATATAAAAGAATTTCTGTTATAAAAAAAATATAAATAATTAATTTTATACAATTTTTGTAATAGATATATAGGTTAAGGTTAGATTGAGAAGGTGTGTGTTGACAGTTATCAACACTTCCACTCGGAGGAAAGGCGAGTTGCTAACCTTTGTTGTTCTTGTTAAACCATTTAGTTTTCCAGATGAAGTTGAGGATATCCGATAAATTTGCTTTCTTTATCTCTTCTAAGCCAGTTAAAAAGCGATCCCTAAGATATTGAAATCTCCTTGTCTGAAGTCCTCAACAGAGAAACAGAAAGTGGTTGATAGATTCCACCTCCTCTTCATCTTGACAACTCCTGCATAATCCATTTGTTAGAACTCGTCACCATTAAAATTTTGAATATATCTTTATTTTGTGACTCATGATTTGTTATTATTTGAGAAAGAAAAAATCATGTTATATCAAATCTGTACATACTTGTTTGATTTTATTTGTCGAGTGTTTTTGTGATATATGCAATGAATTAGCTTAATATATAGTATAATAATGTAATATAATAACATATTATAATAATATACTATAATATCATTTTATAATATAAAAATTATATATATATAATAATATATTCTTTTTCTAGTTTCGTGATCTTAACAGCGCGTTTTCGTTTCTAAATTCCGTCATCTTTCTTTTTTTAACAAGTTGTTCCCACAAGTTGATGACTTGTGACTGAAATAAAAAAGATATGCATTGAAGATTATTTTCAAAACTCTGGTTTTTACATTTAGTTCTTCAAGTATGTACATGTCAGTTCTATTTGGGAAATTCCTAGCACTCTTCGATAACCTAACAATTCAAAATCTTCGATCTCCTGCTTGTCTTACCTTTTAATAATCAATGTGTCGACTGCAAAGGTAGCTTTTAGAAACAGAAATACATTTCGAAGCTTTGAGTGTAGCTTTAGGTTAGGTTATACCGGCGATCCCAAGGGATCCATTGTGTTACTGGCGATCCCAAGGGTCTATAGGTCCATTGTGTTACCGTGTTATTTAAAAACCTAAGAGTTAGATTCACTTAGAACCTTTAGCAACGCTTATGATGCTATTCACAAGGAGGCTTAGCAGTTAGCCAAGATCCTCAAAATAGAAAGTCCCTAAAGCTTTGGGTGTATTTTTTGATGTTTTTAAGAAATTTTTGGTGGCATATTTCATTACGTCTTGGAACCCTTCAATATTGCTATTTTTCAGATTCTACAAGTGCATATATATATATATATATTTAACAGACTCGTTTTCGATCCAAAAAAATAAACTTATAATCCGATTTATGAAGCTTAAATTTAACTCAAACCTTTTTATCCTTGTCGATGGAATTAGAATCTAACAGCCGATGTTCTCCGTAATTTGCTGACTCATTTTCACCACGCGTTCAGATGTCAAAACTAATTGATTTTAAAAATCATTTTTAAACTTTCTAGTATTTACAATGTCTTTTTTGAAGAAAGTATTTATCATGGTGTTTATTTAAAAATTATAGAGCTCCCTCCCTACTACAATTTTTAATGTACTAAATTCTCTAAAAAATTACAAATATAAAGAAAGTAAAGTAAAGTACCTACATATACTATCTACTATTAATTTCAGTTATATGATTATTAAATTAATATATAAATTTATATAAAAAAATAATTCTGAAATTATTTTTCCGAATTTCTTAGCTTGAACTACACCGTCCAAAAAGTGGAATGTTCCATAATGAAACCGATCCTCCAGAATTTTTAGATGATAATTTTGATTACTCCAAATACGATCCACGTAGTTTACAGGAACAATTCGATGCTCAAAATTTACAAAGTATAGATCTCATTGAAGGATCACATCCCAAAGATCTATGGACTTGGCATATTGGTATGCAACAGTCTAGTAGTGAACTGGAGCGTGCTTTAGCGGATGCTACTATAGCAAAATTGGGTAAGTAAGTTCGTTAACTATGAAAGTTTAATATGTGACTGCTAATGTGTAGATTTTAATCGTAGATTTTAATTGGGAATTAACATTGTATAGCATACCCAGAGACCTACCGGATGTACTCAGAGCACAAGTAGTATTTGGCACTGTTAAAATAGATCCAGAAATAGTAACAAAACGGAAGTAATTACTAAATTTTATAAACATAAAAATTTTGTATTTATTTTATTCACATTTTGTAGATATTTTAATCGTCCCAGGGAAATAGCTGCCATTTTTATTGCTTACATAGAAAGTTTTCGATTCAGTCCCGATTTTTGGACTAATCAAATCATAGACAATATATTAATGTCAAGCGAAAAGCTTGTCAAGAAATCTACAGCATTTAATTATAAATCTTCTGATTCTGATTTTGATATAATACCAACTATACCAGAAAAACAGGCTGCTATTGGTCTACGTGTGCATTTTACTGGGCCGCTTACAAGTGAACCTAACATTTACAAAGCTTTACATCTATTTTTCACTAAATACAGCGCTTGTGTTTTAGTTGCTGAAAATTTATTTTTATTAATCTGGAAACATTGTCAAGACGTATATTACATCTTTGATCCTAATGGTAGAGATGAGACCTGTTTACGTAATTTTACTGATGGTTTTGCAGGCTTGATGTTAATGAATCATATTGAATATGTTGTACAATTGGTAGTTAATTTCTGTAACTTAGAACTGACGAGCGATTTTCATTTGTATGAAATATATTTAATTAATTATGGCAAGATTACTGTCCCTCTTCCAACCAAGCAAGTAGGAAAGACAACACGTAAATTATGGGCTGTTGTGAATAACACGTATGCGTTAATACCCTCTGGTAATAGTGGTTTACATCAGCCAATGACGCCAAATGAACGAAATCCATCAATGGTCATATCAACATTAGCACTACTATACTCGGACATTGAACATCCAACAATATGGCGCATGGAGGTGTTAGATGAGCTGATTAAATATGGTCAAGCGTACTATAAAAGTTTCATGAAAAGAATAGAGAAAAAAGCGAAACCGAAGCCAAAGCCACATTTCAATATCGTCGATTTGCCAGAAGTGTTTGTAATGGGTGTGTTTAGAGCTTCTTTAAAAAAACGTCCATTTCTGTATACCGGCCATGTAGCAGACTGCACTGATTTTATAAAATCCCATCTTGTGGCAACAGTGAAAGATTTTTTCTCTGGTAAATGGGAAGCTGGACTTTTACAAATTGATAATTCCGTTGTCGCAATATGGCGAGATTCAGAATATTTCTACATGTTTGATCCATTTCGACGTGGCATTGCTGGTCAAGTATTAGATCCAGAAGATTATCTTACAAAAGGAGTTGCTTGTTTGCAAATTCATACAACATTCGAATCATTTTGTCGCATACTTCATCAGAAAGCTATAAAAATGCGAAGAGGTGGTAAATTCTTTTTACATGGCATTAGCGTTGGGTGTATTAAACCTGTGCTTAGCTTAGCAGATCGTCATAATAAATATAAGCGCCTACAGCTTACCTACCCCACTTATCAAGATCAAAAGGAAGAGGAGAAACCAGAGAAAAAGAAGAAACCTAAAAAGTTGGCTCGTACTTATAGCATTAAGAGCATACCAGAAGAAGAACGCATACCAGAATTTACAGATGCTGATGTTGTCAACTCATTAATAGAAGAAATTATTTTTGAAGTGCTGAATACCCTAAAGGAACCATATACTCGTTATTCACCATATAAACAAGCAGAAAAGGTGTTACTTCGTTCTGATAAGGCTTACCTTGAGTCTCTAAAGTATAATTTAAAACATGGCGATGATTATGACAACTTCTATGTTTCATTCCCAACCAAACCAGAAGGAAAGGCACAACTAACTTTAGCGGATGAGTTAGCATTACCGAGCAATTTCGATATGTTGCCGGATAATGCGTGGGTTTTGTTTGGTACTTCACCATTGCCAGTGGTCAATGATGATGTTAGTAAACTAAGCGGTTTGTTGTCATGTATAGTGACAGCAGCCTTGACGTCCAAATATAAAATATCCACTTGGAACAGTGAATTAATTGAGTTTGCATTGGAGTCAGCGAATAGTTTCAATGAAGATTACCAGAATTATGAGCAAACCTTAGCAGCATTACTTGCTAAAAAACTACCAAACATAACCATTGGTCGGGATCAGTTTGAAATAAAAGTGATAAAATATATAAAGTCAGCAGTCACGCGTCCAATAAGACAAGTGTTGCTTGATTGTCTGATTTCTTATAAGCTTCTGCTCGTCATTTGTCAACACTTTTCTTGTTTGATCATAAAACGTTATAACTTCCTCTACATGTTTAGTGGATTCCCCTCAGATACTGTTGGTTATCGTAAATATGGCGCTGGGCCAGGTTGTTTGCTTCGTTTTCTAGAGTTGGATTCTTTAATACGACGTATAGAGTATGGTTGCAATCCACAAGGTTGTGAGATAACGAATTATGTAATTGTTGGACTTAAAGTTATGCATATTAGTGATGAGAAGTTTAAGTCGTTGCCGAAGTCGCAACAGGACTTAATTTACCAAACTGATTATCAAATGCAGAAGCAAATACAGCAGAAGAAATTTGACAAAATGCGTTTTATTGATGATGAGCTTCGTAAAGAGACTCAGCGCATACAGCGATTCCTCAAAGAGAAAGAGGAAGTTGCTGCCGCTCGTAAAACGAAAACTAAACGTGGTGTACTAAAAAGTGAGTACAATATATTTTTTTATTAAAGATGAGTGTTTACGTAGTGAGTTATTGCTTAAAATCATAATTTTGGATTGCCGGTTTTTAACGCGTGGTAAGATAAATATCTATTCATGCCATCGTGAAGATGGTTCTAGGGGTCTAGTAAAGAAATTATTTTAACAGAAATTTTAAGCTAAAAGTAAAAGAATAACTTACACTCATTCTGTGATATATATAATATCAGAGGCTATATTAGCTTTTGTCTAATCCAATAATTTTCAAAATCGAAATTACTCTCAGATCAATCAATTATTATATTTGTTATATTCTAATTTATTATATTCTAATTATATTCTAATTACGTTCTGTTTAACAGGTAGAAGAACCCAAACAGATGCTGAGAGTGAATGGGAAGAAGAGTTCGAGGAGGAAGAAGAGGAAGAAGAAGAAGAAGAGGAGGAAGAAGAAATTGAATTAAAACATAAACCTGGTAAAAAGTTACAACGTGAAATATTGGATCTATATAAACCGAAACCAATATTGTATGGATATCGTTTACGTGAAAAAGATTATCTATATAAAATTCAAGGAAGTACAGCTATGGAGGGTCGCGATATATCATCGCTTGAGGAAATAAAGCCATGCTTCTTTGTTAGTACATTGGCAGTTTTATATGCAATTCTACGTCCATTAAATGAATGGAATGCACAACGTGTTGATCGTGTGCTTGAGAGTGGACGTTTAATAGCCAATAAAGTTTCGAATATGACAACTGCATATGAACGTGTTATCAAAAACGTTACGGTCGATGATTATTTATTCGATGTATGGATAAAAACCTTTGATGTACTTGGTGCTAGAAACATGCCCATTTCGCGTAAAATAGAACGAGTTACAAATACTCGAAACTATTTATTGTTTCAAATATCGAATACCACTTTTGCTATTTATCATGACCAATATTATCACTTATTTGATCCTTATGGTTCCATGGAAAAAGTAGGTGAAGGTGAGGAAGAACAAAAACGAAATAAATCGAAAAAAAAGAAGGATGACGGTGAAGAAGACGAAGACGGGCAAGGTGAAAAGAAAAAGATTCCAAAGGACATTAAACGTTTTGGAGAGCGCAATACGGCTTCTTGGGTTTTGTTTGCAGATGTAAATGATATGTTGACCTATATTGATGAAAGAGCTGCAAATTCTGATTGGCAAGAATATAATGAGTTTAAGTTCCACGTAGTTGATATATTATCGCATAAGAAAGCAGCTCCAACAACACGTATACTGCAATTACTTACTGACGTTTCATTACCTATTGAATGTAGAATTGCCACAGATGGTGAGGATGAGGCGAACATATGCACACATAATGAAACATTAAGCTGGTTAGAATTAGAAAATTGTTTACCAGTATGGAGTCGTTTACATCGCCGCAATGTTGCCGGTCGTTATCGTAATCTACCAATTTCCAAACATAAGAAATACGATATAGAAATAGATGGACGTTTATGGTCAATTTGGGGCAATGTACATCCACAAGCTCCTGTGTTTGATATGAAATCGCGTGGCAGGCAGTACTTGGCGTGCAATGTGCTGGCTTGTTGTGCGGCTAGAATTTATCGCTTGATTGATTGGAGTCCACAATTGTTAGATAACATAGTTATTAGTGGTGATAGATATCATCGCGAGAGTTTGGAATTTATTAAACAACAAGATTATGAATTTTCTTTGGAAGATTTAAATATCGAATGCTATTTAGAGAATATTAAATTTATAGTACATTTGGAGCATGTTTGCTATGGCAAAATGTACTGTGTTCCCTCACAGACTAGAATGAATTTAGCTGAGGGTCTAATGTATTTCTTTGGAAATTATCAATTCGGTGTATTGCAATGCAATAAACGTTCACTGGCAATTGGACGCACATTTGGTCATGATGGTGGTTACTTTATGTTTGATTGTCAAAGCAGAGACCATCCAATCTTTCCAAAGGGTCAAGGTGCATCCTATTTATTACGCACGAAGTTCTTACAGGTCTTGCACTACTGCATCGTGGTGACGCTTAAAATTCCATTTTATAATCAACAATTTACTTTGCATAAAGTGGACATATTACCAGAAGGAGCACACCTTGAAGAAGAAGACGAAGGCGAGGAGGAGCAATAAAGTTGATTTGATTCAATTTGAACTTTATTCATTGTACTTATTTATATTGTATATACAATATATATAGTTCATATCAAAAGCCAATAAAATGCAATAGCATTAAAAAGTTTTAATTGATTTTATTAGGTTGATAAATATAGAATATAGAAGTGTTATAGCTATATATATATATAGCCCTTATAATATAAAAATTTTTATTAAATGATATATAGTTAGCAAACTGCTCGATCCAAGTACAGACGCAGGCTCCAGTCGTACCTAGCCTGGTAAAACAGACACTGAAAAAGCTGTGAGAAGGAGGAGTTTGATACATTTAATAATTGTAGTCTATGAAACCATTTCTCAGATTCTCTTCCACTTGTTTAAAATACTCGTTATCTACTGCAGTTTTTTACTTGAGGTTGACATACTCTTCTATAAAAGCTAAAGGGTTCTGAACAAGTAACACTTCCCATGCATCTGTTTATAAGACGTTATAGTTTTGTATAGGAAATGTAATGTTTCAGACACGAAAGAAAACACCTATTTTGCGCAAGCTATCAATAATTTAGAAGTTAAATGGATAGTTATAATTCGTTTTGGACACTGAATGACATCTATTTATTATGTTTGGAGTTCTGAGGAATTACTAAGATAAAACCTGCACTGTATAAATGTACCATATATCACTGAGAATAGACATTCCTGAGAACAATATTAGTTTATTGTCTGTAGTACGTTTCTCACTAAGTCTATTGTCTGTAGTACATTTCTCACTACAAGTACTTCACTTCATTTGGCTAATAATCAGTATGTCGATACAAAGTCTTACACCCAAGTTAACATCTAGCTTACAGGTTTAATATTTCCTTTTCATAAGGTATTAGACAGCATCTAGAAAGAAGTTCGATTAATTCCGTCGTTTACTCGGTATACTGAATCGACTATTAAAAACAATATCTATGATATCAACGTTGAGAATGTTATTAAGACCGAGGAGTTATAAGAGGTCTGTTGAATTCTGTTAAGAAGTTATTCAGATGATTTTGTAGAAGTATACTTTGAAGTCCAGTATTCCTCATGGAATATATATTGCAGTGCATTACTAAATTCTCTTTTCTATATTTTAAAAAATGACAGTATCTGTTGTATTGCTGTTTATAACTTTTGGTTCTATCAATCAGCTTTAATTATCTAACCACCATCATTACCATGCAATTGTAAAAGTAGAGATAAGTCAAAATGTGAGTTTTCAATAGAGAATAAAGTTAATACACATTCTAAGATACTAAAAATATAACAGATGATAATAGAGAATAAAATAATTAAGTAAAAATATAGTCTACGGTTTTTGCTTAAGTATACTGATAGCAGATTAGGGGACTCCCGGACCTTTGTCTTTGAAAAAAGTCTAAAAATGTTTGGATTAAAGTTATATTCTCCATTGATGGGAAGAGTACAATATAAAGTAACTATAAGGTATAGTTATATGATTTTATAATTAATTAATGTATACGGATTTGTATAATAGTTTTTATTATAGATAATCCAATTGCAACAGATTTTTAACAAATTTTAGAGACAAGTCAATAAGGTTAGATCTTCATTAAATTTTTTGGTACATTTTGTATTCTCTTTATATAGATCTTAGACATTCACACACCATGAAAAAATCTTAACTAAGACGGTTCACATGGATTAACAATATTTTTTTTGATTTTTTTTTAAAATTTTTTAGTTCCCAATTTTTTTTTTTTTTTGTAAATCAAAGAAATATGAGCTGACATATACATATACTCATCTTCTTTTATTAATAACAGTAGATTTAAACTTTTGTATGGGGATTATAAAATTGTCCATACAGTGTAAAATACCTAATGGAAGTTTTCTTCGCTAAAAAAGCATATTTAGCTCATAGTCCAACTGGTAAACTTTATATAATTCTAGTTTATTTTATGCCGAGTACCGGCTAATATCCTGGAAGGATCTATTACTAAGTAAGTTCTGTTCAGATGTTAGTTATGTTTGACTATACATTTTAACTTATTTTTAATTTACGTACATAGTTTAATTAATATTCAAAGTTAGTAATCTGCTTTAATAATAAGTAATAATTGAAAAGTTATTAATAAATAACAACTGATAAATAATTTTAATTTGACGACGTCAAAATGTTTTATTATGGCAAGCAGTAACAAATAAAAATATGTTTAACAACAATTATTTTAACATAGTTGGGATTAAAGTAAAGATCCTCTATGCAGACCCTAATATAGACTCTTCTTGTTCTTCTTTTTCTCTAATGTCTCAAACGGAAACGTTTATCAGTGCCACCAGTCTTATAATGGTAACCATCTGCAGCCAAGTAGTGTGCTGGCTCAGGTTCTGCTACTTTAGGAACAGGCGTTTCGAGTGGTGCTTCTTCAGCCACAATTTCAACAATTTCCTGTGGTTCTTGAGATAATAATATTTCTTCAGGCATTTTACCGCTAAGTTCTAATTGCTCTTGGTATTGTTGATAATTGGGTTGTGGTGGCAAATATTCTACAGTAGGTGTGGTGCTTTCACTAGCAACATTTGCAGTTGTCATTATGGCTTCAGTTGTTGTGTAGACTTCCTGTGTGGTAGCTGCCGTGGTTGATTCAGCAATTGGTTGCTCAGTTGTTGTTGTTGAGGTAACTTGTTCTTCTTCCACTATTTCAGACATTTCTGGTACTTGCACTTCTTCGGCTGTTTTTACTTTTTCTAATGGTGCTATGGCTAGTGGTGGTGGCAAATAGTGTGCGGCAGGTGTAGCTACGAATGGTGGTGGTTGCATATCAATTGGTGGCACTTGCTGTGCGTCATTCTCTTGCACATACTCGACTTGTTCTGGCAATTCCTTCAATTCATGCTGTTCAATGACTGTCGAAAAATTGGGTTGACTTTCTGCTGTATCGAGTGGTGCTGGTGGCAAGTAATGG
Source organism: Teleopsis dalmanni (assembly GCF_002237135.1). NCBI lineage: Eukaryota > Metazoa > Arthropoda > Insecta > Diptera > Diopsidae > Teleopsis > Teleopsis dalmanni. The sequence goes on from NC_051846.1 coordinate 19,974,111, forward strand.
TTAGACAGATGTGAAACATCAGCAAAAGTTGCGACGAAGAGTAAAGTGAGAGTTAAGAGTTGTTTGTACTGTGATGTAAGGAAAGTGATTGAGGATTTTTATTATATTGATATATCACCAAGAGCAAGTACTTACCATTTTATTCATATTGTACTTGTTTTTTTGTTGAGTTTTTACTGATCGTTATGCTTGGGTTGCTTGCTACTCGTCTTCTGATGTTTTTTAACAATTGTGACAACCTATTTATATTAACATACAATAAGAAAATTATTTTGATATGCCCAGGCAAAATCTTAAAATCAATAAAAATAATAAAACATTAAACGAATATTAAACATAAATAAATATGGGCAAAGGTTTTTAACCTCTTAAGTTGGTGTAGACCTTCAGTCGCAAACATCGGTGGCTCTGTCACCCGCCTAAGAAACTGAGCAACTGTTAATATTTCAATGTTTGACTTGTGTGGATATGTATTAGCAGCATCAATGCGCTTCGCATGCGCATTAATTTCGAATAGTACTTTGCCTCAATGTTTAATATGAACAAATAAAAAATATTAAAAAAAAAAAATTAAATAAAAAATATGTCCAAAAAAAAAGATATTAAAAGTGAAATAGTAAAATTTGTCGTAGTCGCGTCTGAAAATAAACATTTTAGTCTATTTACCGCTTTAAGCCTAAGCTGTTAGCCTCTTTGTACTGTTGCCAACTTCATAATATTTCAACTTTAGACGAATAATTGGACTTGCATTGAGCAGCATTTCAAGCGTTCATCGCGCATTCATCTCCCATTCGATCCATGAATTAGTGATTTGTTTGGTACCCAAATTAGTCAAATTACGCACGTTTTGCAGTGGAAAAAAATGCTGCTTCATTGTGTATCAAAAGTTTAATAAAATAACAATTATGAGATTAAATTTACACGGTTTTGATCTTTGTGGCGGCCACTTGTTGACCAACTCAAAATATTGATAGTGTTTTTTTAATTGAATTTTGACTTTTATTATTTTTAATTGTTCTTGAAGGAGTTTGAAGAGTCTTTATAGCTCATCGCTTTGCGTTATAACATTTTCTTCGAGCATCGTTTCATTGGGTCGGAAGAGTAACTCAAATAACCACAGTTTGCACAAAGTATTTATTACTGTTAAAATAGAAATACTTTAAAGTTAATATTTATTATTTTTATTTGCTTATTGTAGACCTTCTGGCAAGGTTAAGACTTTAGTAAACTGATATTAGCAAATGCTGAGTATGTAAGTACGTACTACCGTAATTTTTGCAAGTTTCATTACTTAACTTTTTCATAGTTTTGCTAAATTTCAAGGTGGTGTTTCAACAGAGGTGTTAATTTGTAATAAATAAGGAATAAAAATATAAATCAGAGACTAGTTAATTATATATTTGATAATGGAATACAGAAAAAGAATAAAGCCACAAGATATATTTTTTTTCCATTTTTCTTTACCGTACTTTGATAATCTGATATATCACTGAATGATACAAGGGCCTTTTAGGGAGATATTAGAATCCAATTGAAGTAAACATTTTAATATCTCTTTCTTATTAAACTATAAGAAATCATAGACTGTAAAATATAAATCATAGATTAGTTAATTATATATTTGAAAATGGATAACAGAAAAAGAATAAAGCCACAAAATATATTTCTTTTCCATTTATCTTTACCGTACTTTGATAATCTGATATCTCACTGAATGATACAAGGGCTTATTAGGGAGATATTAGAATCCAACTGAAGTAAACATTTTAATATCTCTTTCTTATTAAACTTATTATCCCTTCCTAGGTGTTGGCGTACACATTTATTAAATTTTTTTAAAGAGGTTTTTCGAATAGCAGTGAACTAAAACAACAAAACTTCATTTCATATTATTAAAAAATTGAATTTTTGGCGACCATACAGCTGTTTAGAGTAATACCCATCAGCAGTGGTCTTAGAATTAATTGTTGTGTTTACTTATACGTAAATAATTTTTTTTTGAGACTGCAAATACTAGGAAGCGAACTCGTGTCCTGCCAAATTTGAAGCTCAGAGTCAGCGCACCTTAACCAACTGACCCAAAGCCTTACTTGAGTTTTATGTTCGTATATTTTTCTGGATTTATGTTACTTTGCTGTGAAAATTATTTTTATATAATACATGCATATGAATGTTCATAAAAGATACATAGATATTAAATACACGAAAAAAAATAAATTAAATTTCAAATAAAATAATATATATACAACATTTGAATACGCCACTCCATTTTGTGCCTTATAAATATGTTCGCTAATTGTTTTTAGTCTAGTCTATCCGATATTTATAAGCCAGAATAACTGCTAACTTAGTATTAGTATGTCTTAGTATCCTGTTTCGACTCGCAGCAATTTGAGTCCTAGTCAAGAAGTTCTCCGCTGTAAATATTGCAACCTTTTCGGGCAGTTAAGTTGCTATCAAGTTTCTAATAAGCGCAATAACTATATCTTAAACAATTCGTAAATAGGAGGCTTCTTTTAACGGGTTAGCTAAGCATGTCAGCGTTCAACTCGCATAGGTATCTGTTTACAGGGATCAGAGCAGACATGGAGCACTCACTTTTATTTTTCGGATATTGCTTATCACTTGTAATAGCCAAGATGAAAATCAAACAAAAATATCTTACTATAGCTTAACAAACTTGGGTAGTTGAACAATCTTATTAGATCTCAAGATTGACGTGATCTAAACTGGAATAAAAAAGTAGCAGTCAGCTGCTTTTACTACAGCTTAGTACTGCGGTATAGATATTGACGGGTTACTGCGTGCTAATAAAACATAATTTGAGACTGAAACACATAATGACTTCTGTCGAGGTTGTGGTTCTGTGAATGAGGAGGAAACTGTATTCCATCTCATGTTCTATGTCTATGAAATTGGATAAAAGAAAATTTGAAATCTAAGAAGCCCCCTTTTCTACCCCCTTAAGGAATTGTCGAAGTTTATATACTTGTCATGTTGGTTTACTTTCATACGCTGATTTTTTAATATATGTATGAACAACGCTGATCCACAGTTTCACAACAAGCTATTATTTGATCTCAAGTGGACTTTGGACACAAGATCGTCAATTCAGCTTAACCTAATCCATACTCTGTTGTCTTTCTATTATTTTTATAACATCGTATATAGTAGCTTCTTTTTGGTATTACGGAGGACATATCCCAATTAACCTGTTTTGATAGTGAAGATGTTAGGTTAAGATACACTACCTACACTATCTACGATTAAGTGATCTCTGGGATGTACTGAACTCTAATAGATGGAGACCAGATAAGTTCTCAATTTTATTGATTAAATTAATTAAATTAAATTACTGAAATTATTTCTCAAGTTTAACTGAGTTTACCAAGCTTTTGAAAAAAAAATGTGTAAAATTGTTTAAAATACAAAAACTGTGAATTTAATTTAAATTGTTTTTGTTTCATTAAATTTAAATAATTTGATTATTGAAAATTTTTTCGTCTTTGTGAACTTTAATTATATTTGGCAATTATAAATTGTTTTTAGTGATTTTGTGATCCATAAAATAATGAGCATTACAGCTACAATTGATAATAAAATGTCCTGTTCGATGTGCAAAACATATTCCATTAGTCCTGGAGGAAAACCAAGCGGACAGTTTATTTGTAAAAGTGGACATTCCATATGTAATGATTGCATTAGAAAAAACAATGGAATATGTTTGTTATGTGGTGATAAAAATTTACGCTTTGTATCTACGAATCTGAAGCTCCAGAATAATGGACGACCTGTAACAAATTCTGCTCCTCGTGTATCTACGTTTAACCCCATGATTTCTTTGGAGGGTGATATATGTGCTAGTAACTCATTAAAGGCAACGAAGCCGAATACAGTATCTGCACCAGAAGTAGAGAAAAATATAGCACAAGTTTCACTTGAAACAAATTTAATTAATTCTTCCTATAATACAGTTCAACCAACAATTGTGAAGGACAATAATGACACAAAACAAAACATAAATAATGTGGTTATAACACACGGAAATCAGCAGTTAACCAGTGTAGCTAACAAGTCTACGGATTATATAGAAGAATCATCATCATCATTATTAGACTCATTACAACGACACTTAACTTATATACTCGATACTGCTAATAATAATACAAAAAATATTTTGGAAGAAACTGTAGTTGGTACTAACTCTGTACGGTCACAAAATGTTAATCTTCCCAAAATAATTACTAATGGTGCGGAATATGTTGCACCTCATGAGACTTCAACTGCGCCTACAGCACCTCCAATGGAGCCCTATTTCAATAACTCTCTTGATGGTCAAACGCAATTTTTTCTACCTGTAATGAATCAAATTTTATTGATGCAGCTATTTAACACATTGAATGCTTCTATGACAGTACCTCAAACAGCATCTGGATTTGTGCCCATGACTCAGAATCAAGCAATGAATTTTGCATACTTAAGAAATGAAAATGTAATAGATCCAACAAATCCTTATCTAGTAACTATGAGAGTAAATGATATTTCTAGAATGATGTATGAAGAATCGTATAATATTTTGTTGAAAAGAAATCAGAGTTTAACATTGCAAAATGCAATTCTCAAAATTAAACTTGAGGAAAAAAATAAAAAAGAACAAACCAAAAAACATAAAAATGATCCTACGAATAAAGCTCGTAAAGCAAAAGATACTGAAGATCTAAACAAGAGCAAGCAATCACATTGTAAGAAATGTGACCAACTTCCCACTCAAAATATTGAAAATATTGGAAATTACGAGGAATGTAATTTAGATTTACAAGAAGCTTCTGAGGGTAAAAATAGTAATTTGCGACTACTTTTCATGGGGCATAAGTTGAATGATGAGTCTGACGTGTCTTCCAAAAATGTGCCATTCCATTTAAGACACAACCAAGAGACGGGTTCAACACAGGTAAGAAATTTCCAAAAGTAAATTTCTTTATATTGTTTTTTTTTTTAATTGTGTAGACTTTCTTTGGCATACCTGATCAAACGAATAAAAATGAAGAAGCGAAAATCAGTTCGGAAAATGAAGAGAAAAGTTCGCGGAAACGTGCTGGACACTGCAACTGCTACAGAACTACATGCACTAATATGAAATACAAAGAAAAGGTATGTACCATAAGTGTTTCGACGGAGTCATATCCCAGTTTATCAGAAGAATCCAAAGTCGTCATTAGTGAGAATAGTATTGTGCTCTTACGGGAGGTGACACAAAGACAGGAATGTATTCTAACCGAAACCAATAAACCAACTAATAAAATGGTTGATGAGTCCATGAATGAGCGCATGGAAAAAATTTTAAAAACAATAAATGAAGATACTGTTAGAGGAACTACTATTGCGAATACCTATATGAAAAACGAAATCCTTTTGAGTGAAAAACCCATATATCAAACCGCGAAGAAATCTGTGGAAAATGCAAAAGAAATTGAAACATTTCCGCACAAAGAAAAGAAAAAGGAGTTATATGAAAAATATGAAGATTTACTTGATGAATTAAGTAAGCCAGATACACTACTCAAAACTGATAGTTTCATTCAACAAAGTTGCTGTAACCCAGAGGACATAGCTGAACTGATTTCATTAGCTTTAAGATCGCGCTACGATCCAGTAGAGGGACCACCTATTACTATCAAAGGAAATAAATTAATTGGAAATACGCTAATACCGCCACAATTGGAAATTATCAAATATCCTTCAAAGTCACCTGCAGTGCTTGCACGTTTGGCGAAGCAACGTTTTATGCCAAAAAATTTGACATGCTATGATTTACGTATACCGCGTCATCCACTTTTGTGTCCAGAATGTAAACATTATTTTAAATGTTTTCTATCTGATTTTATTATACATATGGTAACTGCTCACCATGAGCTGCCATTTGATCGCATTTCTCCAAGAATGGTGAAAAATTTCTTCATAGATGTACGTGTCGCTCTGTCTGCTAAACCAAAATGTCAAATGATTTATCTTGTGCGTGATAAAATCGCTGGAATTGGACACAGTGAATATAGTGATTTATTGCCTCTTTTAATTATGACTGGGGGCCTTCGGTTAAGTGAAATTATGCACCTAGATAATCTCGATGCTAATAGGGATATCAATTTTTTGGTTGTATGGGGATGTGGTTTAATGCCAGGAAAATATCCATTAAATATTATATTATCGACCTGGCGTAATACTGGAAGATATCCTAGTACACATATCGTTTATTCAGGACCTGCTAGTTCAATAAGAGAAGAGAAAACTGCATTGCAAGTATTCGAAAGTGGCGAATGCTTGTATTTTTCACCAATACAACAACACGATTTGTTAAATAATAAATTTATGATTAATTGTCAGTTTTCAATTTATTGAATTGGTTTTTAAGTTATCATAAAGAAAATCTTCAGAAGAAAAAGATGAAAGAGCATACTGGAAGAAAGTAAGCGCTTAGTAAAATGCACTAATTGAGAACCTCAGAAATAACGGCAGCGATGGAAACTCCTAAGTAAATCTCTCGATAACAATACAAATAAAAGTTTCATATCGATTTGGGAAGTCTAAAAGTGGAACTAATATTAATTATTGGTTACATTGAATTTGAAAAATCCTATAACTGGACATCTGAATGGATTTCAACATAGTTTTGATTACATATGAGAGATTATACATGTACAAAATTAATTTATGCCAATATCTCAGCTCTAAATCTTTAGCATTTATTTTGGTAAATAAATTTTAAGTATTATAATGTAATAAAAAAGGTTAAATACAGACTCAAAAAGATATATCGTTTGGTGATTGATGGAGTAGTAGCTTAAGGTTAGGTTAAGAAGTTGCGTGCTGACAGTTATCAGCACTTGCACTCGGAGGCATATATTGCCCATTGTGATGCCCTCAAAGATATACTGGGAGAGACGAGTTGCTAACCTTTATCTTCTATCCCTGTTAAATCACTTGGTTTTCCAAATGAAGGTAAGGAGAACCGTTAAGTTTGCTTTCGTTATCGCTTCGAGGCCTGTGAAGCGATCCCCAACATATTGAAATCGCCTTGTTCGCAGTCTGGGATAGAGACACTGAAAGTGGTTGATGAATTCTACTTCCTCCTCATCTTGGAAACTCCTACATAATCCACTTGTTGGAACTCGCCACCGCTGAAGTCATAGGCGCAATGACACAGTCCCCCTTTATTACTCCAGTAAGTACACGAACTGCAAGTTTACTGAAGCCTAAAAGGCTTTTTGTTTTATTTTTGTCCTTGGAGTAGTAAGGTTCTCGCACAAGCGTTCTATATAAAGCCTTTGAATTAAATATATTATATATAAAAGAAACACCCTTCTCAATGAAAATACTTTATATTTATTTAGATACAATAGCATATATATATTGTTTCCAGATTCTTAAAACAGATTTATGTAACACATGTAATATACATAATTATAGGAAAAGAAGATTCTCCATTCTGCTTAATGAATCACACTTGTGTTTAAAGATTGTTTTTTGGTTTAATATTGGGTAATACAAAAAAGGCTTCGTTATTCCTTGCTACAAGATGGCGTTGGTACCATTGTAGCTGGTAATACTAAATGAACACGTGTTTGAAAGATATTACATTTTGTCGTAAAGGCAATTGCTTAATTTGTCGTTTGTGTTGAAAGTTTTTTTAAATGTTCAACTCGACTGATTGAACGAAATTATCAAGGCAAAGCGCTTAGAAATGTTCCACGATGACAATGCTAGGCCAAACACATCTTTGGTGTATTGGAACAAATTGATGGTTGATGCAACTTGGTCTCAAACTAAGTTGAAATTCAACCGATTTGATAATAGTCAGTTAAGAAGTTTTGATGCATCAATCGTATAGCTCTGATCTTGCACAGTTTGAATCTCATTTGCTTCGGTTTCTGCAAAACTGTCTTAATGATATAAAATTGAGCGGCTACAATCACTTGGTCAAGTTTTTCGCCTACAAATCACAGAAGTTTCAACCGATAGGTTATAGTAATGTCAAATATATACTTATTTAGTTGGCCATTGTAAACGTACGACGTCCTTGACAGCGGAGAGTAGTCTCCGCCAGCCAGCCCGATAAGTTGCTTTCTGTCGCCAGTTGGTAGTACCAAGCGCCCTCAAACCGTTGGTCACCTGGTCCTTCCACCAAAGATGAGTACATCCTTTACCGCGTTTTCCACCTGCGGGTACAGAATCAAACACCTTTCTAACCGGAGCACATTCTTACATTCCAGTCACAACATGATCAAGCCAGCAAAGCCACTGAATGTGAATGCACTTAACTATGTCAATGTCAATGGTATACATCATACAGCTTATCGTTCCATCTAAATCGATAATTGTCGCCAACACGTAAGGGACGATAGATCTTGCGGAGAATTTTTTTCTCGAATGCTTATAATGCCTTCTCATCACTGTTGCTAATTGTCCAAGCTTCTGTACCATACAGTATGATACAGTACCGGTATGATAAGAGATTTGTAGAATGTGATTTTTGTATGTCGAGAGAGGGCTTTATTTCTCAATTGCCTACTTAGTCCGAAGTAACATCTGTTGGCAAGAGTGATTCTTTATTGAGTCTCTAGGCTGACGTCATTTTTGGTATTTACGTTGGTTTCTAAATAAACAAAGTCTTTCACAACTTCGAATTTATAATTGTTAACATTGACGTTGGTCCCAAGACGCTCAGGGGATTTGTTTGTTGAGAGAAAGTACTTTATTCGATATATAGTTTATTACAATGTTTAAAAAAACTGCGGATAAATTTTATTTCATCCAATATATTGTTTCGTTTTTGTGATTAAATGTAAGATACAACACTATTCACACTATGGTGTGGGTTTGTCTCATTAAAGCATGAAAGAAAAAAATGAAGAATACATTACTACTAGGAACCAAAAAAATCCATCCTTTCATAAGAAATCTCATTATAATGTTTTATCTGCGATATTTCAGAGGATACATCTGGTCTAAATTGTCGTATGTTGTTGAGACTTGGATACTGAAATTGTATTCATGATGGTATACTGCCTTTCGGTTTGATGTTGTCAGTAAATATTAGAAAAAATATAACAGAAATAGAGAGAGAGAGAGCTGTTTTCGACTGTAAAACTTCATAATGCAGCAGATTGCTGGAATATAATGTTTGGTTTCTAGTATTAGTAGCTTAAGTATTTAAGATTGATTTAGTCAAGTCAAAATTGAACAATTTGTAATAAGTAGGAAACAATTTTCATATTTTTAAATTTCAACATAAAAAATAGCGTTTAAAATTTTTGTTTTTATTTAAAATACTAATGACGTATTCCTCGTATACGCAGTTAAGAAATAGACCCTAAAAGTAGGCAACAAATATTATACATTTACATACCATTCAATATTAGTATCAGGGAATGTATTTCTCACCCAAGTGACATATTCCTTTGCATGACGGTTGCGAGCGAACTAGGTATATTAGACAGTATAGAATTCAGATAATGTACTTAACTACACTTCATTCAAAGATGTAGATTTCAAGAAATTGGAATTCACCTAATTGAATGGTCTCATGTGATATGGTTGAAATTTACAGTATTTTAAGAAGTAATAAATAATATATTAGCATATTCAATTTTGTGTTATATTAAGGACTTTTAAGCAAAAATATTTGTATAATAGGTTTTATTAATAGATTAAGTAGAATTGTATCTCAAAATGTATTTGCTACCCAACTAGGTTATTTTAGAGTACCGTAAATAAAATACATTTGTGACGAAGATTTCGATTAAATATTTATTTCAATATATTGTTTGGATAAATCGCGTGATTATTAAATTTCCAAACTAAAAACAGAACATACAACGATTATTAGATACATTGGTCCACCGATAGTCAACTGTAGATTTTCTCTGTTGCAGATGAGGCAACTTTGTTTGCTGCGATATCCATCAAGCAAAAAATGAACCACCAGAAAATTAGATGCGTAAAATCGTCATACCAATGCTGTCATTCCAATAACTAATCTTTACGTTTAGCGGCTGCTAAACGATCCATATTTTAAAATGGCTAAACTTAAAATATAGAGATGATACTTTGGGTGCTATTCTAAAACTACATAATGATGAACTATATTAGCCCTTATTAAATAAAAACTGCTAGAATGTACATCTAATATCAACTTATAATTCATTTCTATATAAAATACAATATTTTTTTCGAAATTAATTGGATGCGCTTGTACACATATTGGTTTTACATATAAAGTTTGATATATTAATTCGGATTTTGTAAACAAATACACAAATTTAAATTTTATTCCAAATTTATTTTATCTCCTTCAAAATATGCTCCTTCTGAAGCGATATACATATGCTAACGCTTAGCCTAATCTTCCATACACTTTTCGTAGGCCCGTGAAGGTATGGCTTTTAGTTACTTCAGCGAATTGTCTTTTACCGATTCAATCGACTCAAAACGCTTACCACGAAGGGCCAATTTCAGTTTCGGGAACAGAAAAAAGAAAATCGCTAAATGCACTTGAGGTAGTCTCACATTAACAGCTGCTGTAACAAATAAATTGCAGATGGCGCTCAAATTTGTACCATATGTCAAGAAAGGGTGTACCGACATAACAAAAAGATTTTTGATGAAGATTTATTACTTAAGGAGTACAAACAACAAAATCCGGATACTTTTTGAGCAGAAGGTATATACTAAAAATATTTCAGAACATAGCAACCGATCCGATTACTTCAAATTGAATTATTATTTAAATTATTTGATAATAAACTTACGACGTAAAATTTTTTTTTCATTATGAATAAGTTTTTACAATATAATTTTACAAAATTTTTGTGAGCCGTTCTAAATTGTTTTTATGTTCGTTGGCAAAACCTTTTTTGCTCTAAATTCTGATTTGAATCTGGACTATATGTTTTGCAGTTAAACAATGGCAGAAAAGAATTTACTAAGTGTTAGTGCTTCGACCTCAACGGGTGTGCAGCATGGTACTCCTAGCAATACAACATTGCATGGAAAGGAAAGCGAAGCGTGTCTTGAGCTCATGGCTAAGCCCAAACTAACTTGCATTCTGGATAAATCTGCTACAGCTGGTACCTCCAGTGGTTATTCTGAGTAAGCTTTATAATTCATATTATTATTTATTTATATTTTTATTTCCACTAAATTTATTTATATTAAAGGAAGCCTGCTACTAAAGTTGTGCCATCGCCAGAAATTCCAGAGAAGTCTTGGTCCGTTCTTTTTGTCGGTTCCATGTGCAGTGTGGATGATAAAAATTTTCTTATGTAAATTGAACTTTTCTTTATTCCATCATCTATTGGAGTCAACTCTGAGGTTCAACTTTGGGTCCATGTATATTGTTATGTGCTAATTCTGAATATTAGTGGATGTGTATGTTCGATGTGTAGTCCAGTAATACAGATAGTTCCATAAGAACATTTTTAATTATTACAAAATTAAACAAACCAATAAACTATATCTTTTTCGTCCCATAATTTTTTATTTAATTTAGGCTGCTAAAAAAATGTATAATAATTATATTGTAAATGGAATTAATACAGTTAAAATTCTCTTAAGTGGTTATCGGCGGTATTAGCAATTTTTTGCGCAAAAGATAGCAATTCGTTAAAACGATCTGTGAACAATTCTTTAAAATTATTCTAAAATAGTATTTATATTATTCTAATAATAGTATAAAGAGTTTTGGAGATTCGATTTAATAATAATAAGAAATAACAATAGTATAAAGAGTTTTAGAGATCATTAGGTGTATGAAAATTTTTTTCTATATCGATTTTAAGCTTAGACCACCAATGGCGTCTGGTCATTGTTAAGCAATATATATGTGACATACAGTCTACTGTTTTATTTACCGCGTTTTACAATAAAGCATATTTATTTTATCAATACCATAGTTTGTTTTATTATCTGGGATCTTAGGATATCCGAATACCTGGTAGTAAAACAAAGTATAAACCTTATTTGGACAGAAAAGTAACCTCTAGCGCTACTAAAACGAACTAATCTACCGTTAGTCACTAAGAAATACACTGCTGTATTGTATTTTGACCGTCACTTTTCTTTATAGCGATCAAAACAATACTAGAAAAATGCAATTGATAAGACACCTACTTGACGCATCCCACCATATTTGTTGATTTTATTGCTAACAATCTACTTTTGCATTATATATTATATTATATATATTACCTTCTGCTCAAAAAGTATCCGGATTTTGTTGTTTGTTAACTACTCCTTAAGTAATAGACCTTTTTCAAAAATTTTTTGAAATGTTGGTACACCCAACATTGTATCTTATGTCAAATATGGTAGAAATTTGTGCGCCATCTGTCAATTAGTTTGTTTACAGCAGCTGCTAATGTGAGACTACCTCAAGTGCATTTAGCGATTTTTACTATGGAAAATTCTTGTTGTACGCGATTTTTTGACCAAATACGGCACCACTGTCATCGTTCAGGCACCATATTTGCCAGATCTGGACCCGTGTGACTTTTTCCTGTGTTCTCGAAACTCAAATTGCCCCATCGTGGTAAGCATTTTGAGTCGATTGAATCGGTAAAAGAGAATTCGCTGAAGGAACTAAAACCCATACCTGCGCGGGCCTACGAAAAGTGTATGGAAGATTGGGTTAAGCGTAGGCATATTTGTATCGTACAGAAGGAGCATATTTTGAAGGAGATAAAATTAATTTGGAATAAAATTTAAATTTGTGTGTTTTATTAACAAAATCCGAGTACTTTTTGAGCAGAAGGTTTATACATATTTTAGCCGGTTAAAATGCCATAGCTGTAAATTTTATATATAATAATTGTTATCCATTTCTTATTAATTGTTATTAATTTCTATGTAATTTAAAATGAAGTAAAATTAAAGCTAAATGTTACTACTACTATATTATTATTTATTATATATATTATTTAAAGGTTTTTGATCGACAAATGCTGATAAACCATTCTACTGGCTCTGGGGTTATTTAAGCGTACAGGATTAAAGTTAGCTTGTGATTTTCTTAGTTAAGTCCACCCTTAATACTTTGAAAATTGGATGTAAAGTGTCTCTGCGACTACCGTCTGAAATAGACGCTTGCTCACATTCTTGAGTGAATGTGGATCACACAATGTTTTCTTGCAATGCGATAGCCGATCTGTAGGCGATAACTGCTGACGTATTGAAGTTAATCAGATATCATGGTATGCAGTTTATAGTATGGAGTTAATGCGATATCATGGTATATGGTATATAGACTTTTTATTCAAGTATTTAGATACAAAATGTAGTTTTGTAACTACTTTTGAACGTGGATTGCAATTTTATATGACAGTAAAATACTTATGATGACAAATTAAACAAATTTATTTTACATTTACTTTTTAAATCAATTTAAATAAAATGAAAAAAACAAAAATGAAAAATTTTTAAAAAATACTGTAATATTTTGTTTTGAACCAAGAATCTGTGTAATATCTTGTATGGATTTAAAAGATGCCACGCCGAAGAAAAAAAATTCACAGGAGTCAAATAATAACAGCTATTTTGATGATATTTTACCTCATAGGAATTATAGTGCTAATCGGTCTTACATTTTTAATACGTGGCATCGATCTGCATATTATACTGAGCCTAGTTGGCACAGCATTTATTGGAATAGGTATGTTATGGGTGTGATATAAAAGAATTTAGAAAATAAATTTAAAATATTCTCTATTTAAAAGGCATAATGATGTTTCGATTACTGAGAGGGCGACGAACCCGATGTATAAAATATGTACACCTCATATTTCATTTACTGGGGCTTATTATCTTGATTGCAGGGTTTGTATTACTGCAATCTCGCATGGAACATGATCATATGCTACCAGCTTTGCTCACCTTTTCTGCTATTATCTTACAGGTAATAAGGAAACTTTAACACTTTTATTGATATGTTTCAGAACTTCGATGATCCTCACTTAAGTAATATATATTTTACATTTTGACTCCTTAGTTTGTTATTGCGGTGTTTATATTTGCCTATTTGTACGAATATCGACGTTTACGTTTATTTTTTGCACCCTTTCATGATATTGTTGGAGTATGGATTTTCATCTGTATCGGATATTGTTGCTTTTACCATTATTATTTCGAAAATAATGACGACAAAGTTCTTTTATTGGTTCACATATACAATGCTGTTGCTTGTATTACTCTCTTAATGGTAGTTTTAGTGATAATGTGCCCTTATTTAGATTGGGAACTGGTAAGTCAAACAGTTTTGTTTATCTGCACTCTATGATCTTATTCTTTTAATTCTTTTTAGGTCGGTCGAATATGAGACAATTAATGATGGAAGAAGATGTAAGTTATTTCTCTTAAAATACATATTTAAATGTATTTAATTGAATTCTCTCTATGCCAAATTAATATGGATCTTAAAACATTAGATTTGTCATTAATTAAGTGTTGTAAATAAATTAATTATTTCATAAATTTCCTTTGAAAAAAATTTGAACAATTTTTAAATAGTAAATTTAAAATGATATAATGTATATCATTAAATTTATATAATAAATGTAATGCAGTTCTTGTTGCAGTCGAATTGTAATAACTCAAATAAAGAACATAATTAAGACTTAGGGTTGTATACATACTCATAAGTACTATCATAATATAGATGTCAAAACTCTTTAAACATATGGTTATAATACTATAAATAATTTCTATAAATAATAACTCTATCGTTTGGGCAATCGCCTTATTTCATCCACGCTCTTTCCATTAATTTATAGTCCTCCATTAATTTGTCTCGTCCATATTTTATTTGGAGGCCTATCCGTTTTGTTGTCGTGGAAAATATAAAGATTTTTTTACTGCTGTCTTATGGAGACCAACGTAGAATTCGACCAAACTACTTTTATTTTTTTACCATGATTAGGTATATGGTATTGTACTCATAATTCTTCAGTCTACTTATTAGATGTGCTAGAGACTACGATTGCTGAAGCATTACAGAAGCTGACGTTTATATCCCATAAATTACTCTTACACCAAATCCGGAATTAAAAGCTAAAGTGGAATGCGGCTAATCACTTATATTTCTAGACCAATTTTTTCTGGATAACACTGTATTTGAATTATATTTTCCCAGTATATACATTAGATGTGCTTAAGATTGCAACTGCTAAAGAAGCATTTATATTCCAGTTTTAAATCTCATACGAAGGTTTTGAAGCGACTGTAGAATGAAACCAAGTCACTTATATTTTTGAATTATTATTTTCTGGTTAATTATTGGCTGCTTGGTTCTGATTCACAACTGGTTATTTGCTTACAAAGTTTTGCTTAATCTGATCTTTATATTTTAGTTCTCATTCTGATACAAAATTGAGGATTTAAAACCATTGCAAAATTAGACCCAATTATTTATATTTTCAGATTATTATTTTCTGATAATTGTTAGTTGTTTGGTTATGATCCATAATTGGGTATCTGGTATTATATATAGTCATTATACTTATTAGATGTGACGAACTGTAGTTCGCAAAGTCTTGCAAAAGCTGGTTTGTATATTCAAGCTTTCATTTTTATACAAAATCGGGTCTTCAAGTTTGTAGTTAAATAATATTATTGCTGTGCTTAAACAAATTTCAAGATCCTTATATTTTATTAAAGATTATACTATTATAAGTTTGTTTTGTATGTTCCGATAACCTTCAATATCATATTAAATATATATTTCCTGTTCATATTTTTATTAGGTAAAGTTGTTCATCAACGTAGCTTTGTTTGGATAACAATTGTCTTAAATGGTTCTTTAATGGTCCTTGAATCTAAGTAGAATCGTGAGGCAGTAGGCAAATGTTATCTATATAATCTAAATTGCTAAATTTGTTGTGTGTACCGAGTCTCTCCTTGCCTTTTGCAAATTGTTTTTGACATTCTTTTTACAACATTGATGACTATATTAAATGAAAGTATGGAGAGTATACTATCTGACCGTACTCCAAAGTTCGGACTGCATAGAATTCAATAGGGGTATTGTACCAAATTATTAAACTGTCCTCGGTTACTTTTGTATGCAAATACTGTTTATATAGCGTCATGGAGTAATCCAGCGAAAACTCACTCCATTTCAATAGAAATCAGATATATGATGTAGCGTAAACCATAAGCTTACTCTTTTTGTTTAATATTTGAAACTTGGCGTAATGTGGTAATCATTTAGATGACAAAATTCTAATTGTTAAATACTTATTTGTTTAGTCGGTTTTTTTTTACATCGAACCCCTCCAGAATTTTAATTATTTTATTAATAATTTAATAGTTTCTTTCTTGCAATTATGTCATTAAATTATATATATATGGAATAAAAGTTTCACACTTTATGTCATGTTAACATTAGTAAAGGATCCATTTCGTCCATTAAAAATCATAAAAAAACCCATCTATTCCAATTAATAATTTTTAATTATTATTCAAAGCAAGTCGTCTAAACAATTATTTATCAATCAAGTAAGGAATGACAAAATTTTTACGAATTTGTCAATTATTTTTGAAAAATAAACACAATTTTTTTTATTAACTACTTAAGTACTTTTATAAATTAATAATCAAAAAAAAAAAAATTATAGAAATGTAAATTTTGAAAGATAAATTATCTCTTCCGCTACTGAGGATCTGTTTATTTTGATGTTGTCTGCTTAGCTGTCAAAAACATCTTAATGAGATTTTTGTGTCAAGGCCTGGCAAATGAACGATAAATATATTTCATTCAAATCCACATTCACTTCTTTCCGTTTTTTATTTTTTATTTTATTTTTTATTTCTTTTTTTGGTCTTTAATTAAATTTGCAGTTTATGTCCAATAAAGCGCGAGAAATCCTGCTCAAGCTGAGGCAGTTGAAGTTTTCGGATTACATAAACACGTCTTTTGATGTTTTTTTTTTTGAAAGTGATTAAGTCATCTTGGTTCAGAAGTAAGAGTTTTGTGTAGCTCTGAGGGTACCAATTGTCAGGATGCCTCGTTAGGTATCTGCAAAGTAAACCGCATGAAAAATATTAATGATCCATGTACGTCTTTAATTCTTATGCTCGTAATTGATAAATCATATGAAGAGCTTAAGTTCCAGAAGCATTTAAGACTTCCATTTATTAAAGTTTAAATACAGTTTTCTCAGTATAAAATAAAAATAAAAATATTGGTACTATAATTGCTGGTATTAAATTATTTTTGGTTTATCTAAGTTAATCCTAACAAGTAAGGAAAGAAATTTTAAGAGGTTGTGTTTAAATTTATAAGTAAATTTAAATGAATATATTTATGTATATGGTATACGCATATATATATCTGGTAGTAGTTAGGGTTACTGTAAACTAATGATATAAACCTTTCATATATTTACAATAAAATTATTAACCTTACAATAATTCAACATATAAAAGTAATAGAAAAAGAATAAATATTTAAGAGGTCTAAAGCCAAATATATTTATAAATATTAAATTTTCTTTTAAATTTTCCCTTTTTGGTCTATAGATCTACAAAGCTGTCAAAAGCTTTATCAAAATCAAAACGGCATCACTTTAGAATTATTCAAAATCAGAAAGCCTATGATATTCCATGAACAGATCAAAGAGGTAAAGAAACAGAACGTGAGATTTAAATGAAGGATCAGATAAGTAAGAATATTAGAAGGTGTCTGCCAAGTGTCATTCAGGTATGAATGTTCAAACATTAAGTAAACGTTCTGTCTTTAAATGTCTAAGTACTAATATTTGGTTTAAAAGCTCTACTTTAGATAATTTAGAGAGAGTTTGTGTTGAGAATAGACACTAAGAAATTATCTTCGTTGAGTTGGATTCGTTTCTCCATACATTTCAATTAACTCCTTTTCATTTGTTGATAGTAACTATTTGAAATCAACAGCTATAAATATATCTGTTTCTACCGCGATTGCTGTTACATTAGCTTCAGGTTTTCTACAATGTTATGTGCAATATATATATCACTATTATTTTTATGATGTCTCAATAGTTCTCCTCTTTCCTTGTTTTCCTATTGGTTTGCCTTTTCCGAGTTAGTGCATCTTTACACTTTTACTCTATGATAGCTGGGGGATTCTGCAGAGTCTCGTCCATCTCACTGACTAATTTGAGTATTCCGTACCGCCCCATGCGGTTAGTGATTACTCTGAGATTAGATAGTGCTAAGTAGGGCAGCCTGTTGGTTTTCGCATATAGCTTCACAGCTCTGTCCTTTATGTATTTTTTGATCGGATCTAATCATAATCGATTTGTAATTGCCTTTAAAACTTTCTATAGCGCATATTTGAATGGCATATACTTCTGTCTTAAAATCGGTGGGAAAGTTTTCTATTGAAATGGATTTATTGAGTTTGTTGTCGTGAGCACAATGGACTCCTATGACTGATAGATATTATTTTTAGTTCCACATTTTTTAAAATTAAGAAATATAGAAATCAAAAAATCTGTTTTTGTAAGTAAAGTAGAAACTATTACGGACAGTTTTTTCAAAATTTTTCGTTTCTGTTGAAGCTATTTGAGCCAGTGCCACAGTAGTGACAGTAGTGAAAATACAACAACAAAAAAATTTTTTTTTATTTTATATTATTTTAATTAATTGAATTTTTGGCTGACCATACAGCTGTTTCGAGTATTGCCAAATACCCATCATCAGTGGTCTTGGAAATAATTCTTGTATTTAATTATTCGTAAATAATTATTTTTGTGACTGCAAGTACCAGGAATCGAACTCGGGTGATGCCAAATGTGTAGCTCAGAATCAGCGCACCTTAACCAACTGATCCAAAGCCATACTTGACTTTTTATATTCGCATATATTTCTGGAGTTTACTTTTGCTATGAAAGTTTTTATTAACAATTTTACTTGCTGTGTTTATATTAGAACGAAATCATAAACCAGCTGTAGAATAACTGAATTAATTAATTAATTATAATTTTATTTTCAATTGTTAAATTTCAATACTATTCTGTTCGTAGAGGCATTATTTGTTGCATGATTTGTTCTTTCTTATGTACAGAACCTAATCTAGGAATGTAATGCTGAGAAAGTCATGCTAATGTTATTCCACTAGTCGCACGGGTGAGACCTATATTTTGTGAATATAAGTTGTAATTTAACGTTAACCAAAGTGACTATTATTTTTAATAGCAAACTTGTTATATTTCATAAAGAGGTTTTTTCGAACAGTAGTGAAATACAACAACAAAAATTTTATTTTATTTTATATTATTTTAATTAATTGAATTTTTGGCTGATCATACAGCTGTTTCGAGTATTGCCAAATACCCATCATCAGTGGTCTTGGAAATAATTCTTGTATTTAATTATTCATAAATAAAAACTAAGCAATAATTGACCTCAGATCTGCATACCTCCCCGACGAGCCTGTATCCTGTATCGGAGTAGTATTTTTTTATATATGTTATGTATTGTATAACATTTTTAGACACTAATAAACTATTAATGGCTCAAGCTAAAATTATTTATGTGAATATTTTAGTATTTAAATAAACTGTTAAGTATTGAAATAAACTATTTAGTATTAATTATTTATAAAATTAGTTGCGATTTTGTTCTTTTTCGAAATTTTTGGAAATAAACATAAACGTAAAAATATACAATATAATAAAAATAAATGAATTGTTTCATAAACATTGAAAATATGCGTGCCACATGTGTTGTAAGAAAATATACACTATTTCAACATTTATTCCATACAAACTACAAGTTATACGAGTATTGTCTCGACGAATCTTCTCGAGGCAGCCTCAGATACTCATAAAATGTTGAACTTTGCAATTTTTCAGACTTTTGCGTTGAATTATTCAGATTTTTCAATTTCATTTGTTAAACCATGCGTGCATAGTAAAAAATTGAATTTTTATTAAAATTAAAAATTTTTAGTTTTTAAATAAAATGTCGATATTTTGAAAATTTTTTGCAACTCTTTGTATCATCAAATAAAATATGAATACTGAACTTTTCTACTGAAAAGTTTGGTTTTCATATGCAAACACTTGAGAGAAGTGTACCAAAAAGTTTCGTAGCACTGACAGAAGTGTATGGAGCCCATCTATTCACACTTCATAGTTTTTAATGGGAATGAACTTTTTGATATTTGGGAATTCATATTCATTAACATTTGCAAATATCATATGATGTTACTTATACTAAAATTTTTTTAAACATATTGTAGAAACTTTTTCACTTGTATATTATTTTGTTATATGTATTATGTATATAGATTAAAATGTAGTTACAATAAATCCCATAATTTTGCATAAAATTGAAAGTTTATTTCCCATAGTAAGAATGATCCAATTAAGGTCAATTATGCACCATTTTGTTCGATAACTTGTTGCTATTTTCAAGGTAATTTCCTCTATGCCTCTCTCATAGAAGTCTTCGTCCCTATTGGCAAAAAATTGAGACAGTCAATTTTCACAATCCTCTCTTGTAGTGATTTTTTTACCAGAAAGATCGTTCGTCATGGACAAAAACAGTTAGTAATCACTTGGTGTAAGGTCTAGACTATAACGGAGATGCATAAGAATTTCCCAACTAAGATTTCGAAACTTTTGGCGAGTCATTATCGATATGTGTGGCTTAGCGTCGTTCTGATTCCTCTCCTATTGGCCAAAGCTGGCCGTTTCTGTGCAATTGCTTTCTTCAGACGGTATAATTGTTGAACTTTCACAGTTTCGAATTAAGAATTTTGCCATAGGGGAGCAGCTCATGGTAGATGATTCTGGAATCAGTTCGTAACTGAGTCAGTTCATAACTGATTCCTGATAATTATTGGTCTTTTGGTTTCTTATGGGTTCTATTCTAACCTTGCATGACATATTTTATTATAGAGGTTAGAAAAGCTGTACCATAGTCAATTCAAATTTTTTAATTTAAATGTTGGTATTCTCTAGACTTGTTAAACGTACAAACTCTTTACTTGATGCACTCTTGGGTTACCACATTTTCAAGTCATTATAAACTTTTTAATTTCTCGTTTAATAATTGAGTTAACCAACCTTGTTTCTGATTCATAGAGTAGTGTTATTTTATAGATGTGGTCATTCGTTTTTGCCAAGATTTTTACGACTACGATTTTTAGATTACTGCTCATTATGTTATTGGCAGAGATGATATTCCCAGAGTAATAGAAAATATAGACTTTTTCTATAAGAATGTTACTAAAATCATGTATTCGTGGTCTTTTACAGTATGATATCAAACTGTTCTAAAATTTTTTTATTAGATGCAGATAGTTTTAAAAAAAAATTTATTTTAAGGTTCGAAAATATTAACCCTTTAAAGACGTGTATCAAAATTTATGCTTTAAGTTAATAAGTTTTTTCATAAAAATTGATGAGTAAGCATTTCGTAAATAAATTTTAAATTGGTGTTTCGGAGAAAAAAATTATAAATTGAAGACATTTAAAGTAGTTTTTGTCACGTAGTTATTATTTATTAGTATGCTAAATTTGCACGCATATGTCGAATGCCCAAATGAGACTGTCA
Source organism: Teleopsis dalmanni (assembly GCF_002237135.1). Taxonomy (NCBI): domain Eukaryota; kingdom Metazoa; phylum Arthropoda; class Insecta; order Diptera; family Diopsidae; genus Teleopsis; species Teleopsis dalmanni. The sequence goes on from NC_051846.1 coordinate 19,995,699, forward strand.
CTATATAACACTGTAAAAACTCACAAAGCTATACTGAACTACCAAATATTACAGTTGCAGGAGTTAACTCACATCATAAAGATATCAAAAAAACGTATTTTCCATATAACATATTACCCATATTTCCTGTTAGCAGAGTGGATATTGAATTTGTTGACATCCACTTTAACGATATTGAGCATAATGTAAACGTAGTTTAACACTAAAGAAAATGTTTTATTATAGTATGTGACAAATAAAAAATAAATATATTTTATCACTTTGCTATAACATACTTTAAAACTTCAGATGGATGCATCGAAGATAAAAAATTGACTGCAATAAGAAAAGGGTCATAAAATAGGAGTCTATTTTAATGATCTTTTTAAATTAAACATTTTTTGAATTTATTTATCGACCTGTTTTTTTTTATAATGGTTTTTTTATAATTTTTTAATCTGGCTATAGGGACCATTTGTTAAAAGTTAAATGTTTTTTATTATATTCTATATTTCAATTCTCTTTGAGAGTCCTCATCAGCATCAAGATCTAACATAAATTAATATTACTAAAACTATATCCACGACATCCTTTTTATTCTATAGTGTATATTGTAATATAGACGATAGAATAATATTGCAATATAGACGACAGAATAAAGGGGATGATGCGTATATAGTTTTAGTAATATTAATTTCTATTAGATCTATTTTGTAATATAGACGACAGAATAAAGGGGATGACGTGGTTATAGTTTTAGTATTATTAATTTATGTTAGATCTATATTGTAATATAGACGACAGAATAAAGGGGATGACGTGGATATAGTTTTAGTAATATTAATTTATATTAGATCTATATTGTAATATAGACGACAGAATAAAGGGAATGACGTGGACATAGTTTTAGTAATGTTAGTTTATATTAGATCTATATTGTAATATGGACGACAGAATAGAGGGGTTGACGTGGATATAGTTTTAGTAATATTAATTTATGTTAGATCTATATTGTAATATAGACGACAGAATAAAGGGGATGATGTGGATATAGTTTTAGTAATATTAATTTCTATTAGATCTATTTCGTAATATAGACGATAGAATAAAGGGGATAACGTGGTTATAGTTTTAGTAATATTAATTTATGTTAGATCTATATTGTAATATAGACGACAGAAGAAAGGGGATGACGTGGATATAGTTTTAGTAATATTAATTTATGTTAGATCCTTATAAATTTTTCAAAAAGAAGGATGTAGAATTATGGGTGAAGCCTTAAATTGTCTAAAATAATATGTGTTTGTTTATGGTATCCTAAACACTTTCTTTAGCTGCGGTACACAAATTGAGATAAAATATATATATATACATATGTTATGTTACTTCACCATTTATAAGGAAAAATATTAATATATAAAACTGAAACTTAATCTTTAAACCCACAGAAGTATAAGTAAAATTATTTGTTCTACTTAAATTTATTTTATTAATCATTTCATCATTATTAATGCGTCATGATATTTTGTTCATTTTTATTTTCAAAAATTCTGTTTCATATCTTAAGGTAAATAACAAGTATTTCAATTTTATTACGAACACATTTTATTCATCGAGATATTTTTAACTACATTACAGCAACAGCAAGTATGCATTACCGTTTAAATGTAGTGCAAATAAATTTTTTAATACAATATGTATCTAGAAATGTGTTTAAATACATCATTTATAAGAGCCGGTATATTTAGATATTGTAAAAATATAATTACGCCATAATATCTACTCGTTGTGTTAGGTCAATAAAAAAATCTATTTGTTTTGAATGTCAATGAGGCAGATACAGATACAGCGGCGAATCGTAAGTACGCCTGAGACGCCTGAGAGTGGCTGACAAATATTTTTATTTTTTTATCTTGACACATTCCGGTTAAATTGTTTACGAATGCTTTAAGAAAAATTCGTAATAAAAATAATAAAATAAACATAAAATTCAACAATTTGAATTATTGAAATTATGTATCTTTTACAAATCATCACTACAACGGGCAAGTATAAATCGGTTATGAATTAATGACGTCACCCACATTTGCATTTATGGGTGTAGTAGCAATTACGAATATTTTGCTTCAGTTGAATTTCTAGTTTCGTAACTGATATCTTTTGTATGTGCGATATGAAAATATTAAATCATTTTTGTTTCACTATAGAAATATAGTAATTATTTATAAAATGTTTAAATCTTGTTATTTTGCGGTAAAGATGAACTAAGAAATCATCTAGAAGATTTAAATCGAAAAGTATTAGGTGTGTGTGTTGGCAGATATACAATTAAATATTTGGAAAATAGTAATATTTACGAGATACTCATATATCTTCCAGTTATTAAGAATAGTTGTAAATCAGCTAAGCGTGGATTAAAGTGTAATTTAAGCAGTTATGAGAATATTAATAAAGCATAGAAAATTTAATAAAAGTTAATATCTATTTTAAAAAATTTATAGTATATTTTTCTTTTTCTTAAATAATGTAAATTGAGTAAACAAGATTACTTTGATTTCTTAGGCATTATAGAAATTCAATATTTCTCTGCAAATACTATTTTAAGATCATCCATTATATTGCCTACAAAAATTTCATTATCACTTTGATTTTGATTTTAAGATATTCATTTTGTCTCTACTAACGCCTGTAGAGTAAGGTTTCTAGTATTTCTATGAATCTAAAAGTCATGATTTTTTAAAGACAACATAAGGAGTTTTCTTATAATGCTTTTATTGATTTGGATTTTTATATATATATAAATATTATATAGTATTTATTTCTATATATTACATAGTGCTAACAATACTCAAAATTCTAATATTTCTATTAATTTTATGTTTTCTTTTTTAGTCAATTTTGAAAGTTTCTTATTATACATTTAATACTTCGGAAAGATAGGTTAACATATATTAAAGAAAGAACATTTTCAGATCATACTTTTTCTTTATTCGACTGTATTATTATTGATAATATTAAGATATCTGTACATTTTGTCATTAATCTTTTTATCTGACGATATTCGCAAGTGTTCATTTTGGGTGATTCAGGGGTGATAATAAATTATATATATCAAACATGTGTTAAAATGACTATTCTTTCGATGAAATATATGCCACATTTTCAGGAAAAAAGAAAAGATCTGGAGAATATTATTACACTTATTATGAGAATACGGGAAAGGATACACACCTCGTAGTTAATCTTTTTCAGCCCATTATCATGATTACACCAAAGTGATGAACATCATAAATATTTTTACTATTATCTTATCATTTTTAAATAATATCATAATATAATATGATACTATATATGGTATATGTATTCTAAACCGTAAATGTTTACATTGAGTACTTATAAGAATACAACTGCCAAATTACCAAACGTCTGGACAATCTTTATAATCCGTTATTAAATGTCCCTGTTTCCGATATCACTTGTAAGCATATTAATCCTCTCTATTATGTGTAGTATATACTCTATACTATTAGATCAACTAAACTTATAGCATAATAATATTCCACTTGTGTTGGTTGTAAAATAAGAACTAATTAATCCTTTTCTTGTTTTTCAGATTAAGCAAAGCCAGGATATTAAGAGGTGCCAGAAAAGATGTTTTTCTTTCTGTGTTGGTTGTTAAATCGTAATTACACAAAATATTTAAATTTTCAGTTAATTTGTTTAAGTTTTCTATATATTATTTAAAATATATTTACAACATATACAAAACCGAATATGCGTCTTTAATAACATGAATAGTAACATTATAAACTTATATTATAAAAGTAATTGTTAAAAACATTAGTAAAAAATTAATTTTTTTTTATTTATTGTGTCAATTTGATATGGCATTAATTTGATCGGTAGTATTAATATATTTTGTTTAAAAAGTAACGGGAATTTATACAATGTAAATATCTAAAAAATGTTTTATAATAGAAGAAAATGTGTAACATTAATATGAGATAAGTAGAGTACAGTGGTTGAAAGATGTATTATGGTAACCTCTATAAGAATTCTTTAATATCTTTTCAAACACCCCTTTTCTTCTTACAATAGATTATGTTCTTTTAGTTTGGAGGACGGCAACATCTAAAAATACTTTCTATGCATATATTTCATTCTCTCAGACTTCTTTATTTTTGCAAACAATCAATCGGAAAAGTATTTACAGTATAACTGATATTTATGGTTTAAGTAATGTTTATATTTTTACAAATCTTAAAAGTTGGTTTTAGTGGATTAAAGTATCATATAATTACTTAATATAGACGTTTTCTACCTATGAAGACATAAACTACGATCTCTAATGTTTTTGTATTTTGTATATCAATGCATCATTTTGTTGCAGCTGACTCAATTACTTCAAATCATAATCTATAACGATATATATTGAGCTTATAGTAGCCATTGAACTGAGTTACGGGCTATCATTATTAATTTATTTTTTTATAAGGAAAGAGTAATTTATATTCTCAGCTGTTATAGTTGTCTGAAAGTAATCTAAATTGTTTCTAACATGTAAGGCTATGAGCTTTTATTTCCTTATTGGTTCTTTAGCACTATTTTCTATACTCCTCATCTATACTACTCATCAGTTCTCCGGTTTCACTATTATAGTTGCCTAAAAGTAATCTATATTGTTTTTAACAAGTAAGACTATGACTTCCTTTTCTCTTTATTGGTTCTTTAGCACTATTTTCTATACTCCTCAATTACAATCCTCATTAATACTCGTCATTTATACTCCTTATCAATATTTATTATCTATACTCCGGTTCTGGTAATATAGTTGCCTAAAAGTAATCTAAATTGTTTCAAATTTTAAGACTATGACTTTCTTTTTTCCTTATTGGCCTTATAGCACTACTCCTCATCTTAACCTCTCATTGATACTCCGGTTCATCTATATTGAACCGTACTTTAAAAGTACTTGAAGTTTTATTGTTGAATATAGAGATTATTTTCTAGCAAATTTAATGGTTTGCTTAATTTGCTGAAATCCTATATGTTCAAGAACCCATTATTGGGGGGTATTGCTGTGTTTAAATCTAATTTTTGTGAATCGTCCCATAAACTCTCCAAATTGTGGTAAAAATTGAAATAGAAGCAGTGAAAAGTTCTGCTAATAGCAGAGAAATTTTTTCTTCAATATTATATGGATATTTAACATTTCAATTACGAATTCTTGGTAATATGGAAATATTTCAAGAAATATTTTTTTCTATAAATATTATTATATACAAGCTCATGTAAACGTGAACTATACAATATAACTATTTAATTCATAAAAAATATTGAGTTGCATTTCATTCATTAATTTGTTTCGATTATGTTTATAGCTATATTGAATGAATTCTTTTGATGACAATGGTTTACTATATTCATATAGATACATCCATGATCCATAATCTTAAACTTGACTTCAAACGAGTATTCGCGGTTTTCGTACCATTGTAATGGTTTGTGATTGAATTTATGTATATTCTATGATTGAATTCAAAAATAAAAACAACATTCATGTTTATGAATAAAAAAAAATTTATTAAATAATTGCAGTTAAATAAACAATTGAAAATATATCTGAGTGGCGCTTAAAGTAGCAATTTTTAGTCACGTCATTCAGTCGTTTAGATTCATTAAATTCTCATTTGTTGAGTGGGAGTTGCATACGAAGCGCTTCTCACACTTGTCAGAAAATTACATCAAATCAATTGCATCAATTGCACTTTGTAATGATAGGAAATTATGATAAATTTGCAGTGACAACATCTCAATAATAATTGAAATTGTATTAATTGCAACTTGTCCAATAAAAATATTTTTATTTTTATTATCACCGATTGTAGCAGCTTTTAGCTCAGAAAATAGCTGTGATGTCATTTTTAGTTACTAATTTTTCTGTTAATAAAATTTCAGTGCAAAGAAAGTATTGCTTAATTATTTTACTATAAGAATATTAATTTTAAAAATTGTTAATAAATTTTTATTACACTTGAAGTAATGTGATAGGAATTCACATCACTTGTGGAATGATAAAAATTAAATAAAAATAAATATTTTATATAAAAGTACGTTTTCTGCATATCTGGCTTTACAGGGCACTGAACCACAGGGCGGCATAGAGCAAGGCTTGGCCTACCCTGTGGTATCTCCTGTTATGCGTGTCTACTAGCTCTCGAAGAAAGGACACCAGAATACCTGCTGTGTCTATGTCCAGGCTTAAACAAAACTTGGCTTAAGTTCATGAAGGCCCCTTCTTTAACATACTCGACGATATCTCCAACATAAGCTTTGAGTAGACTTTTAGCTTTATAAATGCCTCTGGCTGATGTTATCTTGACCTTTTCTTTTCTATCCATTATTACAAGGATTTGTACATTCAAAACGGTTTTCTTATAAATTTCCACAATTTGGAAACATTGTCCTAGCGTTAAAGGATTCATGATAAATTGCCCAAACCTTATTGAACAGAAATGCCAACAAAGTTTAAAGTTTATGCTGTCAAACCATAGTTATCGATATCGATAGTTTTTATGCAGCTAATTAAATAAAGTGTCTGTAAAAATACAGACAGTATTTAGAAAATATAATTATATTAGAAAAATATAGAATATATAAAGCATATATATAAAAAATATATATAAAGCATATATAATATATATATATATATATATATATATATATAAAGAATATATAAAAAATTGAAAAATGGATATTTAATTCATCCATTGGTAAAAGTTATTTATACCAATAACTGCTGGCTTTCAAGGTATACTTCTAAAAAATCAACTAAATAACTTATTAACAAAACTAAACGCAGCTCTTATTACAGAGAATATAATAAAAGATACGATTGTAACAACTTTGAAAAGGTTTCAGAGCAGTAATTATAATTAATCATGATATAGTAATTTTTCGATCATTTGAAAGTATAGATATTAAAAAAACATTTTTTCTAACATTTTACTAATTTTTTCGTTAATCCATTGCTGACTAAAGGTAGAAGAACAAGAAATAGAACGGGCCTATACTGTCAAATACATAGGCATAACCTTGGACAACAAGCATTCCTGGAAGGCACAATTCAAGCTGCCTAAATATTGCACTCCTTTAACTCGCTCTTCAACAGAAAAAAGCTTAATATAAAGAATAGAATCAACATATGCAAGCAGATTATAAAACCAGGGCCACTCTATGATAGTATTGCGTTCTGCCAAGCACCAAATTCCACATTAAAAATTCTTCAAAGACGGCAAAATATCGCCTTAAGAAAATTGGTTAACCCACGGTGGTACATAAGAGGAGTAGATTTCCTTAGACATCTTAGAGGCGATTCAGTCGAAAAATATATTAAAGATCGTGCACTGAAACTGTTCAACATAATTGACAGTCACAATAACTCAACATTCAACAATCTAAAAACACAGCGAAACGTGATAAACTTAGGCAGATACAAAGACATCGGATCCATCATTTCATAAAGATGGGAATTTTAGTTATTCTTAGTGTGACTTTAAACTGCTCACAGGTAAAATAGAGTCAAGGTGATGAATCATCAACTCAGGTGCACCCGCATACATACAACCAATTGGTTACAGACACTATTGATTAAGAGTGTTTTACACACTTACTCATGTTTGATCAAACAAAGAAGAAGAAAGAAGAAGTTATATAATTAGGTATTATCATATATATATCAAAAATATCATCGATATTTTTAACAATCAACAAAAAAAAACTACTTCATCGCATCAGTATTCAAAAAAATTAAGCACCGACTTAACTAGCCTCAACATAATAATAGAACTCTATAATATTTTTTCTAGGAATATAACATAAATTAATAAAAATTAATTATATGTCATATCAATATTTGTTTTAAATTAATTTTTATTTATTTTTAATTTTTAAAATAGTCAACAACCAATAAATACAATAATTATCTTTTTGTATAGCCTAAACATCACTTATATGAATGTTAATATGTGTTAATATTTATACGGTAATATATGAGTATATACTATATATCATAGATAAATAAAATTTTTTAATGAAATGAGCAAAAGTCCATTTCGATGCTTGTATCATTGGCGGTAGGGTCAATTGAATCTTCCAAGTTCGAAATTTTTGTATCTTTTTTTTTTTAGAAAAATAGAAATGAAACCGAAATGGTTTGTTTAACATTTGAACTTCCAAGTTGAAGGCAATTCAATAACAACAGAAGTATTTTTATGTTTAATTTACGTAAAATAGCATAATTGGTCTATGATCTAGAAATATCATAATTAAGTTCTTATGCTCTTTAAATTTATTGGGTTATTCCAATGAATTCATACATGAATAGTCTTTTTTGTTGTAATTAATTTAATTTTTAAAATTTGGTAAACTGATGTGAGGCTATTTGGTATTGTTTATATTTAAAAGCCTTTGAAAAAATTAATAACAATAAATAAAAATCTTAATTAATATCAAAAATATTATTTTATAAGTATATATTAAATATTAGTTTAAAAAATTTATTTAAATACTCTTCTTCACAATTTAGAAATAAAACTTATTATTTGAGTCTAAAATAAACTCAAAACAAAATTAAACTATAAGCTTTTGAGGTGTGATTTATATTTTTACTTCTTCTCTTTCTTAGTGTCCGTTTCTCTTAGTTGCCCACTAGGGTCGCATACGACTTATTTTAACATTAGCATTACTTAAGTCTCATAGTGTAAGACTTGAACCCACTAAAACCACCTTTTAGAAATGAATGACCACTCTATGAAGACTTTCACAGCATTGAGGAAACTTCATTCCAGTAATCAGGGGAAAGAGGTGACAGTAGATAGACTTAATACCTAGTGAACTAGGTTCTTCTATGCCAGAAAGCAAGGGCATGAGTTAAGGAGAATGGGTGATATTGAAGAGAGTGGCGTTACGGCTAGTTAGCGGGGTGAATTACTCTGAAGAAGAATAAAAATTTATATGTGAAGTTTAATAATAAGTGAATAAGTGAAAACTATGAACAATAATAGAATTTTCATTAGTTTCACTTAAAGTGTAAGTAGCTGAGTTTAGAAAAAATTTTTAATATTGATTTTGTTTATACATATATTTAAAAATTTCAAAGCATGATGATGGTTTATTTGTTCATACCATCTTATCCATTTTTGATGTTGTAAGTTAGCACTTTTGATGTTTTTCTTTTGTGTTTGGTGCTGGCTTTGTGAAATTTTGACGGTGTTTGGTGCTATTCCCTGGTACTTTGATGTTTGTTATTTTATTGCAATTATGTATATGTATAAATATGGTCCATACGGTTTTATGATAGGAAACCTCAAAAAGTCCTTCATATATATACATATATTATCTAGTTAGGTAGTAAAATAACGATATAAAAACTTTATTTTTTAAATAACTTTTTTAAAATATGTCTTTTTTACTTAGAATCAGATATAAGTAATTTGTTTTATTCATTAACAGATATAAAATTTTGATACCATTCAAATATTTAACCTTACAGGAGATAAAATTTATCAAGATACAATGTAGCAATCCGTCTTGTAGATATATCATATAACGTAGGTTCCAAGTGATAGACCTAATGGGATATATACACATATATATATACACACACATATATATAAATACATTTATAATTATATATATATAGTCTCCATGACCTGGAGTTCATTCCATGCATTGAGTGCATTCACATCTAGTTTACAGGTGTACGACATATCATTAATGACATATCATTAATGAAATTCACTGGATATTCGCATTGTATTTTTTCACAAAACTGCTATTTATTTAAAAGTAATGGTTTCTAAGTAGGCAAATTTGTTTAAAAGTGTTCGTATATACCTTGATTCCTTGAACATAAGTCATATATGTGAAGGGCCTCCAAACCTGCATTATCATTAAAAATCGTTCCAAAATTACAAAATATCGTTTTGAAAGATCATCAATTGATTGGGAGAGATATTATAGAAGATTAAAACATTTCATTAAAAACAGTTCTTCATATTTCAACTTAAGTTTTAAAGTGATAAGGTTAGCGTGAACCCAGCTTTTCGGCTCTAAAACAAGTTTCATTAGGAGAACGGCGAATATTGTCTAAGCGTCAATTTTTTTTGGGATAGAAGAGAACATTTAGTAGATTATTACAAGGTTGTTTAAAAAATAGATGAAGTTTATTTTTGTAAACTTTTGGATTAATTTAATGCACACTTATGGAAAGAGAAGAAAAATAATCTTCAATCAAGATAATATCTATAAAGAACTATATATATAGCTTACAAAATAATTAGGTTATACCGGCGATCCCTGCTGGCCTATTGACACATTGTGTTATTAAAAACTAATAAATTAAAGAACGAATTGACTTTTGGATTTTTTGTTATTTTTATTTGAAAAAGCTTTTCATAAAAAGCGATTTTCATCACACTAAGAGATAATAACTGTCATAGAAAGAATATATATTGTAGATCTTTCGGAAAACCCTTAAAGAGAAATAAATATCAATAAATGTGAAGTTAATAAAAAATACTGTAGAATGTGTACTAAGTTCTAGAATTGTATGCTTCAAATACACTCTATAGGAACTAAAGTGATGTTGTTTAAATCTAAAGTTTCCTCTTAATATATACATCTTCTACGATTGTATGCTTTTCAATATATACAAGTTCTAGAACTGTATGCTTCTTACTTTTAATATATGCTTTAAATATAGTATATATAAATTAAGAAGATGATTAAATCCAACGTTTATATAGGTTCTATAATTGAATGTTTCTTACCTTTGACATATACCTCAAATACAGTATTTAGAAACTTAGATTAATAATAAATACCAATTTTCCTAATATATGTTATGTTATATAAGTTCTTACCCTTTTAGGTATTTAGATTGAACTTATCGTTTTAATATATACACGTTCTATAATTGTAATCTTCTTTCCACTAACATATGCCTCAAACACAGTATACAAAGCCTGAGATAATGATTAAATCCAACGTTTCTTCTTAATATATATAGGTTCTATAATTGAATGTTTCTTACCTTTGACATATGCCTCAAATACAGTATATAAAAACTAAGATTAATAATAAATACCAACATATTTTCCTAATATATGTTATATAAGTTCTTACCCTTTTAGGTATTTAGATTGAACTTATCGTTTTAATATATACACGTTCTATACTAGTAAGCTTTTTTCCACTAACATATGCCTCAAATACAGTATACAAAGTCTGAGATAATGATTAAATCCAACGTTTCTTCTTAATATGTATAGGTTCTATAGAGTGTTTCTTACCTTTGACATATACCTTAAATACAGTATATAGAGACTAAGATGATCTTTAACTTGAACGTTTCTTCTTAATATATATGAGTACATTGGTACACTAGATAATGTAATATGCGTACACGTATCATATAAGATAATTCACCATATTCTGTGATGAAGTGTGGTTAATTAATATGAAGAAGATTAATGGACTTCAATGGGTACACACAAAAAAAGTGTCGGAGATAAATTATTTAACAAGACGTAGGTGCTGAAAGTGTTAAATATTTGTCTAAAAGAATATCTATTCTATGTCTATTTTTTTTAAATAACTGGCATTTATAAATTTGTTTAGTAATTGTTTAAAAATTAAAATTATTTTCGACTAGAAGCCGCAATACCAATTATAAGCTTTTCACACATTACAACTGAATTTCAATATCGGTGTTGAATATCTCTGGCACTTCGCACGGATTAGTGCAAATCAATCGACACTAATAAACACGTCAATTGTGTAGACTGTGCTAAGAACACTGCAAAAAAAATTGAAAGAAAGAAAATAAAATAAAATAAAAATAAAATAAAAATAAAAGGTAAATGATTTTGCCAAAATACTGGCCAATTTGTTTATTTGGAATTAAAATTATAAAAAAAAATTAATTAGTTTACAATAGAGTTGCAACTATTTCCACTTTAATTACACGTTCAGCATGTGTGACGGCGTGTATGACATTACGTTTGATAACGTGTTTGATGACGTGATTGAATGAATAACGCGGCGCTTTCTGCTAATCAGCATTGATGAGCTCATCCCACTTAATTTCAATTAAAAAGTGAAATGCATTTCGCCGTGTTCATTAAAAGTAAAATGTAAACTTACAAAGTGCAACTTTAATAGAAATTATATGGAACGTGCCAAGTGCAGTGCAAGTAAACGTTTAGGAAGAGCTAAATTGGGTGCATAATTGTAAAAATAGAAAATTATTTCAACACCACAAATGACACAAAATTAGAGGCAGCCAACACCGCTGATCGAACCAGCGATGTTGGCTTGCCTTGCAATTGGCACTCTCCAACGCGGTGGCGTTAAATGCATCTATAAAATTCAAAGTAATTAAAATGCAATACCTCGGAATGCAATATCAAAGCGTTATAATCGCAGAAATTCTCAGAAATCGTATGTAAAAGAAGCGGGGAATGTCTGCCGGCGAATGTCTGCACATGTTGAATCGATTTGGTGGCAGTAATTTTCACAAAGACTTTTTATTGATCTTTCTTTTTTGAAGGGAAATTGATTTTTTAGCTAAAAAAGGAAGTCATTGTTTGAAGTTCAACGTTTTGTGTCGATAATTAAAAAACATTTAGAAAATCCATTGAGTTTTTATGTAGAAAGCAACGAAGTTTATTTATACGAGTTCACATAAAGAAAAGGAAAGGGAAAATATTATAGGGAGTACATATCTCTGAGGATTGATCTGAGGATTATATATAAAAAAATATTTTATGCACTTCATTTTAATGTTCAATGTTAAATGTTTCTTAAAACTAATTAAAAATATAGCAGAAGTTCAAGAAAATTATTTTTTCTTTCATAAATCTTATATTTCAAAATTGATGTTTAAAAATAAGTTTAGCTAAAAAATTGTTGTTGGTTTGATTTCTCCGTTGCCTTCTCTACTGCATCTTCCTGTTCACCAAGTATGCAATGTCGAGCATAACCTGGGACTAAAGGGTATATTTTAGGCAGCTGGTGCACCAGCTTTAACTTGGAGAAGGACAATTGAAAGAGAAATGACAAAATCGCACTACACATGGAACGATATATGCAGATAAGACCTAACAGAGTGCGATTTAAAAGAATCGTTGCGGCCCTATGCCCCACTAGGGGAAACGGATACTAAGAAGATGAATATATTATTATGACATTATATAGTATTTATGCATTTCTATGATATAGCAGTATTAGTGTAAATAATATTCCTTTAACACATTTCAACTTAATGACTTACTACTATTTTTATAATGTTGATAGTATATTGTTGATAGTGTTGATAGTATATAGTATATTGTTGTTGTTGTTGTGATTGGAGTTAGTGCTATTGCGCACTTTTACTCTTTTGTGGTTTGGGGTTTTATCACTGCCTTATACTAAACTTTAACTACACTAGAATCATTATCATTTACTTATCTTTTAACTGATGACAGACCGTAGATCAGCATATCTTCCTGTGCGTCCTGAGGTGGACTTAAGGTTTGTTAGGGCGGGGTTGGGCAACGTATCAACTTTTGTGAATAGTTTTAGGGCTCTGTCCTTGATATATTTTTTCACTGAGTCGATTCTTAGATCTCTATGCATGTCCGTTGTTCTAATCTTATATATATAATTCTTCTGTACGTGTGTTGACAGTGAACTCCTCCTAAACGGCTGAACCGATTTTATTGAAATTTTTTGTGTGTGTTCAAGTGGATTCAAGGAAGGTTTAGATTCACAATTTGGCCCACTGGATAATGTCTTTTTAATCAATTTTTTATTTTTTGGTATCCATATACATTTATATTAAAAATTTAAAATATATTCATGCTTACTTTGATTTGTTTAAAAACTTTAAAATCTCTAAAATGAATTGTTAAACTGACGTTGCATCGCTTAAGTGCATTTAAATTCCGCAGCATAATTATAGGTGAGCCAATTTTTAATCTTAAGTTATGTGGTGGTATTCCTGGTAAATTTAGCGAATTCAAAAATTCAACACACAAAAAAGAAGAATTATATATATAAAGATATAAATATCGTACAAAAAACAATGCCACGTCTTCGTGGACGAGGAGGAAATATTGGTCGACGGACTCGGAATTCACAATTACTCCAGAACCGTCGGTTAAATAGATCGGCAGAAAACAATGAAGATGTAAGAAACCAGGATACAATTACACGTGCTAATGAAAGTCAAGAGCAACGCAACGAACGCCAGGAAAATTAATTGCAAGGGGAAACAACGTTCGCCGGGTCAGCTAGTATACTATATATATATAATATACTATATTAAAATACACAAATATATTTATATAGTCAAAAATTTTAGATAGATATTTTTTAATACAGAAGACTATGCGAATCATTTAATGAAGGAAATAGTGTTAAATACAGCACTTATTTCTTTTCCTGTGTTTAAGATCAAAAACATTTTTAACTAATAAGCAAATAAGTCGTTTACATTAACTATATAAACAAATAATATCTGTGATGTATATATTTATTTAAAAAGTGCTTTTAATCAGGAAGTAGCCAAGCAGTCGACATGAAATACAAACAAACATACCATAATACATGGAACAGAAAGTAAAATTCTAAAATATGTACGTCACATAAACAAATTGTTAATTCACAAAGAGATAAAAACTCAAGATCTCATCAATATTGTATCTAATTATTTCGATGACAGTAAATTGCATAAATTGCTTACGAAATTAGCTTTCCCATGCTCCCTTCGAGCTACGAGTATATGGCGCTTGCTTTCATCTGAGCTGCTGACATATTCGTATCTCAAATCTTCAAAGAAACTCAAATGCCACTCCATAAAAATGATTGATCACTAAACTTTTTTCATTGAATTTGCATCAAATGCTGTTTTTAATTTTTTCTCTATTATTTTTCTTTCTAATATCGCTTACTTTTATTAATTAATTAATTTGAATAAATTTATTTCACACATAAAATTGACAAATAATTTCAAATAGTTTGCAGCGCATTCTCGTCTAAATTAAGCCAGAAATTATGATTGAAGGAACAATTGATCTATTGGTGAATTTCTAAATTGAACAGGCAAAACATTTAAAAATTAAACAGCTTCAAATACTATTTGAAAAATTAAAAAATTTTTTATTTGCACAAATTTTTGCACAATTTAAAAATTAACCCAAATTTGAGTTTTGCATGTGCCAGACCCTGTCAATATAATGTCAATATCAGTTTCCATTGCTTCCAAAACGGATTGTGTCCCAATCAACGGATTGTGTTGTGTGGACTGTGTACGTCTATGATGTCATGGCAGAGCTTGAAGTTGAGCGAGGCGTAGCAGCAATCGCATTTAAGTACACAAATTTATCAACATTTCAGTCTGTCCGTTTGTTGACTGCCTTCGGGCTGGAAATTTTCGTTCATGTATCGCAGACTAAGCATGGATCCATTACTTCAGCGTACATTCCAAATTCATTCATGTTTACGCAGCGGGCACTTGTTTGCAGTTGCAATTTAACATAAGCTAAATGAAAACTTTTTGCTATACTAAAGTATCTACTGATTTATTTATTAATATTAATTCATTTTAGATTGAACAATTTTGTTGATTAAAAATTAGATCAAAAAATTGACACATATTTAATATTTGAAGTACATCCCAGACACATCACAATGAGTTCGGGTATATATGTGTTGGTCAATCTGGCTGATTGTCACTATAATTAAGTAAATGCTAAGTATGTAAGGTAGACAAAATTATAAATGCTTATATATTGATGGTTAGGAAACCATACTGAGAATTAGTTTAAGTCGACTGCTTTATGTATAAGAGCACGGTTGCCACTTATGGTACTTTAGTACCAAAATTGGTACTTTTTTTTCCGTTTGGTACTCTGGTACTCATGTTCAAAAAATGGTACATTTTCGGCGACCCAACTTTATTGTGGATATTTTCAATTAATTTTTTTTATAAATGTAACTTGTATTGTTTTATACTTTTTGTACATTTTATATAAATTGTATTTTCTTATAAAAAGACAATAGAAAATAGACTGATGAAAAAATAATAAAAATAGACCAATAGACCTTTTTTTACAGAAATGGTACCTTTTTATACCAATTTTAGTACAGAAAAAAATTTTCAAGTGGCAACCGTGTATAAGAGTTACCATATAATTGATTATTAACCCTATCATCGTCTGTAATTAACTGACTGTCACTATAATTAGGTAAATGCTATGTATATAAGGTATGAAAAGTCATAAATGCTTGTATAGTAATGCTTAGGAAACCATCCTGAGAATTAGGTCACCTATTATCTTCCCTATTATCTTGACCCTATTATCTTCTGAAATTATTTTTTGTTTTCCAAGGTTTATTATTTGAAACTAAATTATGCAGTTATGAAAAAATTACTATGTTAGTGAACCAATAGTTCTTTATTAATATAAAAAAAACAAAACTAAATAGATATCTAGAGTTAGCAGAAAAAATTCTATCTGTTGAAAATAGCTCTGCCTCGTATAGTTTAACTGAAATCTTGAAACAATTGTTCATTTTTTTCTGAGTTCGATACCTGAGTCAAAGGCTATAAAGACTCTGTTTTGTATTAAAGCAACACAACTGACCTTAATATTAATAATAGACCGGTATTGAAGAATTCTCTTTATTTAATAAGAATTACAAGTAATTTTCTATAATTCTTACAAAGCCATATCATTAAGCAATATGTAATGACAATGTTATGGTTGTATTAGTAAATAGGTGATAAAGCAATAAACTATAATCACGGTTGCCACTTGAAAATATTTTTCTGTACCAAAATTGGTTTAAAAAGGTACCATTTCTGTAAAAAAAGGTCCAAAATTTTTCTATTGTCTTTTTATAAGAAAATACAATTTATATAAAATGTACAAAAAGTATAAAACAATACAATATCCACAATAAAATTGGGTCGCCGAAAATGTGCCATTTTTTGAACATGAGTACCAGAATACCAAACGGAAAAAAAAGTACCAATTTTGGTACTAAAGTACCATAAGTGGCAACCGTGACTATAATATTTCAAACAACAAAAAACTCCATCGAGATGGTGTATTAAATGCATTTCAAATGGTATAGGACTTATCCCAACCGTCTCATAAAAGATGGTTATCGAATTCAACAATTTAATGGTTTTAAATACCCATTGATCTACGCAATTATATTAAAATAAGATAACTTCCTAAATAAACTAATATACCTTTATAGGAATTGTGCCTTATAGTAAATGAGAATTATATATTCTCATATACACACATATACACAATGTGTAATTAATAATTTTATATAGTTTTAACATATATTTGTGGGCAACAATAGAATATTTTTATTTTTGGTCCTTGATCAACAGAGAGAGTGAGAGAAAGAGAGAGGGAGAGAAAAAGAGAGGGAGAGAAAGAGAGAGGGAGAGGGAGAGAAAGAGAGAGAGAGGATACCGTTTCATACATTTTTTTAGAAATAAACAATTGTTTTATATAACATAAACACTTTTTTGCAATAAAAATTTGAATGAAGTTTTATGATGTAAATCTTTCTTCACATTTGCCGAGTTTTATAATTGATACAGATATTGAAGTAGAGAGGGGAGTTTTATTGTTGAATAAGATTTGTGGTAAAAATGTAAATTATCTTTTAACCGATACACTGGTCACAATATATGAGATGGTCGTTTCTTTGTACAATATACATCCTTATACAATCAAGCAAGCAGCTAACATCCTTGCATAAAACCTTCTTCCATATTAATCAGCAGATATCAAGTACATCGAATCGATGAATAAGGATTTTTCTCAACACGGGTCACAACGACGGCGATAGTTTCATCTGTGTGCGCTCTGCGTTCTGTAGGTCTAACATTAATCAAAAGATTGGGAACTTTGCATTATTAAAAAAAATATATTAAAATAATTATCTAAATTTTTTCTCATCTATAAAATTTTTATAAAAGCTACGTATTTATAAAATGGGGAAATATTTTGAAATTGTTATCATCTAAGAACATTCGATGTATTAGGATTTTTCTCAACACGGGTCACAATGAACTTAGTCTTACCAAAATAATTATTTAAATTTTTTTTTATCTATAAAAATTTCATAAAAGCTACGTGTTTTTTGAAATCGAAAAATATTTTGAAATTGTTATCATCTAGGAACATTTGAAAAATTGAAATTTAATTATTATAGTTGATTTTTAAAAAAAATATAATTTTCATTTTTAAGTTTTAATTAATAAAAAAAAAAAATAATGTGTGTATCTGTTTCATTAAATTAAAATCGTGGGCTTTGTCTTTCTTTCAAAATTTTGTATTGTGACCGCCAACATCTCCAGTAAAAATTTTCACGAGTAATATGTATTGTGAAAACTGTAGGACTATGATTGGTTCAACTCTTCAAACCTTCAAAGGTTATCTGTGTGGAAATGGACATTTGATTTGTTCTGGCTGCTTCAGCAAATCTACCGGACAATGTGCGTTGTGTGGAGATCAAAATATGCGTCTTGTATCGAACTGTTCAATACATTCATTACTAATATCTAATCCGCCATTGATTCCATTCTCTGCTAGCACTGCTAGCAATAGAGCCACTGCTTCATATCGAGATATATCAGCAAATACGGTTGCTATGACGACGACTAACAATAAAATTAATCCAAATTTTTTTAAAATATTGCAAAATCAGGGTGTTCAGATGGCAGCAACGAATGCCAATGTGTTGAATCCAAATCCAACGATAGTACATTCAGGGATTTCTGAAGCAATGAGGTCACAAATGGTAAATTTACAAAAAAATATTCGTAATAATGCAGCAAAGATTATAAAACTTTGCGAAACCAGTACATCATCTGCGCATATGCAAGTCACAAATAGATTAAGTAACACAACTGCACAAGTAATAACAACTCCAAGTGCTCCACCAATGGAAACCCTTCCTGATAATTCGATTGAGATTCAAATTAAGAATTGCATTAATTTGATTGATTATGTTTTGCGGTCACAATTTATTTATTGTGGTGCAGCTCCTTCAAATCAGCCTAAAATTCAGGAAGTAATTCCAAAGAAAATATGTTCAACTGATGCTGTTGCTATTAATGATCCAAAGATACCAGCAACAAACGTGGTGGATAATAGCAATATCAGTTTAAGTTCAAAAGACAAAAACGTTACTTCGGATCCATCGTACAGTCGTTTATTATTAAAAACTGAACAGTTGGAGTTGAGTAATCAGATGCTGTCTGATAAAATTACTCAACTGACTGAAGCAATTAAATTATCAAATCATGACAACACTGTACCTAAACAACCGGAAACACCAATAACAGTTGATAAGAAGTCAACATCAACTTTTAGTTTAACCTCCCAAGAACCTCAGGTAATATACTCTCCACCAGAGCAATCCGTAACTAATCAAAAAGCCAATGCAGTAGTAGATATACATATCCCTGGTCAAGATACGAAAAGTGCAGTTACCTCTGATAAAATGCCAGATGAAAAAGAAAAAAGCATCCAAAAACTTATTCAAAACTCAAATAAAGAAACTGAAAATTCTACCATGAAAATAAGTGAAAATCCATCAAATTTACATTTTAACGATATAGGATATACCAAGCATTTTGTTGATTGCTTATTGATGAGAAATCGAATTCTCGAGTTAGAAAATGATGCTTTGCTAGCTAAAGTAGCGAAAAAATCCACTATAGTATTTCCCTCAATTAATCAAATTGTTACTAACAATGAAAGTATGAAATCTGATTCCATTAATTCATTTCCTGAACCCATCATTCTATCTGTAAGTCCAACAACGATGGTAACAGCCAAGCCCACAGCTGAACCCGAATTAAAAGAAGCAAAAATAACTGCCGTGGACAATAAAGTCGATAGTGTGCAGAAAATTGATAAAATCGAAGAAGCATTGTCAGATAATGTAACATTGTTGTTTATGACGAGTAGAACGGAAACCAAATCTGACGTCTGTATGGAAAATATAAAACTCAGCACAAATTACGATACTAGTTCCACCGAGGTAAGAAATTTCTAATATACTTTTTCACTTTTAATTCTTTGTAATATTTACAGAGTTCTATTGTGATACCTGAGTATGAAGCTTGTAATGTTAGTGACAGTCTAAATAATTATTTAGAAAATGCAAGTTCTGTACTTCAAGATAAAATTTGTTACAGAGCAGAGTGTAATAATTTTAAGTTCAGGGAACAACGATCCATTAGTGTTTCCACAGACTCGGCTCCAAGTTTAAATGTGGGAGAAGAACAAATAATAAATCAAAGAAAAATTCTGGTCTTGCATGAATTAACTGAAGAGCACTGCATTTCAACAAAGTCCGAGAAATGTGCAGAGGAGATTATGGATAAACGTATGGGAGCAATATTAAAAACAATGAATGAAGACGTTGTAGATGATGAAATAATTAAAGAGTCACACAGACCTAATGAAATAACTGTTATTAAAAAGCCAATGTTCCAAATGACAACGGTTAGGACAGATATGGAAGAAACAAAGCGAACTGATGAAGAAATAATAAAAATCGAAGCTAAGCATCTTTTCGATAGATATTCAAAAGTTATTGAGGAATTAAATATAAGACAGCAAAAATTGACATGTCACATTCGTCATGATGTTGAAAATAATTGTGATCATAAGAATATAGCTAAACTAGTATCCCGTGCAGTAAGGGCTTATTATAATCCTTCTGCGGGTCCGTTTGTTAGATTCATGAATAGTGATCTCATTGATCAAACTCCTGCAGCATGGCAATTTAGAATTATAAGTCATCCATCCAATGATCCTGCCACTCTTTCTAGATTAGTAAAAGAACGTGTTATGCCAAATAATATGTCTTCCTACGAAATGAACTTATGGCGTAGCCCGATTTCTTGTCCAGATACTGATTGCATATACAAGACATTTTTATCCGATTTTACAAAGCATTTGCTAGTAGATCATAATCACCTACCAATGGAACGTGTGTATCCAAGAAATGTTAAAAATTTCTTTATTGATGTACGTGTTGCTTTCGTTGATGTTCCTAAAGTTCGAATGCTCTTTCTTTTGCAGGAAAGAATTACTGAATTAGGACATAATACATATAACGATTCTTTACCTCTGCTAATAATGACCTCAGTTCTTCGTTTAAGTGATATAATGCAGTCAGAAGAAATAAAACAAAATAGCGATCTGAAATTTCTTCTCATTTGGGTGTCTGGCCTAGAAACTGGTAAATATCCAACTAATATGACTTTAGTAGCCTGGAAAAATACTGGAAGATATCCTGAATATCAAGTCGTTATAACAGGATCAATTTTGCCAATTACTAAAGTATTGACTCCACTACAGGTGCTCGAAACTGGAAATTGTCTGTTATTAACACCTCGACAACAAAAGATATTAACGGCAAAAAATCTGCTTCATCTCCAGTTATTTATTCACTAGGAAATCATTAAAAAATATTACCATTAATTTCAACCTTAAACTAGATACGATAGAAACTGCTGCAATAAAGGTAATAACATCGGTAATGAATTTTGTCGGTCTAATGAAAAGTGTTCAAGAAGCGGTGATATGATTATTTATCCACTTAAAAATATCGGTGAGGAAACTTTGACCATAATGATTAACACTGCTTTAATATATACATCAATAATTTTAAATCCTTAAGGGATGAAGTAAAAGTACATAAAACTGAAAGTAAAATGCTTATTTCAAAATTTTTCGGTCGTTACTGAATAATAAAATAATATATATTTTGCATGAAATGTAAATGTTAAAAATAAAATGTTATTTTGAAACAATATATAATAATTTATAATAAATATATATAAATATAATATATATCATCTTGTAGAAGTAAGCTATATTTTATTATTATGTTAAAGCTATTTGAGCCAGTGCACTTAAGCACTTTAACTCTGTATTAACTGGGAAGTAATTTCAAAACCCCTCTTTACGCCTTGACTGGATTATTGTTTATCACTTCATCAGACTAAGCAATAATTGACCTCAGATCTGCATACCTCCTGAGAAGCCTGTAACCATGCCGAGATTCGATAACGCGGTGCTAATTTGCCTATATCTATTCATTGTTAACTGTAGATTTCCACACATTATTTTTTAAATGGAAATAGTGATGGAAGAATTCCTTTATTTTACAAAAATATAGTACTGGAATATTTATGCGGTTGTAACTGATAGAAACTGAAAGTAATACTTTGATACAATTAAATTAGCAAAATTGCATGCTCTTTTCCACAATCAGTCAAAAGGGATCATTGAAAAAGCAATCTATTGAAGATTTTACTAAAAACATTATAGTGACCTAGAAAGAACGCTTAAACACTTCCTTAACTTAATTTTTATTTTGAATTATAACCACCAAACCGTCTTGTTAAATCAGACTTTCAAAATTTTCCTTATATTATTTTTTAGATGGACCTAAGTTCAATGAATGGGCTGGTGATTATAACAATTCATACATTAATTCAATATTTAAGGATGATTTTTAGAGCTGTGTGAATAGGTGCAGTGTCTTGATGGAAAACGATTTTTTTGGAAATATCATATTTTTCACGAAGCTAGTAGCTAATGAATGTATCCTTATAGCATCTTTATGGAGTTTATTGATTTGTCGGTTTAGGAGTAATCTACAAATCAAATTCCTTATGGACCTAAAAGGTGATACTAACACTTTCTTGGCCGACACATGTTTCGTAATCAATTATGGTGTGTTGAATAAATTTGGGATGAAAAGTATTGTAACTAAATTAAATGAACCTTTCTTAGAAAGTTATTTTTAAATAATACTCCTTTTAAGAGAAGTCGAAAGTCGAGGAAGAAAATATGTAAGAAATGAATAAGTAGTAACTACTAATAATAATGATAATCATAAACTGAAAAAATTATTGGAATGAGCTTCGGACTAAATTTCTTGTTTTGTTTTAAAAAAGCCATTAGTTGAATGTGCTATAAGGACATAACTTCAGAAATATTAGTTTTTAAATCGTAGAGATCTTGGTGATTCTTTGAGTAATTGAATTAATATCACTGTTCCGAGGTATGGCTACCACATGACGCCAAAAAATTCATTAGTTTAATGATTTTAAGTTCTAAACAAGTTAACTTTATTTACATAACATTAACGGACCTATTCTGTGCACTTGACAGATTTGTCAAATTCTTTAATAAAATTTTTGATTTTTATAAAACAGAAAGCTTTTTGGTATTCTGGACACATCTTGACAAATTTCAAAGCTCAAGTACCTAGTGCTTCTCACCACACTATGGTGTAAAGTGTTTTGTATAGAAAACTGTTCGTAATTGTTCGTAAACTGTTTCGTAAAAAAATGCTTGTAAAGAGCACATATTTTAAGTTGCAAAAGCATTTTTTCATGCATTCAATTAACAATAAAAAATATGCTTGTAAAGAGCGTATATTTTAGTTAAGAATATTTGTCATGCATGCAAAAAATAAAAAATACTTAAAAAGAGCATATTTTAATAGTTGTCAACAGCATTTGTAGTATTGACAACTAACAAGGAAAAGAGCTTTTTATTTATGTCACAGAATACCAAAACCTTTACAGCAGTCAATTTTGACAAGTGTCAATGTTTGACAAGTGTCAATGTTTGACAAGTTTATAAAGTGCACAGAATAGGTCCGTAAGTCTATATTAAAATATAATAATTTCGTTTCCGGAAAATACTTCCCTCTTTAATTAATGAGAATTAAAAATTATTTTGTATAACTTTTATAAAGCCATATTATTAAACAATATGGAATAAGAATATTATTGTTGTATTATTTGGTATTAAATTATTTCCCAAATGGAATGGAGCTTTTCGAAACCATATTATTAGATCGGTATCGAACTCATCAATTTAATGGTTTTAACTACTCATTGATTTAGGCATTTATATTAAAATAAAATAACTGTGTGAATGAATTACTCTGAATTACTCCCGTGTATGGGAATATATAATTCTCATTTGCTATAAGGCACAATTTTTATAAATGCGTGATAATTCATTTATAAAGTTGTATTGTATTAATATAAATGCCTAAATCATTTGGCTAAATCGCTTCGTATGCGGTTCACTAACTTCATTTGGTGTCTTTAGTTTCCTTTTGAAAGAAGGAATATTTTTTTATTAACCGCTTTATCGTATCCAGCTTGGCTTAAGGTTCTTTTTCCAGAGATAACACGATATATCTAATGAGATTAGTTGTGGTGTATGGTTGCCTTTAATAATAAATTATTAATTTTGTACCATGAAGTATTACAAAGTGTTCTATTTGTAATTTTTATACAAACAAATATTGTTTATTTTTTTTTTTTAATTATTGAATTCTAAGTAGGTATAGTATACACTATAGTGCAAACTTTATGTATGCCAGCATCCATATACATACATACTATTCGTATTGAGGGTTTAGTGGTGCTATGTGCATGACATCATAGTGAACTGTTGTTTCGCCGGCTTTCAAAACTGAAATTAGTTGAAATATCAATAAATTATAATATTAATTTCAAATAACAATATTTTAAGCAATTAAATATTATTTTTATTATTAGTTTGACAAACGGAGCTGTTCTACAATTTGATATAAAAGTAATTAAAATGTTCGTTGGAACAAGTTTCTATTTGATGGAAATAACTTTCATATACTTACAGTAATAAAATTGATTAATGCTTTGTAAATATATGTAATTAAGGTTTTAACATTAAAATATTAGCACAACTTACAAATCAGATACAAGCCAAGAAAATTCACTTCCTAAAATGTTGCCATCAATCAAAATGTCGTTTGTCTACTGTGTCAGTCTTCAATTGAAATTAAGTTTCTGTTAAATTACAGTTAAATGATTTTGTAAATAATATTAGTGTGTGAATTGAATATATATATTATCATATGTGAATATATTTTACAGTGTAATTAACATGCCACAAACACTTTTCTCTTTATTTGCCATTGACAAGTTGTCAGCTGGCACAAACGTCGTAGCCCTGACCCCGGCATTTCAAAAATGTATGAACGCGACTAGCTAAATTCGTTATGAAAAACCAATACTTGTGGCGATGGACTGGTGGTGTGTTGTGTGGGAGTGTTCGCATCTTATATGGGAAGGTTGCATAGAAATCCCAAATAATTTCAATTTATTGTCTGGCAGATATGACATATTTTGTCTGACTGGTTTTTCTCAATGTCAACGTGATGACATATCAAAGGGTTAATCAAGTGTTATAATTCTATTCATGGCTTTTGTCAATGGGCTCTATGACTCTACGGCTCTTTGTGGTCATTATATTCATACAGATGTTTGTGCTGCGAAATTGTAATTACAATGATAAGGGTCACTATTTGATGACACTATACTTTGCTCTCTACACACATTGGTGTGTTGAAATTAAGACGATCTTATAAATAATGTGACACAGATAATTTATATTAAGAGACTGGCAAGAATGTGAAGAAGTGTACTTTTAGCAGCTTAATTCAATATATTATGTTAATTATATAAATTAGTGAATAAATTAATAGTAGCAACTAATAGAATATAAAAATTTGATTTTAATTGATTAGAGACCATGGATTTGTTAGCGATTCAAAATGAAATATAGGTATGGAAAGTATAATTTTGAAAAATTAAATTAAATAAAATATTTTTCACTCATTTAACAGAAGTTATAATAATTATAAGCGTAGTATATCATGTAAAAATCTATATAACTAAAACAATTCTCACAACAGACGAATGAATGCCTGAATGAATGGTGATCTATATTACTGTGCTGCTGGCAACTGGCGACTTACTATATATCTATTTTATAATAAATTTTAAACTTTTTTATATAAGTAGTTTCAGTATATCAGTCCATAACTTTAAGTAAATATATACTTTAAGGTCAAGATACTACCTCATTGACAACATTCACACCATACTTGTAAGAAGGTTTATAGAGAAGAATGCTGATAGAGCTGTACTATATGGAAATTAATCTCTATATAAATTTTTAGTAAATATCATAAGGACGTCAGCGCTTTTATTGAATTTAAATAGGGATTGAGTTTCTATTAGTAAGACATCTTCTGACTTTCAAAATTTTTGTGTCATCAATCATTTTAGAAGGTGCACCAAAGTTGTGTTCGTTCTTATCTCCCATAAATTTTCTGCTGATATCATTCGCATCTTTCCTAAATTTTCTGTATATATTGTTTAGAGTAATTCTTATACTAAATGCGTGTGTTATTGGTAGACTATGTATAATGTATGTCAGTATACTTATAATATAATGCTTCTATAGTTCTTACATTTCAGAATAAATTTTGCATATCACGTTTTTTTAATATTTTGTAAATGAATTTTTTAGTTGATTAAATTATTTCACTTCACTATTATCTATTTCTTTATAGCTCTAATAATTGAAGTCGCCTTTAGAACATTTTAAAAAATAGTGTAGTTTGAGGTAATTGCCTGCACCGGTACTTCTCTATCTATATAGATTAGGTTTGCTAGCATTTTTAACTAATATATGTAAATATAGGTAAAACGTGTACTGATCAAAATTTCGATACCTTTTATATAATACGGTTTATAAAGTTTTCCAAAATATAGCTTAGTTTCGCATTCTATTTTATTATTTGATACAAATCTCTTTCCCTAGAACTATATTTTCAAGATTGGAAACAAGTAAGTCACTGGGAGCTAAATCTGGAGAATACGGTGGGCGAGAAAGCAATTCTAATCGTAATTTATTTAATTTTGCCATAGGTTTTATTGACGTGTGACTGGGTGCGTTATCCTGCAAATACCAAATTTGGTAGTTTTTTCTTGATTTCCTCATACAATCGATCCAATAATAGTAGTTTGATATTGTTGTTTTTCCTTTTTTTCTTCCGGAAGACAAAACTTTTCCAGTCGATTGTAGAATTCGTGGACGTTATTTATGTCTATGAAGATTTTATTCAAACAATTTGTAGTGTGAACATTGCTTCTAATAATAACACTGGTGAGATGTAGTATTCAGCCTTTAGGATCGAGTACACAAAATAGTTTATACGATATTTAACTTGGAAAATGCAAATTGTCGCATAGGCTCTACATTGTACCCCTGTATAACAGTCTTGTACTCTCTTGATAAAAAACAAATAGTGCAACCAGCGGATTTCAGACTCAGTAATTTTTTTCGGGTTGTTGGGAAAGTTTGGCAACGAATATATGGAATCAGTTTCCAGTGAGAATTGCAAATAATATCTTGTGCAAACATCCAGCAGATGATAGCTGTCAAAAATTTTTATAGGATTTATCAAGTTATTTTTTTAAAGGCCTCTTATTTTTAAGCTAAAATAAAAGTTTATATGCTTGTAAAATATAAATTATACTTAACTGAAGTTCACATTCATAGCCATACTTTAAAATCAACTCTGTCATATTAAAAACAAAGTAAAAATCATACCGGAAAACTTGGTTAATATTTGCTTAAATTTAAAAACCGTTAAATATCTTACTAATGCAGCAAAACATTTGCTCTTCAAATAACAGGTGGGAACCTAGTACTCCCCTCTTCTAAACGAGAAAATTATACACCGCAAACATAAGAAATAATACAAGTGCATCTACTGAAAATGGGAGAGGATTTACTGCCACATTAAACCGCAGCGAATCAAATTATGTGGAACAAAATGAGACGAAGCACGAAAAAGCTATTGACACTAAAATAAAAGACTCAAAAAGATATTAGATACAAAATTTACACCAAATTAACATATAACAAAAATGCACAATAGAAAGTGTTAGGATGACGTCTTGAAAACGTCTTGGAAGAAAAACGTCACAATAACTTTTAATGACTTAATCATGTCATAAATTTATATTTAAAGACTTGCAGTTGAAGACTGCGTACTTAATTTATTAATATTTTTTTTTTAATGCAAAATAGTTTTGCATTTTAACTAAAAAATTTATAAAAATTTTATCTACAACGTTCAGTAATGTGTGAGGCAGTGAAAAAAATTAACGATGACGCACTTGGCATCTGTCATGTGCCATGAGGTGTGAAGTGTAAAGTGAGAACCGTTTCTGATTGAATTGCATATAGTTTTCGGTTTTTTATGCAAATCGACAAAACGTTATGTACTTACTATTAACATATTTACATATGTAAAACTTGTATCTATGTATAACTCTATCTATCCATAGATGTGCCCAAGCATTATTGAGCGTTGAAATTCATGCATCTTTGAAGTTTGAAGCACATTAACCCAAAAACAACTACAATAAATGAGTTTATTTATTTTACTTGGGTGCTGTTATGTAGCACACGACACATTACAGCGATTTGCTTGCTACACTGAGTGGATTATTTTTATATTTTAGGTAAATATTTTAGTAATTTTTCAAACTTTACATGGAAGTTGTTAAAATAAAATTAAACGTAAACTAAAACGAGTTAAAAGTTATTCTTGAACTTTGGCTTTTCTTTTACAAATAATTAAATGCTTTCACTTACTTAAAATTTGTTGGAGGAGAGCAATTACGAAAAGGTTCCTGATTTATCATATACCTGTACTTATTTTTTAAACATTTGAATTAGATCCTAAACTGTTTTTTCATTAATTATTAATTTGTTTTGTTATTTAGTAATTAATTGTTTTAATGACCAATTATAAGCATAGCATAAAATATAAAAATAATATTGAGTCAAAAACGGCACTGGCTACACTGTATCACATCAAAACATGAGTCGGATCTTGAAATATATAAAGGTATTACACCAAGAAAATAATCAACAAAAAAGCTTTTTTTTGGAAATGCTATACATCTTATAAACTCCTAGTAGTGCCCTACTTACCACATTCTAATCTCAAAGTAATCACTAACCACACAGGGTGGTACACAGTTCTTAAATCAATCATTGAATAATAACGAAGATTATGAGGAATACTCAAATTAGTCAATGAGATGGGTGGGACTCTGCAAAAACCCCCCAGCCATCATAGAGTAAAAGTACCCAGTTGCACAAACTCGGAAAAGGCTCAACATAAGATACCAGACTCAATTATAAAACTGACATACAACACTGTGCTCAGGTGTATAAAAACACCTTTAACAAATCCAGAAGCGGATAAATAAATCATTCCTATATATATGTACTTTTTATAATTGTGCTACAAAAACCAGACTCTGAGAAGACTTTTCAAAGTAACATGGTATATAAGGACAAATGACATTCTCAGAAACCTCACGAATGATTTGATCAAAAACTACATAAACGATAGAGCCCTGAAATTTTTAAGAAAATTGACAGGCTTACCAATACCGCATTATCGAATTTCATAATGGTTACAAGCTCCTCGGGGAAGTTATGCAGATCTAGGGTCAATTATTGCTTAGTCTAATAAAGTGATAAACAATAATCCAGTTAAGGCGTAGAGAAGGGTTATGAAGAAACCTCACAGTTAATAGAGAGTAAAAGTGTTCAGTTGTACTGACTCAACTAGCCTCAATATAATAAAAGTCATATATATGTATGATTTAACTATAGCAAAGCTTGCCTATATTCCCGTTATATTGTCACGATCAATATAACTTGAAGTATTCTTTTGCATTCACTGTCTGACCTTCTGGGACGAGTTCAGTGTGAGAAATGTCTTTTGAATAGAATCAACAGTCATTCTACAATGTTGGACCTGACCAGATTTGTAGAACTGCCAAGTTGGTTTTCCTTCACATAAGTGGGACTCTCCTACTACGTCGTTCAGTAAGTGTTTGATAGCCGTTTCACTTATTTCCTTTTTAGTTAAAATTCACGAGGTTGTCTGCTTTGAACGGCTATCAAACACCAACTGAACGACGTAGCTTGCTCAAAATTAAGAAGTTTCCCACTGGTAGATTACAGCAGATGGTAACACTGTTGCATTTGGAGTAACTACGCGGGTAATTCAAAAAGTCATTGACTTATCAAACCACGCTCGTATTATATGAACCACAAATTAAAAATTTAAATTTAGGTTTTTTAACTTTGATATTTTCTGAGAACGTAAAGTTACACGTAACTTCCGACTTCACATATTTTTCTAATGTGTCTGATAATATCACATTTACATAAGGTGTAAAATAATTATTAATAATTAAATTAAATTATATAAATAAATTCAGTAAGCAACTGTCATATTGTCTTATATGTAATTAATTCAAAATCTTTGATTTGTGAAAAATTAATGGATAAACAAATTGTAGTTTCATAAATTGATAGTTAAAATAATCATCTAAAGCAAGTTGTCAATTTGCATTCAATACATAAATTAATTAGTTTATTATCTATTAAATGCTAAATGCTTATTTTGACTGCTGCCACTGTAAAGATAGATACGATTAATATTGATCTGTAGCTCAGATAATTGCTTCAGATCTGCACCTGATAATGGCAATAACAGTTTGCATTAATTTTATTAAAAGAATTTTTTTCCATTTTAATCAGATCTGATCAGATAAGACTAAGTAAAGTATTGACATATTGCCTAATTCATCATTAATCATTAAAATTTAATTAATTTCTGTTCTCATTTTTTCTGTATTAATTATTGTTGCCATATAATGCATTTTAACCACAATAATTTCTTGGAAGCTGTGAGTTACTACTTCATCACCACTTCCCAGCACACAGCGCACGTCGCTCGAATACATCAGGCCACATTTCAAGTCTTAATTTTCCACTAGATGAAACCGGGCTTAGAGTGCTGCCGTTGGTATTACCAATTAGCAATGGTCGTAGTCGAACCGCAAAAGCCAATTATCTGCCTCGTACCAAATATGGTACGAGGCGGCGCATGCCACTATACGCCAAGGCATGTTGGCGCATTCGTGTGTGGCGCGTCTTGTGAAGCGCGTTCAGCACGAAACCGTGCTCATTTTCGATTGAACACGCATTTAAGTGCCTTGAAAAATTGCCATCGCTTATCGCGACGCAATGAATTGCGCGATTAAATCAGTGGCAATTAATAAGAGTGCAACTGATGAGTTCGTAACATCAAAGGACATGGATTTAAAACGCTTTTCATGGTAAAGCGATAACCAGGATAAAAGCTAATTAGTATGAAAATGTATTTTTGTCTCATTATAAATTATAATTTGCAGTAATTTCACTTTTAATTTGCTGCGAATGCAATGGCTATTTTCAACTGCAATTGCATTTAGCATTGCAGTGCATTACTTTGGCAATTGCGTCATGAGGCAGAGCACAGCTTCTGTACTGCGTATCTTATCTGTGCATTATCTCTCTGCTGCATCATTAGTAACTTCATTGCACTCCCACCGACTGATTCATGAATAATGTATCTATTAATATTTGCTAAATGCATATTTGCATTTTTATTAATAATGTTAATTTTGGTGCATTTATGATTCATGG
Source organism: Teleopsis dalmanni (assembly GCF_002237135.1). Classification (NCBI taxonomy): domain Eukaryota; kingdom Metazoa; phylum Arthropoda; class Insecta; order Diptera; family Diopsidae; genus Teleopsis; species Teleopsis dalmanni. Next base: position 20,027,204 of record NC_051846.1, read on the forward strand.
ACGTACTTGACATGAATTACGAAACTTTTCGCCATTAAAAGTTGGCTTTTATAAAGAAATTTGCGGTTAATAAACTTGCTTTAAATGACATGTGATAAAATCACTTTAATAAAATGTAAAGTTTGTCTACAAGACATAGATGTTAATGCATCATTTTATTTCAAATATAATTAAACTATATTAAAAAGTGCAAGATTTGCATGATCTATTGATTTTTATATCTTCATGCTATGCCCATCAAATTCTATGAGTAATGCAAATAATGGTTGTGATTTATTGTATATTCTTTATATATTTATAAAATGTTAGGGGAAATACTGCCTTTTGCTTTATGAAATTTGAAATAAAAATAACTTCTCTACTTTCAATTTTAATAAGGTATTCCCAAAGTAATGGAGAAATATGGACTTTTTTCAGTCTTCTAATGGATTGAATGAGACCATTTGGGAATTACTGAATTCTGCATCTTGAAAACTAATAAGAAAAGAACTCGGCATACTTTCAACCGCAATAAAGAATTCTCAAAGTAATGGAGTAATATAAAGAAATATGGACTTTTTTCAGTCTTCTAATGGATTGAATGGAAACATTTGGGAATCACTGAATTCTGCATCTTGAAAACTAATAAGAAAAGAACTCAGTATACTTTCAACCACAATAAAGAATTCCCAAAGTAATGGAGTAATATAAAGAAATATGGACTTTTGGACTTTTTTCAGTCTTCTAATGGATTGAATGGGAGCATTTGGGAATTACTGAATTCTGCATCTTCAAAACTTGAAAACTTGAAAACTTCTTGAAATAAAAAAATAACTTTCATACTATCAACTTTAATATGGTATTCCCAAGAAATATGGACTTTTCTTAGTCTTCTAATGGATTGAATGGGAGCATTTGGGAATCACTGAATTCTGCATCTTGAAAACTAATAAGAAAAGAACTCGGCATACTTTCAACCGCAATAAAGAATTCCCAAAGTAATGAAGTAATATAAAGAAATATGGACTTTTTTCAGTCTTCTAATGGATTGAATGAGACCATTTGGGAATTACTGAATTCTGCATCTGCAAAACTTGAAAACTTCTTGAAATAAAAAAATAACTTTCATACTATCAACTTTAATATGGTATTCCCAAAAAATATGGACTTTTCTTAGTCTTCTAATGGATTGAATGGGAACATTTGGGAATCACTGAATTCTGCATCTTGAAAACTAATAAGAAAAGAACTCAGTATACTTTCAACCACAATAAGGTATTCCTAAAGTAACGGAGTAATATAAAGAAATATGAACTTTTTAAAGTCTTCTAACGAATTCAATTGGGTGATATGCGAAATTCCGAGCTTTACATATTCAAAATTTAGTAAAAAGAGAATTTTAATGCGTTTAAGATAAATAAGCTATTCTCAAATACAGTGATATCTTGAAATATGGATTTTTTTAAGCATCTGAATATATAAATATTCAGAATGAATATATTTGGTGATAAACTCTTGTAAACAATTTAAAGACATTAACGTTTATAAACCCATATTCTTGTATTATTTATGCCATTATAGTCTGAAATTAATGTGAACACATGTACATGTATATATATTTTTATATTTATATGTAACATTTATTTATCTATATTATGTTTATGTTATCTCTAATTGTTTATGTTTTTTATATTTTTTAGTCTTACTTCGAAGTAGGGTCCCTATTAGTCATTTAAGACTTCCATTGGTGTGACCTGCCTGTAGGCCCCACTACTGCTGCAGGTGATTAACCTTGCCCTTTGTTTTGGTGTGATACATCTGCTTACACCAGATGCCTTCTGTTATGGTCTACTTTTTTCAATCTCAGGTTGTTTTTAGCAATGATATATCTATATATATATATATAGATAGATCTATAGATCTATGTGTGTATTTATATTAATATATAACATTTATTTATCTATATTAATTACTCTAATTTTTCATATTTATAAGCTAGGTATTTTCTTTTAGAAATCATTGAAAATCTAAAACAGATGCTATGTAATAAAGTCTCTATGTATATAAGTAAAATTATGGTCCGAATAATGCATAGACACCTGTTACTCGTACTCCAACACATTTTCATTATTTCAGCAATAGTTTTCACATCCATTGAAATAGAAATTGGCACATCAGAAAAATGTTATTCAAAAACAAAAAAAAAGATTAATTGTAAACTAAAAAATAGAATTATTACAGAATTTTATTTTTATACCATAAAACACAATAAAAAGTAATGATCGCATCGAGGCACATCGATAAACAAAAGTATCTGAGCAAGTAATCCACAATTCGATGAATTTGATCCAATTTGAGTGGCGAACTGAAAGGCTAAAAATAATGATGACAGTTGTGTGTGTGTTGGCCGAATCGGTGCAAAATGAACCTGTTGCGTGAGGAGGAACACGTTCCAAGTATTACAAATCGGTGGGCGTAAAATAGGTGCAACTAATAAACAATAAATATGCCATGGACTGTATAAAAACTGAAAAACTGTTGCCAAGGGAGTAGTCCGAAGACTGCGTATTCGCTTTCAATGCAATCGTTGCTTGTTCTTGTACTGGATTTCATAGTTACATTAATTTGCAACAAATTGATTTACAATAAATTTCATTACAAATTTATGTAAAATTTTATATTCGAACTGAATTGCTGAAGCTGACGCTGACGTGTGCTACATATTCCAAGTTACATGTGAGGATGTCTGAGTTTATAGTTTCTATAATTGCTTCGCTAATGTCTGTTGGTTTCCAACATTTGGCAGCCGGCGCACGTCTGCTGGCCAAATTTCGAGTAACAAACGTTTCGCATTGTTATTAAAAATATTTAATTTAATTTAATTTTAATTTTTTTTTACATTTTTTTTTTTTTTGAAATTTATTTTCGATGCTTTGAAACATCACTGTGTGTTCTCATTTATGCGAACCAAATGTAGCAAAATACACAACTAATATTTAAGTCATCATAAAAATGTTTGGAAGAGCACGAAACCCATGCATAGAACCGCTTGATTTGCACTTGGAAATGCGTGTACTGAAGTTTTCCATTGCCGTGAGGCTCCAGCATAAAGGGGGCCGCGTGTTATGCTAATTAAAAATATCAGATTCAAGGCTGCTGTGTTGGCAGACGATTTGTAATTAATGACACGATTGTTTTAATTTTATTTTTAAATGGAAAAACATATTGTTTATTTGTATGATGAAATAAAAAAAAGAATTTTTAAAAAAAAAAATTTGAATCGATTTCATTATGAATTCAACTCGTCACACTGACATGCGACTGTCAATAATTCGTCAGGTTCGAGTGCAATATTTTCATCAGTTCATCAAGTTTTTCCTACACGAAATTCTGTTTCTTCAATGATTCATAAATATTTTTGATTTTTAGTCACATCTGAAAACGAAACTTTTCTCATTTAAGTCGGATGCGTAACTGCTGGAAAACAATTGACAAAATGACTGACAAGAGAATTTTCGTTGAGGTTCTTCCGTCAGAGAGAGAAAACGATTTTATTAGTTTTTAAATTGAAATGTTAATGTAATTGACATTTCTGTAAATTAATATTAGTGTTTCCGTTAAACAAAAAAAAAATTTGGAATGTGATTTGAATTTATGATGGGAATAATTAACAAAAAGTTTGATGGGAATAATTAAACAATAACTCTCATTAATAAATGAATCAATGCCTTTTTTGAAACTCTGACGATATTTAACAATTCCTTCTATATACTTGACTATTCAATAACTCCCGCACATAAAGGATTAACTAATAAATGCATCAATAACTTTTTTGACACACTGGTGATATATAAAAGCACCACTTGTCATAGGTAACATTACTTATATAATAACTCTCCTGTATGAATAAGTAATAAATGCTGATTAATTGATAATAAAATAAAATACTATTAAACTTCGATTACAACAATTACTAGGACTGTTATGATACTTCAAGTCTATATTATCAAATATACGAGGCGATATCTTTTGATTCAAAAACATATAATACCTCGTTTTTGCAAATAGAGTTATGTTAAACTAAATAAAAAATAAATAAGCTAAATAAATGCTTAAAAGTGAATTAATAATTAACAGAAGACAAAATATTTAGTGCTGTTAAGAGGTACCATATAAGGAGAAACGCGATAAAGCCAAAAGATATTTAGTTTAGATTAAACGGAAGACTAACTTTATAATGCTATTTAGACGTAGAAAAAACCCCAAAATATTAAGTTAAGAGAATATGTATTTGAAACAAATAGAAATTTTTAGCTATCTCAGTGTCTCTATAACAATAATGAACAAAACTGATAAGTGAGAATTTATTGAGGACTAGTTAATACCTGGAGATTACTTACTTACTTACTGCTGACCTTCTCTCTTAAGTGCAGCATATGGTTTCAATACCTGGAGATAAGACTAGTTAATAACTGGAGATTACTTACTTACTTACTTACTGCGGTTCTTCTCTCCTAAGTGGAGCGTATGGTGTCAATAACAGGAGATAAGACTAGTTAATACCTGGAGATTACTTACTTACTTACTGCTGTTCTTCTCTCCTAAGTGGAGCATAGGGCCTCAATATTAGGAGATAAGACTATTTTATACATGGGGATTACTTAATTACTTACTAACTGCTGTTCTTCTCTCCTAAATGGAGCATAGGGCCTCATTACCTAGATATAAGGCAGTTTTAAAACACACATATTTTTATGAATTCAATATATTGAAGGAAATGTGAAAATTCTTAGAATACTTATGTTATTACTAATTATACACACGTATAATTAATACTAATAACGTGTGGATCTAAAATATGATATGGTAAATCTTAAGTGAAATGGTCCGTCTTAAATGAAATGAAATGAAAAGAAAAAACCTTATTTAATAACTGAATCTACAAAAATTTAAATGGATCAAAGTTGTAGAATAAAAAATCTTGAGTGGAATATTTTGTCCAAGTAAAGTAAAAAATTCATTAAATGAAAAATCTATTTTTTAGATCCATGAATCTGTAAAAATTTGAATGGATATCACATCTGTTGAGAATGAAAAAGAAATCTATTTTTTCTGTATGTTAAAGTTTTTTTTAATAAGTTGTAATTTTAAGAATAGTTGGACATCCAAATGCATTAATATTATATATAATAATAATTATATTATTATATTATATATAATAAATATTAATATTATATATTAATAAAATATAAAATTAAAAAATATTTTAATATATTCAATTTTTAATATATGATCAAAAGTTAATGGATATGGTATTATTTCACATTAAAATAATAATCATATTAAAATATGGTTAGTAAAAATTAATCATCTTTTATAGTTTCCAAAACTAAGTTCTTAAAAGGATTCAGTATTGGTGGGAGAGTTGTAAAACTCCACTGGTGACGTTTAGGACCGCAGAAATGTATGGGTGTCAGATTAAAGTCAAGAAATGATTTTCCACCAAGTTTTTTTACACCCAAGCGAACTAAAACTGTAATATAATACTTTTTACACTATAAGTTGAGAGATACATAAGATTATATTGAGCAGTGCAGAGTAATTGGCGGCGCTGTTGTCAGTAGCTGCATCTACTATTCAAGTTTCAATTGACAGCATGATAGCCCGAAAGTTTTTCATATGGATCTGAATAGAGATCATATGGATCATAATAGACCTGAATAGATACATTGTCAATAGTATAATTTGGCGTTTACGTTCAAATTAATCATTTGGAATTGGATCATATATAAAGCAGTAAAATACTGAACACCATTTTTCATCTTGTTGTTCTCACCGATTTGATTCCATGTAGTTTGTATTGGCACCAACCCCGTACTTCGAACAGACACAGGCAAAGCAAACAAATTGATTAAAATCGTGAATAAAAATATTTTTTCATAAACAAAAATTTAAAATTGACTCAGACAATAACAATCACAAAACTTGCAAATATGAAACACTTCACTTTATTTGGCTGGGAAGTGCAATGCAAAATAAATTTACAAGAAAAAAATATGTATGAATAAATTCCAAAAATATTTCTAATGAGTCAAGAGAGAATATCTGAAAAATGCAGGGGATTTTGAATGCAACATTCTGTGCTGAATGTGCAACAGTTGCAAAAGATCAGTCCAAAAACTGAATGAAAAAAAAAACAAAACTCAAGAATTCAATCAACAATGATTTTAAACATGAAAATAAAACTATAAATAAATTTTTATTTTATTTCAATTTTTTTGTTTTTGGATGTGCTAATTTCATGATAGCAATTAAAACAATAAATTATGTCATTTAATTTTTTGCAGTCGCCGAGCAGATACTGTATCTTTATTGGTAAATGGTTTTTATTTCAATGAAATATTTTATACAGAATTATATAGTTCTTTGACGACATAAATTTTTACATTGCATTTAAAATAATAAATAAAATTTAAAGTTGAATATATGATTCTGAATCGTAAGCTTAAAAACTGTAAACACATAAATACAATGTATAAGCACACTTAAAGGCGATAATAGCTAAGCTGAATCCGAAATCACAACTTAGTCCATACCTAAAACTTAAGTTAAGACTTAAGTGGAACTTAATTCTGCAAGCGTAATTGACATCAAAACCGAAGTTAAAGCGTGTTTGTATACTGCCACCTTCAATAGTTAGATACTGCATTGCTGAATAGCTGAATTGCTTGCTTATTTGTTTTTTTAATGGCATTTTTTAATGGTTACATTCCATTTTTCAAGAAAAACTATTTTGCTTAATTTATACAATTCCAATTTAATTTTTACTTTACTTTAATCAGCTTTATTAGTTAGAAAATACATTGCTAAATAGCTGAATTGCTGTTCGTTTGCTTATTTGTTGTTTTGATTTATTAATGATTGTATTCGATTTTCTAAGAAAAACTTTTCTAAATAATTTATATAATTTTACTTTAACTTTTACTTTAATAAGTTCTAATAGTTGGATAATGCATTGCTGAATAGCTGAATTGCTTGCTTATTTGTTTTTTCAATGGCATTTGTTAATGGTCACATTCCATTTTTCAAGAAAAACTATTTTGCTTAATTTCTACAATTTTATTTTAATTTTTATTTTATTTTAATATGCTTTAGTAGTTCAAAAATACAATGTTGAATAGCTGAATTACTTGCTCGTTTGCTTATTTCTTATTTTGATTTCTTAGTGATTACATTTAATTTTCTAAGAAAAATAATTCTGATTAATTCATATAATTTTACTTCAATTTTTACTTTATTTTAATCAGCTTCAATATGTGGAAACTGCTTTGCTGAATAGCTGAATTGCTTATTCGTTTGATTATTTGTTGTTTTGTTTTTTTAATGATAATATTCGATTTCCTAAGAAAAACTTTTCTAATTAATTCACATAATTTTACTATAATTTTTATTTTACTTTAATTAGTTATAATTTTCCTTATTTCTTTACATCTGCACGCTACCGCATATACCCACACCAGTTGGCACAAGTTGGAAGTGTCACCCCCATATATACGTCTGTACGGAATGCCATGCTCATCTAACTTGTCGATTGGATATTTTATTTTTTGCAAAAATTATGTGTTAATGTATTTCTAAGAACCCAGAGATGTATGTCATTGATAAGTATATTTTTGACTAGATATCCGATTTTGTTTAATGCAGCCTATTCAGTTCTTTTAGTATTTAGTGTGTTTTAGATAATTGTACCTGAGTAGAATATCGATAGAGCTCCTATACTCCACTATAAGAGAAGGACAGCAGTAAGTAAGTAAGTAAGAATATCGATGGCAATTTTGTCATTTTGATTGTGGATATATTAGATCACTAATCCACGTATACTCAAATTTAAAGCTGTGTCTTTGAATTATATGATAAGGCCAATATCCTTAAGGGTAATAATAATAAGGGTATATCGTTCAGTGCTTGTAAATTTTTATTATAGCCTGTCAGTTGAGGTGTTTTTAAGGAAATTCATTTAGTTCCCTTCTTGCAGACAGTAAGATTCCAAAAAAAGTGGTTAGTGGCACTTAGTCGTCGAGGACAAGTAGCTCCGGAATGTAGATCCATTAAATATAAATCAATCAAATTTATTTTGATCATATAAAAAATATACATCATATATTTATCTGTATATTAAAGTGTTTCAATCTATTTCCATATTCTTAAGGAAAGTTTGAATATATATTATAGTGTTTAATTTATTTGTATTTTTATTATATCTATTTTTCACAAGATATTAGTACTTTTATTTTTTTGTAATAATTTTATAATTCTTAAAGTTTAAAAATATATACTTAACTAGCCTATTCAAAAAAAATTTCTTTTGACTATAATTTTAAAATATAAAAATATTTACATATTAACTTGCCTATTCAAATTTTTTTTTTTCATTAATAATCATAAAATATAAAAATTTAATGTCCTAATAACGATTTAACGTAATAATAGTTTATTTTAAATTGATGATATCAAAATTTTAGTTTGTAGCAGTTCATAATTTTGTTTAGAATTTTTTTAGTGCTATATTAAATGAAAAAAATGTTTGCCTATATATATTTTTTTTATAAACAAATAAATATTTTTTGATATTCAACATTTAAATTTTAAAAAATAGAAACTGGCACATGTTGCGGTTGCTGGCAAAGACATTGGTTGCGTTGCTTGCCGCCAACATCTACAACATTTTTGGATCATCGCACGCAGCAGCTTCTCCGCAAAAGTAACAATTAATTTTTTTTAATAATTTTTCCTACACTCATTTTTTTATGTTATAAAAAATTTTTATTATAAACAAAAATTATTTTCAAAATTAAAACTAAAACAAAAAAGTTTTTCTTTGCTTTGTTATTTAATGTGAAATGTGTTTGTTGTTATTGTTGTTGTTGTTGTTGTTATACGCAACAATGTTGATGACTTTCCTTATAAACAAAGACTTTCATTTCAGCTTACGCACGTTTTATGCATAAAGACAATTTACAGTTTACAGTTTTAAATGTTGACAAACATTTACTGACGTCTGACGTCTGAAGTGTGAAATTTAATACATTTTCAATTGTTCTTTTCATTTGCTTATTATTGGAAATGGCCACTTAGCATTTATAAAATAATGGATACTTTTTATTTGTAAGTTTAAAATCACTTCAACATTATTGTCATACAATTTAAATAAAAATAGCATAGAAGTATTAATTGAAAATAAATTTTCTTCTTATTATGACATTTTATAAAGATTTTATATTTATATTTTATTTTAGCAAATAAACAAAATATTGGACAATAACTTATTATATGTTAGTTATTAATAATTTGAGTTATTAAATAACTCCCAATCTAATAGTTAAATCTAGTCCACTAGGTATTAAGCCTCTAGCTCACGTCACTCACCCCTGATTGCTGGAACGTAGTTTCTACATTGGCGTAGAAACTTTCTTTTTTCATCCCTAACAGGTGGTTTTAGTGGGTTAAAGCCTTACACTATGCTTCCACCAACCGCAAAAAAAAAAAAATAAAAGAATAACTAACCCTTAGCCTGGTTTAATTAAATTTTTATAACATTTTATGGGAAGGTGAAAAATAAAATATTTTTTATATTAAAAAAAAAAAATAATGTATTTATTCTAATAAAATTTATTTATAATACTAATTTATAAATCGAGTTTATAACAACTCGATTTATTTTATTTGAACTTGAAAATATTTTCAATGTCCGTACTAATTACGCCAGTAAATGTTGCACAGCATGAATGAAAATAAATTTTTAACAACTCTGTTTCCTGCCGGTATAACATAGCAGTATAGCAGCTGCGAAGATCTTAAACGATCTTCTTATAAGATCTCTGGTTCAGAAATTATTACGTACACATACAGTTCGATTAAGTTTATTTATAATTAAATCAAAATGAAAACTACTAAGAATTTTTAAATATTTTAAAATTTTTTTAACTAAAAATTCTATGTAGAATATTGAACAATGAACAATCACTGATAATCATAATCAGAAATATTTATTTTTTTCAGAATATAAATATATTGCATATATGTATGTACATTTGAATGTTTGAGCTAATTAACCCAGTAAATAATTATTATTATTGGGAGATGTGGCACTGCGATCGTCGGGTCTAGTGTACCCCCTTCTGAGTTGAGAGTAACTCTCTAAGTCCTATTGCGTCCATAAAAAATAGTATAGAACCTACTTTGCAGAGTTTTATTGCCTCTTCCGTAAGAATATACATATTGCAAAATGATTTCTTAAAGCTTATTCTAATGTATGAGTAAAAATAAATGTGTAACAACTCTGTTTCCTACCTTTACATTATGTTAGAAGTTTCGTTTAGTTAGTTGGAAACTATTTAGTTGAAAGAAGTTCATTCATAATTACATAAAAACTCTTAAAAATTTTTACACATTTTTAAATTTTGTAAAATTAAAATATTACATATGTATGTAAGTTATTGTGCAATCAGTGATAATCATAATCATATATATATTTTTTCATTATTTGATATTTGTTTTTTTTTCACTCTACTTGCACTGCGCTTAACTGATAAGCCATACAACGGAAATCTATTATTTTTTCAATGTAACATAATGTGAATACACTACATTACATTAATGTTTTGCAAAGTACAAAAAATTCTTCAAAAATTTTAGTGTAGTATAAACTTCATTATAATAAAGACTTCGACAAAAAAAGACACAGAGATAATTACACTATATTAAATGATTGCAGCATATTTATTAAATAAATTTTACAAATGAATTTCAAAAAATAAATAATATTTAAACTTGATTACATCATTTGTACGTGCTTAAAGACTACTTTTTGTTAGAAGAGGCTTAACTTACAACAACAACAATAGCAACAACAGCAACGAGAAAAGCAATCATAAAAATAAAACGAAAACAAAAACAAAAAAACAGCAACAACAACAAATACTGTTATAGTTTTTAACTACAAAAACAAGAAAAATCATTTAAAAAAATACATATAAATAAGCTTGCATACAAATAATACGTACAATGTCTGTATGTGTGTGTGTGTGTTTGCACCCGCTTAACTCTACACAATACTTATTTGCCTGACTTTGTGAATAATCTGTGCATTTAGTTTTGTATAAACAAATTACGTGTGCCAAGTTAAAAGCGTACACAAAAACAACAAATAAAAAAATTGTTGCCATAAATATTGTTGCTATTGTTGTTGGTTGTTGCTGTGGTTTTTGTTTTTGTTTTTTGTTGTTGTTAGTTTTTGTTGGCTATTCTTGCCCGGCATGTGCATACACAAATCTGTATGCTATTTTGGCGCCTTTAATAAGCTTAACCGGCAAAAAAGTCACAGCGAAGTCCAATAATAAATAGCAGCAGCGTGACGTTTGTTTATAAATAAAATGATTACAACAAAAATGTATGAAAGCAAAAAAAAAGCGTTTTTGAGCTTTTACTTTGTGCCATTTTTTAAGGTGAGTAGAGCGTAGTTAAGGTAAATTGTGTTTACATTGAGAATAGGAAATATGTAAATAACAGCTGATTTGGGCTTTTTTTACTTTGCTTTTGCTATTTCGTGCTTGTGCAAAAAAATAGTTTTCATGACTTTGAATGTTTATAAACATTTGAAGTGTAGTGCAGAAATGAAACGATTTATGTTAAAGTGCTAAGGTAATTTATTTAAAAAAAAACACTAAGTTGCAAATTTAATTATTTATTTTAATTTTATTATATTTGAATTATTAAAATAAAATTATTTTATTGAGTTTTTTAAAGTTTACTGTTAATTTTTTAATTTATTAAAATTACAATATTTTATTTTTTTTTGTGACTAAAAATATTATATAATTTTTATATTTAGTATTTAAATTGACCAATTAGCCTGCTCAAAAATTATTATATAAAAATTAAAACATTATGTGATGAATTTCCAACATATTTTATCAAGTATATATATTAATCATTAATATAATTATATTTCGAGGATTATTTCATATTATTATATTATAAATTAATTTTAAGTGTACTTCAAGTCATTAACTTCTCTACAATTAAAAATATTATAAAAAAACAGAATGTTATTTAGTATTATTTAATTTTATTTATTACAAATATATCGGCCTTCACTTTATAATAAGAAATTAATTATTTCAGATAAAAACTTATAATGTTGTCTTTTAATTTTTTGACTGTTAAAAATTTTAATGTGGAAAAATTTTTTTCAGTTATTTTTTAAATTTCAATTTTTCATATTCTGTTTTGTATAATTAATGTATTTTTAAATTAATTTTGAATTTTTTTTTTCATTTAATACTATGAATCACTAAAAGAAAAACACATTTAGTGGTTTTAAAATTGAATTTGGTATTATTAAATAAACATTTTGTTCTGGAATAATTGTGTCATATTTATTAAGAAAAAAATTGAACTAATTCACAAGTATTTGTCTTCTGAATGATTTCATCTCTTATAGTATTAATCCGAAAATTAAAATTAAAATTAAAAATGAGCTAAATTGTGTTATAATAGCAATTTTTACCAAATGTAAACATGTTGACAACATTTATAAACAACATGTTAAATAATTAATATCATTTTTATTATGGCAAAGCTATTTAAGCTAAAATAATTTGAATTTAATCCACAAATAGTTGACCTTGAATTATGCTTCTATACAATTAATTAATTAATTATTAATTTTTTTCTTTTAATCTTAAGTTTTAAAGAACACATTGTTTTTATTAAATTCGTCATAAAGCCAACAAGAATTTAATGTTCAAAATGCTTAGTAATAATTTGCACAGTCAACAAATTTGTCGCTTTTTGTTTATTTTTCGGTTTACAAATGAGACAATGTTGCACAATTGTACAAGCCAACAGTATCTTAACATAATAATTATCAATTTTCAGCTGAAATTAAGTGAAACAAAATGTTAAACTATAATGAAAAGCATACATATGTATGAACTTCCGCTGTTTTAAAAAATATTTAAAATATACATTTAAGCAAACAATTTAACACTAAAACTGTTGCTGCAACTTTTGTTTATAATCATTATTATTGCTTAGTGTGAAAATAAACCACAAAATCATGGATTTTACCGGCAAATTTTTATGTGTGTGTTTAAAGTTTTCAAAGTACAAAGAGCACAGCACAGCGCAAATCAAATCAAACAAAATCAAATTCTCTTCTTTCTCCCTCACGAGTAAAAGCAAAGACAAGCAAATGCAATTGTTGCAAACTGTCTTTTAGTTTGATTTTTCGTATGCTAGCTTTTATTTTGCTAACAATTGTTGCGCATAAGCTTTAATTTGCTTTGAGTTCGGTTGACGCTAGCGTTGTCTGCTGCTGTTGATGCTGTTGGTGCTGTTATGACTGTTGCTCTATGCTTTTCTTGCTGCTATTTGTGCTTTGCTTTATGCGGCTTTTGCTTAACTTTACAGACGATTCCGTTGAGTTGTCGATGTTGACGTAAGCGTTAGCGTCGACGTCGTTGCTGCTGTTTTTGACTCGTGTGTTTTTGCTGAAAGCATTGTGCATAGTTTAGTTTGCCTTATTTTTCGCTACATGAATTAACTGAAAATTCTTGTTTAAGTTTTTGGGTTTCGCGATACAGTTGCTCAGTCAGTTGCGATTTGACACTCGGTTTGATTACATGTGCGAGTTCAGTTTGAAGCAGTGAATTTTCTTATAATTAAATATTAAAGACGATAAATATTTATTAATTAAGAAAAATTGCAAGTGGCGTTTGTTCTTAAAATAAATGTGTGACTAGTGTTTTTTTTTAATTGCACAAATAACAGTTAAATTTCATTGAATAGTGCAACAATTACAATAAAAATATTATTTAATAAAAAATATTTTGGTTTATTTTAGAAGATACAAAAGTTGATATAAAAGTGTAAATTTTATTTTAACAATAGTGTGGATACTTTTAAATTGCAGAAGACCATTAGGAATTCTTATTAAAATTTGGAAAGTTTACTGTCGGAAATTAAAAAATACCTAAAGGTTAGAAGAGTTTTTACATAAATTAAAAATATAGTTATAAATTACTTAATATATGTAGTTATAAAAATTAATTAGAAACAAAATGTTATTTTTAGAAAAAATCATTGAAGAAGTATTTTTAAATAATTTTGTTTTTACAAAGTAAAAACAATAAAATAATTATATTAATAACTAATAACAATAACAGTTATACCATTGATTTTTTTATACATAAGAAATATGTATATAAAAGATATGAAATATATACGATAAAAAAATAAACTAATGTAACTATAAAGAAACTATAAATTTATAAAAATTAATTAATTAATTATAATTATATTAAATACTAAATATACGAAATATGTATAAAATAAATTTGTATATAAAAGATATATAAAATATATGACGAAAATATTAAAATAATTATAACTATATATAATTTTATTCTTAATTTTCTTTATATTAAATACTAATTTACGGAAAATGTATAAAATAAATTTGTTTATAACAGATATATAAAATATATGATAAAAATATTAAGTAATGATAACGCATATAATAACTATGATTTTATATAAATTAATTAATTAATTCTATTTATATTAAATACTAATTTACGAAATATGTTTAAAATAAATTTGTAAACAAAATATATATAAAATATTTGGTGATGATTTGGTAATGAATTAATAAATATATGCATGAAATAACTATATATTCATATAAATAATAAATATAATATATAGTATAGACACAACTAAAGAAAATATATATCTATGTATATTTTAGTTATACATTTGAGTGATATATAGAAAATATAAAATACATGTATTTATAGTTACATATATAATATAAATAACGTATAAAAATATTTATCTTTGTTGTGATTTTTGTAGGAATTATTAATATTTATTTACTTGATAAAAAATTTATGAAATAAATGACAGATGCAAATAAAAATATAAAATTTGATACAAGACTTATTTGAAACAATCATTAAATAAATATGACTAATAAACCATCCAAATAGAAAAAAATTATAAAAATTTAATAATAAAATATAGAAATATATTGAAAAAATAATGAAAATATAATGAAAATATAAGAAAAATAAAAACTAAATAAAATGTACTTCATAGTATTTACAAATATCTGTTTTTATATATATATATGAAATTTATAAAATTTTAAAATAAATAAATCATTTACATATGTTATTTACAAAATATTTGTGGAGTAATTTGTTGATAATAATATATAAAATCATTTCGGATATAACTGAATTTAAAAGCAATTTTAAAATTAATGCAGAAGAAATATAAATATATGTGGGATAAATAATAAATTCTCTTTAAATGAATAAAAAAATTATTTGTACATAAAATATATACAATTCAATAATAAAGAAATAAATTGTTTTATTAAAAATCTATTACAAAATTTATGGAAAACTTCAAAAAGTAAATAAATCTTAAACTTATAAAATTCAGTATATTTATATTTACATATAAAAATAAATATAATATATATGAATTGTAAAAGTAAATGAATATTTATAAAAAATTTAATAATTTATATTTAAATTTTAATAATAATTTAATTTCAGATATAGATAATAACATAAAAAGTTGAGATGTTATGAAATATATAATAAAAAGAGTTTATCTCATATTTTATTAAAATACTGGAAAGCTATATATGTCTAAAATTATAGGAGTTTATGTACATAAAGCTTATGTATACATGTATGTAGACATATATTTCATTTAAATTATAGACAAATTAGATATAATATTAATTTAATATGAAAAAAATGCTAGAAGTAACTTAGGCTTTTAAAATAATTTTTAGTTTTCTTAAAAATATATTTACAATTATAGAAATTAATCTACATACATACGTATGTTGTTATATATTATTGTACATATATGCAATATGTAAAGAATTGAAAATATAAAAAAAATTGAAATATTTAATTTAAAATAAACAACAGAAATTACATACAAAATTAATTTTATATATGATGCAATTTGAACTAATAAATAATTTATATAAAGATAAAAATAAAAAAAAAGTTTTTAAAATTTTATTAAATAATAATAATAATATATATGAAAATAAAGAAAAATGATATCAAAAATCTGGTTTCAAGAAAATTCTAAATCTGGTTTCAATAAATAATTTTTATAACAAATAAAACTAAAAATGTTTAATAATATGAACTAATAAGTAATTTTTATAAAATCAATAATAAAAAAATATTTGGTATATTAAGAAATTTTTAGATATGATTTCAATTGGGCTAATAAAAACTTTTTATAATAAATAAAAATAAAAAAATTTATTAAAGAAATATAAAAA
>NC_051846.1:20043666-20055965 GCF_002237135.1 Teleopsis dalmanni
ATATTACAATATAGATCTAACATAAATTAATATTACTAAAACTATATCCACGTTATCCCCTTTATTCTATCGTCTATATTACAATATAGATCTAACATAAATTAATATTACTAAAACTATATCCACGTTATCCCCTGTATTCTGTCGTCTATATTACAATATAGATTTAACATAAATTAATATTGCTAAAACTATATCTACGTCATCCCATTTATTCTGTCGTCTATATTACAATATAGATCTAATATAAATTAATATTACTAAAACTATATCCACGTCATCCCCTTTATTCTGTCGTCTATATTACAATATAGATCTAATATAAATTAATATTACTAAAACTATATCCACGTCATAACCTTTATTCTGTCGTCTATATTACAATATAGATTTAACAAAAATTAATATTACTAAAACTATATCCACGTTATCCCCTTTATTCTGTCGTCTATATTACAATATAGATCTAACACAAATTAATATTACTAAAACTATAACCACGTTATCCCCTTTATTCTGTCGTCTATATTACAATATAGATTCAACATAAATTAATATTACTAAAACTATATCCACGTCATCCCCTTTATTCTGTCGTATATATTTCGAAATAGATCTAATAGAAATTAATATTACTAAAACTATATCCACATCATCCCCTTTATTCTGTCGTCTATATTACAATATAGATTTAACATAAATTAATATTACTTTAACTAAATCCACGTCATCCTCTTTATTCTGCGTCTATATTACAATATAGATCTAATATAAATTAATATTATTAAAACTATATCCACGTCATCCTCTTTATTCTGCGTCTATATTACAATATAGATTTAACATAAATTAATATTACTAAAACTATATCCACATCATCCCCTTTATGCTGTCGTCTATATTGCAATATTATTCTATCGTCTATATTACAATATACACTATAGAATAAAAAGGATGTCGTACATATAGTTATGCATATGTCGTCTATATTACAATATAGATCTAATATAAATTAATATTACTAAAACTATATCCACATCATCCCCTTTATTCTGTCGTCTATATTGCAATATTATTCTATCGTCTATGTTACAATATACATTATAGAATAAAAAGGATGTCGTACATATAGTTTTAGTAATATTAATTTATGTTAGATCTTGATGCTGATGAGGACTCTCAAGGAGAATTGAAATATAGAATATAATAAAAAACATTAAACTTTTAACAAATGGTCCCTATAGCCAAATTAAAAAATTATATAAAAACTATTATAAAAAAAACAGGTCGATAAATAAATTCAAAAAATTGTATAATTTAAAAAGATCTTTAAAATAGACTCCTATTTTATGACCCTTTTCTTATTGCAGTCAATTTTTTATCTTCGATACATTCATCTGAAGTTTTAAAGTATGTATATAGCAAAGTGATAAAATATATTTATTTTTCATGTGTCACATACTATAATAAAACATTTTCTTTAGTGTTAAACTACGTTTACACTATGCTCAATATCATTAAAGTGGATGTCAACAAATTCAATATCCACTCTGGTAACAGGAAATATGGGGAATATGTTATATGGAAAATACGTTTTTTTGATATCTTTATGATGTGAGTTAACTCCTGCAACGGTAATTTTTGGTAGTTCAGTATAGCTTTGTGGGTTTTTACAGTGTTACATAGTGACACGGCATATGCGTGCAAATTTAGCATACTAATAAATAGTAACTACGTGACAAAAACTACTTTAAATGTACAAGACATGTCTTCAGTTTTTAATTTTTTTTCTCCCAAACACCAATTTACAATTAATTTACGAAATGCTTACTCATCAATTTTTATGAAAAAACTTATTAGCTTAAAGCATAAATTTTGATATACGTCTTTAAAGGGTTAATATTTTCGAACCTTAAAATAAATTTTTTTTTAAAACTATCTGCATCTATTATAAAAATTTTAGAACAGTTTGATATCATACTGTAAAAGACCACGAATACATGATTTTAGTAACATTCTTATAGAAAAAGTCTATATTTTCTATTACTCTGGGAATATCATCTCTGCCAATAACGTAATGAGCAGTAATCTAAAAATCGTAGTCGTAAAAATCTTGGTAAAAACGAAGGACCACATCTATAAAATAACACTGCTCCATGAGTCAGAAACAAGGTTGATTAACTCAATTATTAAACGAGAAATTAAAAAGTTTATAATGACTTGAAAATGTGGTAACCCAAGAGTGGATCAAGTAAAGAGTTTGTACGTTTAACAAGTCTAGAGAATACCAACATTTAAATTAAAAAATTTAAATTGACTATGGTACAGCTTTGCTAATCTCTATAATAAAATATGTCGTGCAAGGTTAGAATAGAACCCATAAGAAACCAAAAGACCAAATATTATCTGGAATCAGTTATGAATTGATTCCAGAATCATCTTCCATGAGCTGCTCCCCTATGGCAAAATTCTTTACTAGGAACTGTAAGTTCACCAATTGGTCCATCTGAAAGCAAACGCTCAGAAACAGCCAGCTTTAAACAATAGGAGAAGAATTGTGTTTCATCTGGACAACGCCAAGTCACACACATCAATAATGACTCGCCAAAAGTTTCGAAAGCTTAGTTGGGAAATTCTTATGCATCTACGTTATAGTCTAGACCTTGCACCAAGTGATTAGCAACTGTTCCTGTCCATGACGAACGATCTTTCTGGTAAAAAAATCACTACAAGAGAGGATTGTGAAAATTGACTGTCTCAATTTTTTGCCAATAGGGACGAAGACTTCTATGAGAGAGGCATAGAGGAAATTACCTTGAAAATAGCAACAAGTTATCGAAAAAAATGGTGCATAATTGACCTTAATTGGATCATTCTTACTATGGGAAATAAACTTTCAATTTTATGCAAAATTATGGGATTTATTGTAACTACATTTTAATCTATATACATAATACATGTAACAAAATAATATACAAGTGAAAAAGTTTCGCATAAAACATATTTTATACAAATATGTACAAGTTATTATGATTCTGAAGATATGTTTAAAAAAATTGTACTATAAGTAACATCATCTGATATTTGCAAATGTTAATGAATATAAATTGCCAAATATCAAAAAGTTCATTCCCATTAAAAACTATGAAGTGTGAATAGATGGGCTCCATACACTTCTGTCAGTGCTACGAAACTTTTTGGTACACTTCTCTCAAGTGTTTTCATATGAAAACCAAACTTTTCAGTAGAAAAGTTCAGTATTCATATTTTATTTGATGATACAAAGAGTTGCAAAAAATTTTCAAAATATCGACATTTTATTTAAAAACTAAAAATTTTTAATTTTAATAAAAATTAAATTTTTTACTATGCACGCATGGTTTAACAAATGAAATTGAAAAATCTGAATAATTCAACGCAAAAGTCTGAAAAATTGCAAAGTTCAACATTTTATGAGTATCTGAGGCTGCCTCGAGAAGATTCGTCGAGACAATACTCGTATAACTCGTAGTTTGTATGGAAAAAATGTTGAAATAGTGTATATTTTCTTACAACACATGTGGCACGCATATTTTCAATGTTTATGAAACAATTCATTTATTTTTATTATATTGTATATTTTTACGTTTATGTTTATTTCCAAAAATTTCGAAAAAGAACAAAATCGCAACTAATTTTATAAATAATTAATACTAAATAGTTTATTTCAATACTTAACAGTTTATTTAAATACTAAAATATGCACATTTATAATTTTAGCTTGGGCCATTAATAGTTTATTAGTGTCTAAAAATGTTATACAATATATAACATATATAAAAAATACTACTCCGATACAGGATACAGGCTCGTCGTGGAGGTATGCAGATCTGAGGTCAATTATTGCTTAGTTTGATGAAGTGATAAACAATAATCAAGTCAAGGCGTGAAGAGGGGTTTTGAATATACCTTGAATACACCTCGGCTCCTCGGGGAGGTATGAAGATCTGAGGTCAATTATTGCTTAGTTTTTATTTACGAATAATTAAATACAAGAATTATGTCCAAGACCACTGATGATGGGTATTTGGCAATACTCGAAACAGCTGTATGGTCAGCCAAAAATTCAATTAATTAAAATAATATAAAAATAAATAAAATTTTTGTTGTTGTATTTCACTACTGTTCGAAAAAACCACTTTAGTTTGATGAAGTGATAAACAACAATCCAGTGAAAGCGTAAAGAGGGGTTTTGAAAATACCTCGAGTTAAAAAAGAGTAAAAGTGCTCAAGTGCACTGGCTCAAATAGCTTCAACATAAACGAAAAATTTTGAAAAAACTGTCCGTAATAGTTTCTACTTTACTAACAAAAACATATTTTCTGATTTCTATAATTCTTAATTTCAAAAAATGTGGAACTAAAAATAATATCTATCAGTCATAGAAGTCCATTGTGCTCACGACAACAAACTCAATAAATCCATTTCAATAGAAAACTTTCCCAACGATTTTAAAACAGAAGTACATGCCATTCAATTATGTGCTATAGAAAGTTTTAAAGGCAATTACAAATCGATTATGATTAGATCCGGTCAAAAAATACATAAAGGACAGAGTTGTGAAGCTATATGCGAAAACCGACAGAAACTTAGATAGTGCGAAACCCTACTATCTAATCTCAGAGTAATCACTAACCGCTCGGTGCTGTACGGAATACTCAAATTAGTCAGTGAGATGGGCGATACTGTGCAGAACCCCCAGCTATCATAGAGTAAAAGTGTAAAGATGTACTAACTCGGAAAAGGCTTAGCATAATAACAATGCTTATTAAAATTATCTAGCAGCTATAGTATCTATACAATCTTGGATAATTAAATTCCAATCGTTCCAAAACTACAATAATCTGAATTGATTAATAAACAAATAGTTGTGTATATACCTATTCACTAGGAAATTTATAGAATCGAAACAGTTGTCAAGTTTGCGGAGAAAAATTCTTTCATACAATCCGTGAATTTTTTGAAAATATAGTTTTATTATATCAATTTTTGCAGAATATCTAATAAAAATTGTTTGAAAAGTCTCAGGATAATTCTAAAGAGTGTGATAATCCCAACAGTTGATTGGAGTCAACAACAAAAATTTCTTAATCTTTATCTTTAAGATCTTTATTCCGATAAATCATTGATTTCAAACTAGATATGCTCCAGCTAACAACATTCTTCCAAAGTGAAACATGCTATCACCAAATTCAGAATCACCTGTTATCTATTATCTTAGTTATCTTTGGGTAATTCAGCATACAGAACCTATACCTGCACTGAACTTAATGCAAACTTAAAGGTAAACTGTGGTTACTAAGTTACATGCCTTAAAGTCATTCCGATAAGAGCACTTTCTCATCAACCTAATACGAAAACAAAGAAATAGTTGAACTATTGAGATATGATAAAATCAAGGCAGAAATAGTAGTGATATATATACTGCACATAACATTGTAAGAAAACTGAAGTTAATGTAACTACAATCGAGAAACAGATATATTTATAACTGTCGATTTCAAAAACTTACTATCAACAAATGAAAAGGAGTTAATTGAAATGTATGGAATAACGAATCCTACTCGACAAAGATAATTTATTAGTGTCAATTCTCAAAGCAAAATCTTTCTAAGATAAGTTATCTAAAGTAGTGCTTTTAAACCAAATATTAGTACTTAGTCATTTAAAGACAGAACATTTACTTGATGTTTGAACATTCATACCTGAATGGCACTTTGCAGACCCCTTCTAATACTCTTAATTATCTGATCCTTCATTTAAATCTCACGTTCTGTTTCTTTACCTCTTTGATCTGTTCATGGAATATCATAGGCTTTCTGATTTTGAATAATTCTAAAGTGATGCCGTTTTGATTTTGATAAAGCGTTTGACAGCTTTGTAAATCTATAGACCAAAAAGGGAAAATTTAAAAGAAAATTTAATATTTATAAATATATTTGGCTTTAGACCTCTTAAATATTTATTCTATTTCTATCACTTTTATATGTTGAATTATTGCAAGGTTAATAATTTTATTGTAAATATATGAAAGGTTTAGATCATTAGTTTAACCTTAGTAACCCTAACTACTACCAGATATATATATGCGTATATACATAAATATATTCATTTAAATTTACTTATAAATTTAAACACTACCTCTTAAAATTTCTTTCCCTACTTGTTAGGATTATCTACGATAAACTAAAAATAATTTAATACCAGCACTTATAGTACTAATATTTTTATTTTATGCTGAGAAAACTGTATTTAAACTTTAATAAATAGAAGTCTTAAATGCTTCTGGAACTTAAGCTCTTCATATGATTTATCAATTACGAGCATAAGAGTTAAAGCCGTACATGGATCATTAATATTTTTGATGCGGTTTACTTTGCAGATACCTAACGAGGCATCCTGACAATTGGTACCCTCACAGCTACACAAAACTCTTACTTCTGAACCAAGATGACTTAATCACTTTCAAAAAAAAAACATCAAAAGAAATTTATCATTTCGAGACGTGTTTATGTAATCCGAAAACTTCAACTGCCTCAGCTTAAGCAGGATTTCTCGCGCTTTATTGGACATAAACTGCAAATTTAATTAAAGACCAAAAAAGAAATAAAAAATAAAATAAAAAATAAAAAACGGAAAGAAGTGAATGTGGATTTGAATGAAATATATTTATCGTTCATTTGCCAGGCCTTGACACAAAAATCTCATTAAGATGTTTTTGACAGCTAAGCAGACAACATAAAAATAAACAGATCCTCAGTAGCGGAAGAGATAATTTATCTTTCAAAATTTACATTTCTATAATCTTTTTTTTTATTATTAATTTATAAAAGTACTTAAGTAGTTAATAAAAAAAATTGTATTTATTTTTCAAAAATAATTGACAAATTTGTAAAAATTTTGTCATTCCTTACTTGATTGATAAATAATTGTTTAGACGACTTGCTTTGAATAATAATTAAAAATTATTAATTGGAATAGATGGGTTTTTTTATGATTTTTAATGGACGAAATGGATCCTTTACTAATGTTAACATGACATAAAGTGTGAAACTTTTATTCCATATATATATAATTTAATGACATAATTGCAAGAAAGAAACTATTAAATTATTAATAAAATAATTAAAATTCTGGACGTGTTCGATGTAAAAAAAACCGACTAAATAAATAAGTATTTAAAAATTAGAATTTTGTCATCTAAATGATTACCACATTACGCCAAGTTTCAAATATGAAACAAAAAGAGTAAGCTTATGGTTTACGCTACATCATATATCTGATTTCTATTCAGATGGAGTGAGGTTTCGTTGGAGTACTCCATGACGCTATATAAACAGTATTTGCATACAAAAGTAACCGAGGACAGTTTATTAATTTGGTACAATACCCTTATTGAATTCTATGCAGTCTGAACTTTGGAGTACGGTGAGGTAGATTACTCTCCATACTTTCATTTTATATTTAATATAGTCATCAATGTTGTTAAGAGAATGTCAAAAACAATTTGCAAAGGGGAAGGAGATACTCGGTATACCCAACAAATTTAGCAATTTAGATTATATATATAACATTTGCCTACTGTCTCACGACTTAACTTAGATTTAGGGACCATTAAAGGACCATTTAAGATAATTGAAAGCTACGTTGATGAACAACTTTACCTAAACAAGATATGAACAAGAACTATATATTTAATATGATATTGAAGGTTATCGGAACATACAAAACAAACTTATAATAGTACAATCTTTAATAAAATTTTAATTTTATTTATCTTTAATAAATAACTACAAACTTGAAGACCCGATTTTGTATAAGAATGAAAGCTTGAATATAAACACCAGCTTTTGCAAGACTTTGCGAACTACAGTTCGTCACATCTAATAAATATAATGACTATATATAATACCAAATACTCAATTATGGATCATAGCCAAACAGCTAACAATTATCAGAAAATAATAATCTGAAAATATGAATGGTTGAGTCTAATGTTACAATGGCTTTAAATCCTCAATTTTGTATCAGAATGAGAACTAAAATATTAACATCAGATTCAAAAAAACTTTGTGAGCAAATACCCAGTTGTGGATCAGAACCAAGCAGCCAATAATTAACCAGAAAATAATAATTCAAAAATATAAGTGACTTGGTTTCATTCTACAGTCGCTTCAAAACCTTCGTATGAGATTTAAAACTGGAATATAAATGCTTCTTTAGCAGTTGCAATCTTAAGCACATCTAATGTATATACTGGGAAAATATAATTCAAATACAGTGTTATCCAGAAAAAATTGGTCTAGAAATATAAGTGATTAGCCGCATTCCACTTTAGCTTTTAATTCCGGATTTGGTGTAAGAGTAATTTATGGGATATAAACGTCAGCTTCTGTAATGCTTCAGCAATCGTAGTCTCTAGCACATCTAATAAGTAGACTGAAGAATTATGAGTGCAATACCATATACCTAATCATGGTAGAAAAATATAAGTAGATTGGTCGAATTCTACGTTGGGCTGCATAAGACAGCAGTAAAAAAATCTTGTTTATATTTTCCACGACAACAAAAAACATAGGTCTCCAAATAAAATATGGACGAGACAAATTAATGGAGGACTATAAATTTATGGAAAGAACCTGAATGAAATAAGGCGATTACCCAAACGATAGAGTTATTATTTATAGAAATTATTTATAGTATTATAACCATATGTTTAAAGAGTTTTGACATCTATATTATGATAGTACTTGTGAGTATATATATAACCCTAAGCAACAAGAACTGCATTATATTTATCACAATGTATATCATTTTAAATTTACTATTTACAAATTGCTTAAATTTTTTTCAAAGGAAATTTACAAATTAATTAATTTATTTACAACACTTAATTAATGACAAATCTAATGTTTTAAGATCCATATTAATTTGGGATAAAGAGAATTCAATTAAATACATTTAAATATGTATTTCAAGGAAAATAACTTACATCTTCTTCCATCATTAATTGTCTCATATTCGACCGACCTAAAAAGAATTAAAAGAATAATATCATAGAGTGCAGATGAACAAAACTGTTTGACTTACCAGTTCCCAATCTAAATAAGGGCACATTATCACTAAAACTACCATTAAGAGAGTAATACAAGCAACAGCATTGTATATGTGAACCAATAAAAGAACTTTGTCGTCATTATTTTCGAAATAATAATGGTAAAAGCAACAATATCCGATACAGATGAAAATCCATACTCCAACAATATCATGAAATGGTGCAAAAAATAAACGTAAACGTCGATATTCGTACAAATAGGCAAATATAAACACCGCAATAACAAACTAAGGAGTCAAAATGTAAAATATATATTACTTAAGTGAGGATCATCGAAGTTCTGAAACATATCAATAAAAGTGTTAAAGTTTCCTTTTTACCTGTAAGATAATAGCAGAAAAGGTGAGCAAAGCTGGTAGCATATGATCATGTTCCATGCGAGATTGCAGTAATACAAACCCTGCAATCAAGATAATAAGCCCCAATAAATGAAATATGAGGTGTACATATTTTATACATCGGGTTCGTCGCCCTCTCAGTAATCGAAACATCATTATGCCTTTTAAATAGAGAATATTTTAAATTTATTTTCTAAATTCTTTT
Source organism: Teleopsis dalmanni (assembly GCF_002237135.1). Lineage (NCBI taxonomy): Eukaryota > Metazoa > Arthropoda > Insecta > Diptera > Diopsidae > Teleopsis > Teleopsis dalmanni. Next base: position 20,053,364 of record NC_051846.1, read on the forward strand.
ATATCACACCCATAACATACCTATTCCAATAAATGCTGTGCCAACTAGGCTCAGTATAATATGCAGATCGATGCCACGTATTAAAAATGTAAGACCGATTAGCACTATAATTCCTATGAGGTAAAATATCATCAAAATAGCTGTTATTATTTGACTCCTGTGAATTTTTTTTCTTCGGCGTGGCATCTTTTAAATCCATACAAGATATTACACAGATTCTTGGTTCAAAACAAAATATTACAGAATTTTTTAAAAATTTTTCATTTTTGTTTTTTTCATTTTATTTAAATTGATTTAAAAAGTAAATGTAAAATAAATTTGTTTAATTTGTCATCATAAGTATTTTACTGTCATATAAAATTGCAATCCACGTTCAAAAGTAGTTACAAAACTACATTTTGTATCTAAATACTTGAATAAAAAGTCTATATACCATATACCATGATATCGCATTAACTCCATACTATAAACTGCATACCATGATATCTGATTAACTTCAATACGTCAGCAGTTATCGCCTACAGATCGGCTATCGCATTGCAAGAAAACATTGTGTGATCCACATTCACTCAAGAATGTGAGCAAGCGTCTATTTCAGACGGTAGTCGCAGAGACACTTTACATCCAATTTTCAAAGTATTAAGGGTGGACTTAACTAAGAAAATCACAAGCTAACTTTAATCCTGTACGCTTAAATAACCCCAGAGCCAGTAGAATGGTTTATCAGCATTTGTCGATCAAAAACCTTTAAATAATATATATAATAAATAATAATATAGTAGTAGTAACATTTAGCTTTAATTTTACTTCATTTTAAATTACATAGAAATTAATAACAATTAATAAGAAATGAATAACAATTATTATATATAAAGCTTACAGCTATGGCATTTTAATCGGCTAAAATATGTATAAACCTTCTGCTCAAAAAGTACTCGGATTTTGTTAATAAAACACACAAATTTAAATTTTATTCCAAATTTATTTTATCTCCTTCAAAATATGCTCCTTCTGAAGCGATACACATATGCCAACGCTTAACCCAATCTTCCATACACTTTTCGTAGGCCCGCGCAGGTATGGGTTTTAGTTCCTTCAGCGAATTCTCTTTTACCGATTCAATGGACTCAAAATGCTTACCACGAAAGGGCAATTTCAGTTTCGGGAACAGAACAAAGTTGCACGGATTCAGATCTGGCGAATATGGTGCTTGAGCGATGACAGTGGTGCCATATTTGATCAAAAAATCGCGTACAACAAGAATTTTCCATAGTAAAAATCGCTAAATGCACTTGAGGTAATCTCACATTAACAGCTGCTGTAAACAAACTAATTGACAGATGGCGCTCCAATTTGTACCATATTTGGCATATGGTACAATGTTGGGTGTACCAACATTTCAAAAAAGGTCTATTACTTAAGGAGTAGTTAACAAACAACAAAATACTTTGGATACTTTTTGAGCAGAAGGTAATATATATAATATAATATATAATGCAAAAGTAGATTGTTAGCAATAAAATCAACAAATATGGTGGGATGCGTCAAGTAGGTGTCTTATCAATTGCATTTTTCTAGCATTGTTTTGATCGCTATAAAGAAAAGTGACGGTCAAAATACAATACAGCAGTGTATTTCTTAGTGACTAACGGTAGATTAGTTGGTTTTAGTAGTGGTAGAGCTTACTTTTCTGTCCAAATAAGGTATATACTTTGTTTTACTACCAGACATTCGGATATTCCAAGATCCCAGGTAATAAAACAAACTGTGGTATTGATAAAACAAATTATTTTGAAAGATATAAATATGCTTTATTGTAAAACGCGTTAAATAACATCTCAATTATATTGAAAACGGTACACTGTCGCTTATATGTCACATATATATTGCTTAGCAATGACCACATGCCATTGGTGGTCTAAGCTTAAAATCGGTATGGAAAAAAAATTTTCATTTACCTAATGATCTATAAAACTCTTTATACTATTGTTATTTCTTATTGTTCAAATCGGATCTCCAAAACTGTTTACATTATTTTTGGAATTATTGGAAAATACTATTATAGAATAATTTTAAAAAATAGTTCACAGATCGTTTTAACAAATTGCTAATACTACCGATAACCACTTAAGAGAATTTTGACTCTATTAATTCCATTTACAATATAATTATTATACATTTTTTTTAGCAGTCTAAATTAAATAAAAAATTATGGGACGAAAAAGATATAGTTTATTGGTTTGTTTAATTTTGTAATAATTAAAAATGTTCTTATGGAACTATCTGTATTACTGGACTACACATCGAACATACACATCCACTAATATTCAGAATTAGCACATAACAATATACATGGACCCAAAGTTGAACCTCAAAGTTGACTCCAATAGCTGATGGAATAAAGAAAAGTTCAATTTACATAAGAAAATTTTTATCATCCACACTGCACATGGAACCAACAAAAAGAACGGACCAAGACTTCTCTGGAATTTCTGGCGATGGTACAACTTTAGTAGCAGGCTTCCTTAAATATAAATAAATTTAGTGAAAATAAAAATATAAATAAATAATAAAATGAATTATAAAGCTTACTCAGAATAAC
>NC_051846.1:20056065-20066193 GCF_002237135.1 Teleopsis dalmanni
CAAACAGTAATAATAACCTTAACAGAAAGAAAGTTAAAATCCAATTCAAATTAATGTTTATTTTTATTGTACGTATTTTATTTCAAATTTTTTATTCACTAATCAAAGATGTGAACATTTTGATAAATTATGCTTTACATTAATGAATAATTATTTTCATTTAGTTTTCCATTCAGATTCAATGAGACCTTATTTATATGATTCCAAATTACTGCATTTATTGTTGCCGTAAATTGACCGAATTTCATGTTAAAATTCATATGAGTATAAATAAAATGTTAAGTATTCATTCCGATGTCAAGAAAGTAAATACAGCTAACAAAGTTAACAGTGTTAATTCTCACGTATATTTTTATTAACCTCATTAGTTTGCTAATTTGACATTTGGACGTGTTATTACCAAGTTGACCACATACGACCTGCCGTGGCAGTACTACTTTCTACGAAAAAGTAGTGAAGTGCGTAAACACTTCACTATTCGAATTTGTGCCCATTTTCAGCTCCTAAAAGTAGACTTCTATTAATTTTGTACTTTAATACGATTTGTATCAAATTAGCATATCTGCGAAGGAGAAACTTCCTAGTTCTACAAACCAATACTTTAATTTCTTTTGAATTACAATATCTACGCACGCAGTCAATTACTCAATTCCAGGCAATAATTAACCACAAATTGTGGCTTTTTGCGAATTTTTATTTCATAAAAATTAATTATTTCGCAATGACCTTTGGTATTTCTTCTGAACTTATTTAAATCAAAATTCCATAGGTTTTTTTAGAAACTCAAATGTGTCGAGTATTTTTGTTTACTAGTTTACTTAGTTCTTCGCTCTTGGCATTTATTACGAAAAAGAATTGCTTACATTGAATTTTGTTTTGGACTAAACGAAATAATCGATAAGTTAAATTGAATGTCAAATTGAAATGTATTTTATTTTATTTCATTTTATTTTATTTGTTATTTGAGTAGTACTAAGTATTTACACTATTGCATGCAATTGTCCTTTTATCCGCTTGTTGATCTTTCCCTCTGCCTTTTAGTCGACCCGACAGTTGAATGCTTTGAATGTCTATCTATCAGTTGCCTATTGTTAATTTGCATATGTAAGCTTATTTCAAATGTCTTTCGCTAACAATTTACTTAATGAAACTGCCTTGCAAATGTGGTAAACTTAATAAAAGCGTACCCTACACACTCACAAATCTATTCTAAAATTCTGTAGTATTTTAATGAACTTTCAAATTATATTCTGTTAAGTTTTTTAGTGTCTTTCAGTGCTAATGGGCGTTTCTATGAACGAAGTATTCTACTCATAAACTAAATTTTAATGTTGTGAATTTAATAGTATGTTTCAAATGTTTTTATTTTGAAATTTGTCAAAAAATAATATTAAAATATTGATAAATGGACAATAACTCAAATAACTCAAATGTCTGCAGTTAACCTTTGCAGAAGTTCTCCCATCCCTCTTTTAATATGAAATTCTTGTTGTCACGTTATTCCATCATCCTTGAAAAAATAATATTTCATTTATATCATTGTATACGAATGACTGGAAAGAGCAGTTCAGACTCATTGTGATAATGCAATTGCCTGCAGAAGCCAGAACTAGGAAGCTTCTAATGCTGAACAGGAAGGGTATCCGACTTGTTACAGGGTTTCTTACTGGACATCGCGACGTAAATTGTCGAACCTAGGTATTAAAAGATACGATAGCTGCAGACTTTGTCATGAAGGAATCTGTAGAACACTGTTATTCTTATCAACTGAAGAACTTATCAACTTCCTATCCACTTATAACGAACTTAGGCAACATCTCTCCAAAGGGTATAATGGCATTTCTAACTGCTGCTCGCCTATAACAATAAAGTGAGTTTGTGACAATAATCCTCAAAGGATGAAGTGAAGTGGTGACAAATTTCCAAACTTTTAAAAAACTAATCAAATCTAATACAACAAAACCCTAGGTTTCTTAAAAGAGCAAGGTGAGCTTAATGGAGTTTTTTTTCTTAACTATGATTGAATATACAGGTATTTGCAGCGTATTTGAATGTACTCTCTAAATTTCAATTACAAGAGTGAGTTTTAAAATGATTTCACTTATTCATAAATTATATTCCCCTTTTCAATTTCATTACAATCTCACTGATATATTCTTTCACCGTATCAACTTGTAAGTTTTCTTTGTTTTGAAATGATCTAATTTCTTTGATAGCATATTAGGCAGTCTTTCCAAATGCTACATAACCGTAAAAAGTATATGGATTGTTTGTAGAAGTATAGTTTATTGTAATATAGAACTATGGGTTTCTTGGGTTTTTATCTTTTTATTGTGTAGCTCTCTTCGTTATATAATTATTGCAATAATTTATATATTATCTATAGTATGTTATCGATTTATTATTCTTGTTTCAAAAGTTTGTGCTACGCCATCTATTCGTCTTTAGTAGAACTAAAATTATTGGACCATTTAAAAATAAATGTGATACCAAATTTCATCTTTCATTAAAAGATACCAAATTGCATAAAACCACAGTGTATTTATAAGAACCAAAATTTCATATCCATCAGTTCGTTTCAATCGTTCATTCTAAGATATTTGAAGTGAACGTGTCAGTAATTTTTTTCACAATAAAAATATAAACAGCGGTAATCATTAAAATGTTTTTAAAAAAGTTTAAAGGCAATTGAATTTCACAGTCAAATTGTAATTGTCAGTCAAACTGTTTAAAAGTGACCTTTTTAAAGTGAGTTATGTGAAGAACGTCTAAAAACTGCATCAACACTAGAAAATGTTCAAAGAATGCGGAATATGGTTTTGGAAGATCGTTGATTGATCGACAGAGATTTAGTGAAAGCTTTAAGGATCTCATTAGAAACAGTGAACAGCATTTTATATCCAGTTTTAAAATCTAAACTCTTTATACATAATGGGTCTGACATTCACTAACAATGCGACAGAAACATATTCGAATTTGATTTTGTCAGAAAGGTTATAAATAATTTTCTGCATCGTTTTATCAATATGGATATGGAAATGAATTTACCATCATGAACCAAAGAGAGATTCTAAGCATTGGTTAATTATTCGGTTTAAAGCGAACTGGTCACAAATCATTCAAAAGGAAATGACTGTTTTTATTTGCTTGTAAAAAGAATTGGGTTAATAGATTACCTTGAAAGTTACTGGATTCAATACTTTGTCAAAAAAAATCTGCTTTTCAAGAAAAGAAATCACTTTTTGGTGTTTTGGTTTATACGTCAGATTTACTGTCCTTTGACTTCTAGCTCTTTTCACACCTCAAAAAACTCTTTCATGAAAAACGATTCAAATAAAGAAGCAGTAGTTACCATAGAGAAGTATTTTTAAATCTTAAACAAAACCACTACCGAAGTGGGAACTTTAAATTGAGGAATTATTAGAATGATTATATTGAAGTCAAGAGAAATTATATTGAAAAATGAAGTCCTTCATTAACGTTATGCCAACATATTGAACAATCAATCTTTAATTCCAATACATATTTCAATTTTTAAGGGTATTGGTGTATTTTGTCTTCATATCTTCCACTTAATTTTTTTTTAGTTTAATAAAATCAACTTGTTTCAGTGTAATAAAAGAAATGGTGTTCGTTTCTTAAGAAATGGTGTTCGTTATATAGTTAATATACTATACAAAAAAATTATTACTTTAATTTGTTAAGAATAAGCGTTGGTGTGGCACAGGTTACAATGCCCAACCCTATTATATCTACCATATCTACTATATCAATGGGGTATTTTTGAAGACATTTTTCTTCTTTTACTCCTTTATACTATAGTTATGGCGTAGTTCCATATGAAACTGATGGTCTTGGTATTTGCTACATGTAAAGTTCTGTTAGAAGAAGATAATGTGAAAAAGACAAAAATAACTCGAACCCGATATTTAGATTTAAAGCGAGTGATATCAATGCATTCCAATAGTTAATTAATTTTTATAGATTTTAAAAATATCTATTAAAACAGGTAATATTATCTTGTATCCTTTTCCCTTTATTAAATTTATTGTCAACCAAAATTAATTTAAAATTTTTATATGAATTTAATTAACATATAGATCCTTCGAGTTTTTTTAATGACTGCATTAAAAGCATTGATAAAAATTAGAATTAAAATTTAATAAAAATTTCTTCTTTTGTTTAAACTTTAAATTATGAATGTTTTTATACTTGAATTCTCAATTTGCAGTTCCACTAATGCCACTTGTTGTACTTTTCTAATTAATTCGCTCGTATTATTGTTACCACATAACACATATGGTCCGTTGGGTAAACTATGATGGGTCATTTTAAGGGTTACGCCTTTATTGCATCGACAACAGTTTATGGCACGCCACTACGGTTGGCTTTGTTATTAGTTGCAGTTTTTTCCAAATGCATAAACTTTCGAGCCAAGTTGATTGCAGTTTTGTTTCGTTTTGTTGCTTCTGGCTTAGTTGTGGTTCTACTAGGACAATGTTCCACATTCTAAATGTATAACATGGATATAACACGTCAAGAGCAGTATATCACGTTTATATGAAATTTCTCTTCTCTACATTTACCATTGAATTTATATGTATGCCATGTTATTCTGTAGTGTAGTCATCAAGGCGTGTTGCATTAATATTTTTTAATCTAACCAGTAATTGGATAGTTGGTGTCGTAAGCTGAGGTATGTTTTCAAAAAATTATTGCCAACCAATTAGACGTAATTTCTCAGTTTAACTAAAAAAGTAATTCAAGACTTTCGATTACTAACCTGGTGAACTATTTTCACGTTCCTTAATAAGTTTTTTAATATTTTATGTGCCATTTTCGCTGAGTTCATTGGAAGACACCAATCAAAATATTATTTTACTTTTGTAATTTCTTAATATCAATTTTAAATTGATAGGTATATTATTAAATTAAGTTGTACATCAAATAAATTGACTAATTTCTCATAATTGTATTATTAGAAAATTTAATTTTAAGCGTTTAAGTTAGATATTAAATTTAAAGATGTAGAAGTGGATCAATATTGATACGAACCCTATTCAGTCAAAAATAGCTTCCGTACTACCCATTCATAGTAATTCACTGGTAATCACTTTCCAACATATATATCATATGTGATGATTAATTCAACTGCAAGAGATGGGTGTAGTTTTTATCAGATAGTTATACGTAGTTAAGTTTTTATCAGATAGGAGTAGCATAGTTACTTCTTTGAGGGGCTTCTATTATAGCAACACATATACTACTCTTATTCTTGAAGAACCCGGCTTAAATCCTCTCTTTCGTGAATGGTAGTAATCGGAGAAGAGTACAGACTGGTTGTGGATCACCAATAACAACTGACTCCATGAACGCGATTTTTAAGACAGCAAATATTAACCTTAATACAAAATATATAAGGTATAGATGGTATAAATCAGAGATCCTTGTTATTTCTTTTTTTAATACTTCCAGTTGTCCAGAAAAAACTTCATCAGGTACCCCGCTACAGAAGCCCTTTAATTGAAAACCTCTCCAAAGTCAGATATATTTCAAAAATATTCAAATTCTAGAATTTACAATAATTTCTTTGAACATAAGATCGTTAAGTATCAGATACAAGTATATGCCATAGAAATATATAAATCGGTCAAAGGTATTTGAGAGTTAAAAATTAATTGTTTACAATCTGATTAACTCTCGGAAGCTAATATTGATATAAAATTTGTGGTGTGTGTGTTCTCAATCTCACAAAAAAAACATAAAAAAACATAATAGTGTTAGTTTAGGTAGGTTAGAGTGCCTTGTGCACCAAACCTAACACTTGTCTGATGAATGATATAATGTTTGTACAATAGACTGAAAAGATCATGCTTAAGATAAATGTGTGAAGCAACCATCGTAGCTTTCCTTTCTGAAGGCACCTAACGAGCTCTGTCAGATCAGGCAAGTCAAGTCCAGCAAGTCTGTCTTTTCACCTGACAAGCCAGGTGAAGAACAGACCCCGATAAAAATCGTTAGAAGATAGACTAAGTTGTATTGCACACCTACATAATAAGCAGTGGTATGTCAACTCCGGTATTAAGTAGTATTTATTTTATTTATTTTGATTAAGATGAAGCAGCTGACTAATGCGAATTTTATTTAATTTGTATTAAATGAGTCTTGTGCTCTGACTAAGGCCCTCGACTATCTAGGTTCTCATTACAAACCTCATGTTAAATTGTTCGTTTAGTGGTTGGAATACCAATAACTCAAAATTGTATATGGTACAACAGTGTGCCCGCTTTAAGCACTTAGTATAGTTTCTAGCTGCCTAAGATATATCTGTGTTCATATACCCATATAAGTTAGACACTGACAAGCTTAAAGAACTTGGGCGTTGTCTGGCATTTTAAAACTACAAAAGATGAAGCTGTAAAGACTACCAAAGATTTAATTATATCTTAGTTGTAGCAGTCCAAGAAAATTACGATATTGATATCGGAAACTGTATGGCTCGGCATCATTTTGCTATGTAGTGTATTATTATTATATCCCATTGAAAGATGCTACAACGGTCTTCAACAGTCAAGACGCTACGAACCAATTTATTAGAAAAGTTTCCACTGTCGATTCAGTCGTCTAGGTTACAGTCGTCAGTGATTATTCTATCTTAAGTCCAGATATCTGTGCTGAGATGAGAGAACCAATCGCATGAACAAACTTTTGATTGTAGTGAATGCTACCATTTGCCGGTTTATGAGATTAAGGAGCATTAAATGAAACATTAACTTCGACTTAACAGTTCGACTAGTTCTTTTACAGAGTTTCCAATTAAGTTAAATTGTGTGTTGTAGTTGGTTAAACATGATAAAGTAGGAAGCTATGTTTAGGTTCGGGTTTTTGTACTATGTTGTCATACAGTGGTTTTGGTCTTGAAAAGTTATTAGATCACACGTAACTACTCCCCACTTCTTAGCTTAGTTTTCTGATATATTTTTATATATTGTGTTATTAAACATCAATTCATCTAAGTAACTTAATCAAATTCATAAGAATTATAGCATATTTTGAACCACGCCTAAAATGTATTTTGTTCATATAAAACTATTTCTATTATTTTATTTCTGATTACTAAAGAAAGGCACCTGTACTTAAAAGCAATTAGGAGATCAATATACCAGGTATATTGCATGTTTTTGTGTTTCTGTTTTTATATTTTTGAGTTTATTGAACTCTAAAATTTTCCTATGTCAATTTTATTGTAAACTGCCGTAATATAGACCTTATTTTTTATAAGTACATTTACCTTTATACTAATTTTAAAATTTAGAAATTTATTCAAATTACTTTAATTGAACTCTTCAAATACCGTCATAGCATGTAAATTGCAAAGCTGTTTGTTTTACTAACTTAAATTGTTAAGAAGCTCATAAAAATACTAGTCAAAATTTATTATTAAAAGCTGAAATATATACTTTACTTGAATGTATGAATTATTTTTGACATACCTACCTCCTTGGACAATGTCTAAAGAAACAAGTTACAAACATACTTCGGTGCATGCTTCAACAGTTTTCAAAGGTAACTGAACTGTAAATTCCAATAGATCGATATTTGGCACATTCGAAACTCTTTAAGCCACCTGTCAATATTCGTTGCCCGACGACTGTCATAAGGACTCTGCGAAATGGCGAAGCACACAGGACCGCATAGTGCATTTATTTGTATTTCTTGTCTTACGTCAAATATTCTTTATAATTAATTCTTCCTGTGTGGCATACATTAGACTTTATTTCATATCAAAACTAATTTTAAAGGATATTTTTTCAATAAAGATTCTGTTGGTACGTGTTCGGATTTAAGTTTCCCATAACCTTTGGCTTTAGACATTTTCCTCACAATACTAAATTGAAAAGAAAATCTAATAATTTTTTTGTTTATTTATGAAAAAAAATTTTTTGCTACTAATCTGAGTGACCAAGTGACACCTTCTCTTCGTTTGGTTCCAAACATACCTACATACAGACTATGACTAACTTCATCCTATTTTTGGTAACTAACTTTGTCGTTTTTGTTGTTATTTTCTATTTACAAACTTTTATTCATCACGTTGGGTAAATATTCTGCACACTCATGGGTAAAAACTAAATAATTGTTTTCTTTTCCACTTCCTTTTGGTTGAAGTGAAATTTTCGGCTTCCGGTTGTTCAACGTCAATGTCAGAATCATAAGCACGTTTTAACAATTTATTTAATATTTTGGACTGCAGTTTATTGTTTTAATTTGTTTACTTATAATGACACTCAATAATATAGGATATTCTGCATAGTAGTAGGGAAGAGTTTTTGAGAAAAGAGTTTTTTCAGATAGGAATTTATTGAGAATGGCATTAAAAAAACGTGACTATATAATTTATATATATGTAGGATAGGTTATCATTCTTCCAGATTCAGACTAAATTCTTTTATTGTGACATTGTGAGTTTTACATTCATCCTGAGATGTAAATTACACTTTTTTGTTGTTATTCTAAACTTTATTTGTAATCTATCTTATTAACAATAACCAAATTATATTGCTTATATTGTAGTAACTTCACAAAAACAATTTGTCTCCAATGAGATCAACTGTTAAATACATTCAAATAATGGTGTAATAGTTCTAATTATTCGTACACACTGTTTAATTTAATTTCTAAAAAATAGATCTAACATATAATATCTCTTTAACCCAATAGTTTGTTTACTATATATGTTTACAATAACGTTTATTGTAAAGATTTAAAAATGTTCAGTTCATTGGGTTTTCATATTATGACATAATTCATGCATACATGACCAGTAATTTACGGGATTACGTGCCGTTAAAGCTCAACATTACGGTGTTCACAATACACGTATCCAGATTAATTTCCCTTTTGGTAAGACGCAAGGCCTACTAATACTTTTGCTGAACTTTCGGTCACAGCACTCGGTTGGAAAACTTAACGAAAATAAATAAATACAATCATTCTACCCGTGTAAGTTTAGGTTTTAACCGCAACCGCCACACACTGCCAACCTCAATTGGTCAGAACAGCCAAAGCTGCAGGTACTGATCCGCGTGGTACCAAATACACACCTTCAATCGAGTACAGCAACTGAAAACTTACTCAGTACCTCTAACACTCCAAACAGTACCGGATAGTGCCGGGAGTTTCGCTGACTCTTACGACAGACATGCCTTACCTCCGGAATATTCTGACCCCACATATAATATGCTATAGTTTTGATATGGCAAGAATATATTAAATACACTTGCAAACAATAGATAGTAAATATTATGGCTCTTCCAAATATGATTCTGCAAAATGTTCTAAAATTATTTATAATGAATTATATATAGAACTTCAAAGCATTAAATATTTTTCTTAAAATTTTTTTAAAGGTGTCTTCAACATGTGTGATGTTTCCAGCATGGAAACAGACATCGTAAATGATAATAATAAAGAGTGTGCAGCCGAAAATGCGATAAAAAATGATAATCTAAGCAAGGATATAAAGAATTTAGACAATAATAGTCCATGCGAACGGAAATTAGAAACCAAAAAAAGTGATGAGGGTCTCACGGAGGAAAGTATATTATCACAACATGATACTGAATGTAAAATAAAACCAGAAACAAATAGTACTAATAAACAGAAACTAAAAGACGTACCTATAGATAAAATTGATTCTGTGAGTTCACAATCCACTAATAGTGAATTCAGTGAAGAGCATATAACTTATACAGATGATGGCATAGCGATTTATACGTGTCCTAAAACAAATTATAAATATAAATGGAGCGCAAAAGAAGAAAAGTGGGTTTCTTTGGAAGAACAACCGGAAAATGAACATTATTCATGGTGTACAGATACGAAACAATGGAAACCTAAAAATCCGGAAACTGAGCACTACAAATGGAATGCAGAAACAAACAGTTGGGAACTCAAAGCAACTGAAAATTCAACCGCAAATAATGATGCTAATACAGATGGAAATGCAAGTTCTGAATCTGTTACATATGGTGTTGATGAAAATGGCCATCGCACCTATACGGACAAAGATGGTGCAGTTTTTTTCTGGGATACATCGAAAAAAGCATGGTTTCCTAAAATTGATGA
>NC_051846.1:20066293-20073301 GCF_002237135.1 Teleopsis dalmanni
AAAAGAAGCTTAAAAATCTAAAATTGTTAAACGTGGTTACATGACGTTGCTAACATTTTTGTACTATTGGATAATACATGGAAATATGACTCCACAACAACATCGTCCAACTTTATACGATTTTAAAGCACAAGAAATCAGCACATTATTAAAGTCCAAAGAAACAGCCTGAATATTTTGAATTAAAACTGAATATATGCTTCAGAAACTACTGAGAGGATGAGTTTGAACATTATTTTCTCTTTGATATTCTTGATTATCAGATTGATAGATCAATAGATTAATCTAATAATTGTACTTTTGTTTCGATTTGAAAACTCAATCAAAAATTTATCTTCATATCTTATGATAAGGAAAGATACTGCAGTTCTATTCCTTTGAAAGCAGTAGAAAAATTCTAATAATTGTTGGATATATTTGATTATATATGGTTAAAAACTTTTTTTATAATCTGCTGAGACAATGTAATTAAGCGTTATTTTCTTCTTGGAATGTGCCATTTAACAATTTTATCATATTTTACTATTTAATGTTAACCAAAGACACTCCATCTCTACCCGTATCGTTCCAGAAAGATAATCAACACTGCTTGGTTTTTTCTAAAGCTATATCAACAAAAGCTACTAAATACTACAGGAGGTTAAAGTTTTTTTTTAAAATGTTTCAAACAAAAATGCAAATATACCATTCTCAAATGCCCTTCATCATACTATTCTAGGATATGTGGTACTTACTTACTTATAAATGGGCTTTTACGAATTGTTGTTCTAAGTCTTATGGAAATCTTGAAAACGATCTATTATTTGAGTCACTCTTGGGAAAAATGAGCGAAATTTAGCTGTTTGAAAAGACAGACAGAAAAGACAGTTTATTAATTAATAGAAATCCTAAAAACGATCTATTGTTTGAGTCTCTCTTGAACGATATTTAGTTGTTTAAAAAGACGAGTAGCTCGCATGTTAACCATCTGCTGTGTAATAAAATGTATACATTGTATAAAACCCTCATTCTTCGCTGCAAACATCGGTCCCTTTTTTGTATACATCAACCGGTGCCGTAATGGAGATAACATTAGTTTGTTCGACTCTCTTCGTGTGTTTTTTTCCTTTTATATCAGGGCACGGTATAGGCTTTCTGCTCTCTTTAATCAAGCTTTCCGCCTTTTATACCATGGCGTATTGAGGGCTTTCCGCACTTTATATCGACTCATGTCTTTCTGCTCTTTTTACGGAGACAAGTTATAAGATTATGATGGTTCAATAACAAAGTTCTCAATATGCCTACAACTTGTATATATTTGGAAATGAAAAACATTTTCCTTATGCAGCAAGAAATGTCTTCGGCCAATTGAGTTCAGGATATAACATGTCACGCATAAACACATTTCTTCCAAATGTTGGTCTCAATTGCATTTTTACTCGTATCTTACACAATATTGCTCTATCCATTCTTCTCCATTGTGCAGATTTTTGTCATACTTTTATATATCAAATTTTAGGTGGGCATTTGGTTACAACAATACGTAATACGTGGTCTACGTAACTCCGGAACGCAGACTCGGTTTTTTTTTAAACGATTTCAAAGTTAATTTAAATTTGAAATTACATACATTGAATATTTTTATTTTAATTAAAAAAAAAAAGAAATATATCGACATAGTTTCAGCCGTCTGTTAGTCGATTATATATAACTTTTTTTGCTCTTTTTTATTTACTCTCAAAATTGTTGAGCATTTCGTTCAATTGCTTAACTACCTTCCTGTCTTAAGCTGTGAATAAATAGCTTTGTCTTACAAATAGTAATAAAGTACATAAAATAATAAACATATACATATATGGTAATAAATTGGGAGCTGTGCCAAAATTCTTCACCACCTTCAACCACTATTTAAAAGTGAAAATCTCAATACTAAGAGATTTGTTATATAACCAAATAATTCGACCGTCATTTCTATATGGATGTGTAGCGTTTAGCAAAGCCTCAAACACTACTATTCGCCAGCTAGAAATTGCATAAAGCCAGGCTCTGAGAAGACTTTTTAAGGATACTATTGTATTTTAAGGAGAAATGACATCCTCAGGGACCTCAAGATTGATCCGATCAAAAAAAGGATACAGCCCTGAAATTATTTACGAAAACTGACAGGCTTACCAACACCGCGTTATCGAATCTCAGAATGGTAACAGGCTCCTCGGGGAGATATGTAGATCTGAGGTCAATTATTGGTTAGTCTGATGAAGTGATAAACAATAATCCAGTCAAGGCGTTGAGAGCGGTAGCCTTTACATAATAATTAATAATTAAAACACAATAATAATAATTTGTTTTTTAATTTATTTATTTCTTTCGCAAAACGTGTGATTTTATGTTAATACAATTGCTGACTTAATTTTAAATATTTCTGTTTTGAGTTTCGTTTGACAATTACAAGATATTCCCGCATAAGTACGAGCATTTATTTTTATTCCGGTGTATATTTATATATATATTTGTTTGTTTTATATATGCTTGGTTAGCTAATTGATTGCTTAAAAATATTATTATTTTTCTAGTATTGAATTGCTTTGAAAATCCTAAATTAATTAACAGTAAAAATAATATTTTAATTAAGACATCAACTTATACTTGAGGTAATCAAAAACTAAATCAATTATAAATTATTTTCGTTCTTTATTGGAAAACGCTATAAACTAAGTACTAAACTTAAAACAAGCTTAAGTTTAGATTTATATTGCTTTTGTAATAGTTATTGTTTAATATAAAAAAATTTTAAATAAATTAATTTCAAGATGCTTTAGTAATTAATTTATTACGTTAAAATACGATAAGAGTTACTAATAGTTAATAAAAGCTAAATGTTAAGTGTTTAATATTAATTATTTATGTAAATATATTATAAAAAAGATAAATGTTAAAAATTTTTTACATTATCACTAGTTTGCTAAACTATTTTTGCTTTAAATATTATTTAAGTTACTTAATGTGCTTTTGCGATTAATTATTTGCATGGAAGAAGAGTGCAAAGAAGCACTACATAGACGTCTATAAGTGCTATTTTTGAACCGACTTTTCTCCCCTCAAATTCTTCAAGTTGCTGTGTTGCTATGGTAAATCTTTTTTACCACATTTTATTTAAGAAATAATATATTACATAATCTTTTAAAAAACTATAAAAATAATTACAAACGATAATATGAAAAACTTATTATAAGCTTTGATTAGCAGTGTTCAGTTATTAGTATTACTTGCTCAAATATTTGTTTAATTTTTTTTTGGCGACTTAAGGAAACATATTTTAAGTGTTGATATTGTTTTAAAAAAAATTAATTTTATTTACAATAAAATGCTTAGTTATAAAAAAATGTTTTTTTTAACAAAAATAAAATTAAACAAAAACTTAAAAATTGATATATATATAAATTGCTCGTTTAACTCGCTTCAAGGTGTGTGCTTACAAACTGTTATATATTTATACACTTAACATATAAATATAGTCAAATATTGCTTTTTACTTAAATACTTGTGCAATAACATTTAAATGTGTTAAAAAATTGTTAAATTTACTAAACAATTTTCAACTCACTGCCATGAGAGTATACTCGTTCCTTATTACATATAAAATATTAAAAATATTTTTTTTAAATTAAAATGATAAAGCTTAATATGATCATATTTAACTAAAAATGTTATACATATATTAAAAACATATTATATATAATATATTGTTTAAATTTGTTTTCTTATTATGTGCAGTGACAAGTTTTTAAAGTATTTATTTAAAAATTAATATTAAATTAATTAAAAATTAAAAGTATTTTTAATTTTAATAATTCAAAAATTGAAAAATTTAGGAGAAACATTCATTTCATTAATTTTCTTTAAAAATACTAAAAGAAGAGAGCAACGTGAATCTTTAACTTAAACATAAATTTATTTTATTTTTTCATAGTAAAAAATTAAAAAAAAAATATTAATAAAATTAATTTTAATAAATTAATTTAGTTTTTATTCATGCACTATATATTTACTGCTATTTCAATGCTAATTTAAAATTCTTTACTTCAGTTTTTGTTTAAATCAACTTAATAAATGAGTTCTTTCTTACTTTTTTCTTTACTTTACTTTGTTCTTTGCTCTCTTCTCTTGTTTCGATTTTTCATATTCTAGAATATGTAATTTTGTTCTTAATTATTAGCTTCATTATTACTTAGTGCTTGTAATTGTTTTTGTTGCTTTCGTCGTTTACGTTGTTCGAAGAATGCCTTTTGCATTTCTGGTGAGAGTCGTGCGATTCGTTCAGCATATTTACGTTTCTTTTCTTCTTCGGCTTTACGCACACACTCATCTTCTTCCCGTTTCAATTCATTCAAACGTTCTAGACGTTGTCGATTTTGTTCTTCTTCCTGACGTTTCTTTGACTCTTCTTCTGCTTTGGCAGCTTCATTTTCACGTCGTATTTCATCTTCGTGTTGTCGTTTACGCGCTTTTTCAGCTTCTTCCAATTCTTGTCGTAAGCGTTCCTCCTCGGCTTCGATTTGTTTTTGTTCAGCTTCTCGGCGTGCAATTTCCTCTTGCCGTTTTCGTTGTGCTTCTTCACGTTTGCGATTTTCTTCATATAAACGTTGTAATTCTTGTTGTTCAAAACGTTTCGTTTCTTCTAAACGTTGCAGTTCTGTACGTTTTTCTTCCTCTTCTAGTTCACGTTTAATTTGTTCTTGTCTAGCTTTTTCTTCCAATTCTGTACGACGTCTATTTTCTTCATCCTGTAAACGTTTTCTTTCTTCTTCCTCATGTTGACGTCGCTCTAATTCATTTTGTGCATCTTGTATACGTTTTTCATATTCTTCTTTTAAACGTTTTTCCTCTTCTAAGCGCTCTTCTTCATGTTTGCGTGCTTCTGCTGCACGTTGTTCTTCGATTTTACGTTTTGTTTCTTCGCGTTCTTGTAATTCTTTAGCAATTCTTTCACGTTCTTTTTGTTTTTGCTCATTGGCCAAACGTTGATCCTCTTCGTCCTGAACTCGTTGCTTCTCTTCTTCAGCATATAATTGTTTAAGTGCTTCAAGTTCTCTTTGGTGTTCCTCTATACGCGCTCTTTCTTCCTGTTCTTGTTGTTGCGAACGCTCACGTTGCTCCTTTTCTTGCTTTTGTAGACGTGCTCTTTCTTCATGTTCCTGTTCTTGCAAACGCTTGCGTTGTTCCTGCTCTTGTGCCTTTTCTTCTTGTTGTCGTAAATGTTCGCGTTGTTCCTGTTCTTTCTTTAACAATTGTGCTCTTTCTTCATTTTCCTGTTGTTGCAAACGTCTTCTCTCAAGTTCTTCTTCATGCTGCCTTAATTGACCAGGTACGTCAGATTGATGATTCATTTGCTCGTTGTTGTGTTGTTGGCGATGTTCCTCTCTTAAACGACGTTGTTCTTTAAGACGTTGTTGTTTTTCACGTCTCATCTTTTCCTGCCGCTCACGTTTTTTCTGCATGCGACGTTTTTCTTTCTCACGTTGTCTTTGTAATTTACGATCGTAATGAGTGCGTTGATGTTGTTGCCTACGCTGAGTTTGTGGTGACACGGTTACGAGTACCGGCGGTAAAATTTCATTGTAGACATTAAGCGGTGTTACTGGTGTAGTTGTCGTCATTCTAACTGCTACAGGTTGATAGTTTATATCATTTGGATGAAGAGTTGTTTGCTGGTGGTTAACGTCGTTTTGACTGGGTGAATTAGTGGAATGTGGTCGGGGTCTACGTCCACGTCCTCTTGTATTACCAGGACGACGGGCACGTATGCTGGGTATAACGATCTCCTCGTTACTACCCTCAGCCTTAACCCGGCGATTTATTCTGAAAATACAAGAAAAATTAAGAATTAGAGAAAGGCTTTTGTTTTTGTTTCTATTATGTCTATGTATGCTAGTATGTCTATGTCTTATAGTATATAGTCGAACTGGTTGAATATCGCACGAATATTATTCAAATTTCCAGAAACACTTCCTACAACTAAATGCTTGTTGTAGGCAGTAATGGTATCGACAACTATACCTAACTATATAATTAGGTTTCTTAGTACTTATTAAAGTTCATTTTAATAATCCTATTTTTTTCAGATTGAGTCCGTGAACTTGGCTTTAAATATACTGGATGAGTATAATCTGCGTGGTAATAAAATACGTGTTCAGCGTGCTGAATTTCAAATGCGCGGAGAATATAATCCAGCTTTAAAACCGAAAAAAAAGAAGAAAGATAAAGAAAAGCTATTAAAAATGAAGGAAAAGTAAGTTTGTATTTGTTTTGAATGAAAAATTTAATTTGTATACTATCTCAAAACTTTTTTTTTGATATTTAGACTTTTTGACTGGAGACCAGAGAAGTTACGAGGGGAGCGTACAAAGAATGAAAAAGTGGTTATTATTAAAAATCTTTTCGCGCCAAAAATTTTCGAAGAAGAAGTTCAACTAATTCTGGAGTACACAAATGATTTACGCGAAGAATGCAATAAATGTGGTACCGTGCGGAAAGTTATTATTTACGATGTAAGTATTAGGCTAAGGATAGCATAGATTTAAGATTTTATATAATACTAATTTTAAACTTAAAATAATTTATTTTAAACATATAAATAAATTTTTAATAATATCTGTTATTATAATACTAATTTCTTATAACAATATTACGCATTTTATTATTACAGCGTCATTCTGAGGGTGTAGCTCAGGTAAATATGTCCACACCGGAAGAAGCTGATTTGGTTATACAAATGATGAATGGACGATTTTTTGGAAAAAGGCAATTAAGTGCAGATTACTGGGATGGAAAAACTAAATACAAGTAAGTTAACATATTTCAACAAATTTTTTATAAATAATTTTTGTTTTTACAGAATTAATGAATCGGAGACAGAAGTTCAACAACGCCTCTCGAACTGGGATGAGTTTTTGGAAACGGATGAAGAAAAAAAATTATCTACATAATTTATTTTTAAAATATTTTTTGCTTTTGCATTTTTTATTATGT
>NC_051846.1:20073401-20082840 GCF_002237135.1 Teleopsis dalmanni
ATAGATCGATAACAATGACTACCATAACCATATGACTACTGTGGACTTATATATTATGTATATACTAATAGATGTTCAGTACTTAAATAGATGATCCACAGAGATAAAAAAGTTTAGAGATAAATTTTTAGTTATATAATATTGTTTGAATATATTACTATTGTTAGATTTTGAATAGAATTAAGTCATTCATTTAATATATAACAAAAATTATAACAATTATTAAATAGATAGATAATAAATTATTAGTATTATGTGTGGTTGTTCATGCTCACGCAGTATTAAATTGTGTCAATTTCAGATTCCAAAAAATATCTGACATTATTTTACATTTATAAGATTTATATTTTATTTAATATTTATTCAACTATCGGGTGTTTTTTTTAGCTGCATGAGAACTATCGATATGGATAACTATAGTTTGACAGCTGAGAATATCAAATTGTGTTGATATTTCTATTCAACAAGATTTGACATTTCATCATGACTCTTTTGACACTAGAACAATGCTTCCAAATTGTGGAAATTTACTTTGAGAACAATATATCTGTTTACGAAGTTCATGGAGTACTTTATAGAAGAATTCTGTTAGAGATCAAGCCCATTCAGGTTTAATGGTTACGTCAATAAGCAAAATTGTCGTATATGGAGCGAAGATAATCCTCAATCGATCAATGAATCACCATTACATCCATTAAGCCTGACTATTTGGTGCAGATAAAATGCTGACAGCATCATCCGTCCTTCTTAATTTCGAAATGAGAACGAAACTGCTGTTATGGTGAATGGCGAGTGTTATCGAGTCATGCTGACTGAATTTTTGTTAGCAATTTTTAATAATTAATCAGATAAATATTGATATCGACGCTATTTGGTTCCAGTTCCACTAAGACAAGACTTAGAAGTACTCCTGTTAACTAGCTCCTTCGTTCGTGCGATTTAACGCCTCTCGTATACTTTTCATTGGTTTATGCCGACAAACCAGCAACTGTTTAAGCATTGGAACTCAAAGTTCTTGCAATCATATGACTACATTTATTGAAAAAAAAAGCAGAAAAAAATTAGACTAATTGAATGGACCATGTAACTCGTAGCCGCCGCGGATATATGCCGGAAATTGTGAAAGGAAATTCAAAGAATAATACCATTAAATTATTTACCAGATTACAATATAAAAGTTTTCATTTCAACCAGATTTATATCTTGTTTAAACATATTAAGTTCTCATACACCTAAAAAACCATTCGATATTTTTTTGATTATATTATATCACTCCGATTTGTATCTTTTTAATATCCAATGTCTAAACTATAATTGAATCACTACATATGATTGAGTTACATTATTTATTAATATTGTCCTGATTGCATGCGTACCGCAAAAATGAATAAAGAATCGTCAAAATAATATAACCCTCATTGTATTCATACTTCAAGGATGGATAAATAACTGTCAAGTTAGCATTAGAACTAGAAAAAAAGAAAAGAAAAGAAAAGAAAAGAAAAGAAAAGAAAAGAAAAGAAAAGAGGCAACGTGACTAATAGAAGTCAAACGAACAAAATTTCTTGAAGATAGGTATGCTTATAGGTTAGAGTGGCGGCCTTGTTTCCAAAAAGCTAACTTGAGCTGAAATAATGGCCCATTGTGGTATTCTTATAACAACCATCTATTGTTGATTATATGTAACTTTTAGGTAGATTCTTCACAGATGTGGTGTTTGAAGTTTCTGTCATTTATATAGGTTGGTTAGGTTATACCAGCGATCCTAAGGAAAAACCTCAACCTATTGGCCCACATTTGCTCTACTAATTGAGTTACAGAAATTGTATTTATATGAATAAAAATTGAATAATTGCATTTGAAGTGACAATATGTTTGTGTTATTATTACAAAAAATTGAGTTCAGCAAAAAGCTATAGTGCTATTAAATTTTGGTTTAAGCTTTATAAAACTATAACTTAATCTTCACATTTAATGAACGAAGTTTATAGTAAAGCTTATTTTGCTCAAGGCAAAGTTCATGAGTAGTATTATTTACCATTCAGTATCACTAAGTACTACTGAGAAGTGAAGAAAATTAAGAAAAACCCCGCAACCATCACATCAAAAGAAAACTTTATTTTTTATAAGATTTGAAAAATATATTTTACATTAATAAGCAAAACTTTGGTTTCGGTGCTATTGTTTAACATATTTTAAAATTCAGCAAATTAAAAAAAAAATTAATACATCTTCGTATCTGATTTGTCTGTAATTTATGACTACCCTTTCTACATCACCCTCCGTGAAGGGTTTACAATATTCCCGTGGTAAGGCATACCTATCGTAAAAGGCGACCAAAATCCCGGTGCCACGCCGACACTTGTGCGAGAAATGTACATGTTAGTAGCTGACATGGTACCTAGAATTCTCAACCAGTGTAAATCTGGTACTACGGGGGCCAGAGACCCGCAGCTTCGGCTGTGCTGACCAGTTGAGATCGAACTTTAACTTACACTGGTTAACTTACCACCGGGCGCTATGACCCTAAGATTAGCAGAGGCGTAAGACCGCCCTCGCACAAATCAAGATGGAAGTTATATCCAGCAAACAGCAAACGGTACTTCATTGGTACCGGCGGAAATATCTTTTCCAGTGGAGCGTTGTTTGACACGTTGTATAAATACACGTGTTTTTGAACACAGTAATTTTAAGTTTCCACGACATAGAATATAACGTAAAATTTCATAGGGACTACTAACCATTGTACAACTTTATTACATTGCATAACTTCAGTAAAGTAAATGATAAAATTAATCTGTATAGACTAGAACCACTTACGTATATAATTAAAAAGTTTGTTTTTATTTTTTGTTCTTTAATAAAAGTTTCGAAATATTGTCATAAATACCTTTCTAAGATTATATTATTTTAAATAAATTTTCAAGTTAAAATTTTGTATTGCATTTTTTAAACTACACTGCTAGTTTCGTTTCATTATCTGTATTTCATGCACTTTCATGTACATTTTGTATATATAAAATAGCTACATTCCATATTTACTTAATGATGACATTGTAACAGTAACACTTGACACACTCTTTTAATCTCCTCTTGAGCTTCACGCAATCTCAGGACTTACGTGGCTTGTTTTCTCCTAAGCATCAACGGCTGAAAGTTTGCCGTGTGACAGTAAAATGGCAGATACATTCTGCGGCAGATAAATCAAGATCCTTAACATGTTTACCCAGAAAAGCACACTAAATTCTTTACAACGAAGTACGAGTAGCGACAGTGACAGCTGAGAAAAAGGCAAACAATTCGTCACATCAGTTGACATTACAATTGCAAGGAAATGATTCACCATCGTAAGTGGAGTAAATTTATATGCTGACATCATCAACAGTGGATGATTGCAGTAATTGCAGTGGGTAATATAATTTTATCTAATTTTAAGATTTAATTTAATAAAATTTAAATTTATTCAAAATATTTTTAAAGTTTTTTATTCTTACTGCAGCTATAGTAAAATCCTTTTTAAGAGCTTAGTTTGTATTAGAAAAAAATTTACTTGCAGCTTAAAACTTTGAAGTCGTAATCATATAATCATATGAAGTATATACGTACTTTCATGTGTGCCTATAAAAAATATTTTAATTATTTCCTCAGAAACTGCTGACAGTAACTTTTCCATGTGCAATCAGCAAACATGGGGACCACCCACCAACGTACGTAGAAAACACTGCGTCGATTTGCTATATGCAAATTTAAACTTAACCGGAAAGTGCAACCAAAAGCACATAGGAGATAAATTTTTGTTCTAAATTTGTTTCCGTTTTGTGAGGCATAAAGGATGTTTGTGCTCACAATGGAAGCCATCATTTGAGGTGAAAGTAACGAAAATTTATGAAAATTTTGCTTAAGTGAAATGTGAAATGTGAGTTCCATGCTGAGTTATGCCGGACTGAGATTTGCAGTTGGTAACAGTCGAGTTGGAGATATGATTTATTGACAACTGTGTAAAATCTTTTCTGGCCTTAAAGGAAAACGGATGTCAAATAAGTTTCAATTCATTTTTTCATATTTTTTTCTTCATCTTCTTCATCATCATCTTCAGTCTTGCATAAATATAATTGGACTTTGTTGCGTTTGACAAGTTGATGTTAGCAAACTTTTCACAGGTTGGATATGACATTGTGAAAATCTATCTTTTAAGCATATTTTCATAAAAAACTTCAAATGGAATTTATGTATGTTTTATGAAAATTGAAGAAAAGAAACTATAAATAGTTAATACATAACCTCAATATTCAGTTTTAATGCAAGAAAATAGTTTTAATAGAAGAAAAGAACTTTAATAACCTCATTCATTACCTCATTATTCTGTTTTAATGTAAGCAATCCACGATACGCTTAAGTTTGTCTTAAATTATAAAAAATATTTTAAACATGAGTAAAACAAGTACTTAAACAAAAACTATTATGTTTTTTATTTTATCTAAGACTATCTAAGAAGAACGTATAATTTACTATAAAAATAGTCGGTATTTTTGTACCATTTTTATTGCAATTTTAAGCCAACTTCGTCAAAGTTCTTCCAGCGAAGTTTACCATGTTTACTCATAGGGAGCACTTGTTGATGCCCAACGGTGTCGAAGTCATGAAATCATGAAGAAGAAAAACTTGCCCAGCTTATAAAAAGTTTTCCATCAAAGACACACAAAGAATAAAAACTTTCTACTTTAATATTTTTATTTTAGTAGTTCTCGTTTCTTTGGTCGGAAAATGGATTGAATTTAAAACTAGAAAAATCTGAAGAAACAAAAAATTCCTATTTAATAAATTTTTACTCAAAAACACTGCCGAGACTTCAAGGTTTTGCTTTGTTTAAGCATTTTTAATGCAGCAATATTCAGAAAAATTTTAATTGGATGAAAATATAATTCGAAAATCCTTTTTAATAAACTATAAACTAAAATTATTCAAATTCGAATTATATTATTTTAATTGACAGCTTGAAGTTTAGAAAACTTTTTCTAATAATAAAATCAGGCCCTCTAAATATAAATAATAAATAAATATACTGCATCTACGCTGACCATTGAAAGATACATAACATCATATTTTTGCCATAACTTGATACCAAGCCTTAGGTTTATCTGAAAATTTGAGATTCATCAATAATACCTAAAATTTCTTAATAAATAATTCTGCGCCATATTTCATTCTGTAGATATATTTCTAACATATATAAATAATAGATAAATACTCGATTTTATATATCAATATAAAAATAATTGCCATATTGACCACATCATTTTGCCTTATTGTCATACCATCTACATTGCTATTCAATATATCCATAGTATTACTATCTACTATCTATCCAAAGAGATAGTCTGCTTAAAAGCAGACGAGACTTCCAGTCACATTCTTTTTGACTGCCCAACTTTGAGCTGGGCCAGGAGCAGGTCACTGGGTCGAGAACTACTCTCCCCTTCTGACATTAAGAGGTCCTCAATGGTCAACATTCTCGCTTTCATTCAGCAGGGGTCTGTTCCTATTCCTATCTACTGTACTTGGAACAATCACTAACTTAAAAAATGTATGTAAATATATGTTCAACTTAAAAAGCAGTTGGAATTGTTAAATAAAACACCAAAAAAAAAATCGTCAACGTATAGAAATTAATTTTATCGTATTCAAAACAGTTCTCTTCAAACGGGACCTACGCTTGACCCAATCTTCTGTATATTTTTTACGATCAATTGTGATATAACCTTTTTACTTTTTTGTGGACTTTTTTTTATGATCCGCAAACGTATTGAAACGTTGACATGATCGGATTAGTATTGCTGGAGATATGAATACTAACACCATCCATTCCCAAAAAACCGCGGATATTTGCAAATATAGTAATTGAATATAACTTATTATATATTTAATGCAAACAGACCTCATTGAAAAACTAATCTTTTAAAGCAATAATTCTTTATTGTTGACATATGGTATGTACACATATAAAACCATCAATATTACCATGCAAGCATTCATAGCATTGTAAGTTAATTATTGTATTTCTAAATGCTAATTCATTTAAACTGCTAGAGAATAATAATTCATATTTTATATACTATACCACATAAATGCTTAAGTTTTATTTTATTGTAATTTTATATATAAGAAAACATATAGTTTTAAAATTATAATTCTCATTCAGTTTTAATAACATCATTCTTATAAAGGTGACTATTGCAAGTTCTAATTGATTTAAAACTTAATATAATGGCTTGTTGTAATGAAGAGCAGTTGTTTTCGTTGATCTTGGGTTATTTTTTGAGAATCGTATTCATGTTTTATGTGTAACGTGTAATTGTTAAAGTTTTATTTCATATGCATGATAAGCATGTATATTTAAACTTATAATTCTCATTCAGTTTAAATGATATCATATGTGTAAGAGCGAATATTACAAAGTTCTAATTGAATATTTTGATGTAATTTTTTTATTTTAAGTGTTTACTTTTTCATATAACCATTTTCGTATTATAGATATTTATGGTGTAAATTTTGTGTGAATTTTTCCTCTGGGTTAATATGAATAGATATAGTTGTGTAATTTTTTTATATTTAAGGATGAAGACATTGAGGATGTTTCTGTTTCTGTTGCTGTTAACATCCGTTTGATTTAAACCATTTTGATATATAATGTATAATATTTATAATAATATTTGAAATATTTTAAAATTATTATTTTTTGAATGTAAATTTTGTGCTATTTGTTTTACTATTTTCAGTAAATACTTTTCTTTTACTTAAACAACTGTGAATATTTATTATGCAGTAATTTGGCAGGTCTGTTTGAATAGTTCTGAGTCATCTAAAATTATTTACTGAAGTATCTTAATCATTCTTTGACTTGGTTTACTAATTCATAGAACACTTTTTCAAGGTCCACTTAAATTTGTTTATATAAATATTTACCAATTGAAACACCAGTTTAAATATAAAATTATTTTCACATCCATACGTGGTATAATTTGATAGATTTGACAAGTTTATGTGTCTCGAAAAGTGGCTTTTGCCATAATCGCACTAATTACGGCCTGAAGTATTGCCGTATGCAAATGTATCTTCTCAGTTGCTGCATTATGACTCATAAACTAAAGCAAATAGTCAGAAATAAAATAATACCAAAAAGCTTATAAGTTAAGCGCATTAAATATATACTAAATATATAAAGAAAATAAAAAATAAATATTTGTTGTATATTTTTTTAAGACTGCACAAAGTGAATATTTATTTAAAATATTTTTTTATAAATCGCATAAATTCGAGTGTGAGTTTGAGTATCTTAAAAATAATTTTTTATTCTGGTTATTCATATTTATTTGACTTAAAAATCAAATAAAATGATTGATGCTTTGATGCTTTAGTGCATATAAATTTGTCATAAATTTTAAGGAGAATCTACTTTTTAGTTCTGTTCTGAGCTATTTTAGACAGAATATAAAATAAACAAATTGCTTTGCGAATGAAATAAATTTTAAATTTTTATTTCACAAATGTTTATGGACATTTTTGTGCAATAAAAAATAAAAACTTAAACTTTATGGTTTTTATCAAATTTGTTGTATTTGCAAATATATCATATAAAAATATTTAGTTTTATTTATGATTGCATAGGACAGGAGGCGATTTTTAGTTTAAAAAAGTCGATGATTTGTTTTTTGAATATACGTTAAACTAAAAGTTCGATGTTCTATCATATTTTTCAAATTATAAAATATTACTTAAGTATATCGCTTTCATTTTTCTAATATATTATTATAGATATAGAAAATATTTTTTAATAAATATTATGCATTTCTGCCAACAGCAATCTTTTTTATATATATATACGTATATTATTTATATATTTTATTTTATTTATTTCATACAAAAATAATCTGGAACTTAAAACCTGGAACTTGAACATTGAAAGTTTGTGCAGCCTTGGTTTCTTGTGGATAAACACGATTAGTCATCGCTTCTAATTTGACAGGCATGAGTTCTAAGCCTGGCACTTGCAGTCCGAACAAATTATATACGGACTATAAACTAATTAAATAAAATTCGATTATTTTCTAAGACCATTGATGAAGAGTACTTGGCAATACTCGAAACAGCGTTGTATGGTCAGCCAAACTTCAATAAAATTAAAACAATAAAGTTTTTGTGTTTGTCCTTTCTTTCTTTTTTTTCTATTTGAAAATTTTATACATATATTTATATTTTATTTTATATATTTTTTTTATCCGGCTATAGGTCACTTTTTGTTAAATAATTCAACGTTTGTTTATTATTTTTTAAGACATTCTTTATTTCAACTCTCTTTGAGAGTCATCATCAGGATCACTATCTAACATAAATTAATATTACTAAAACTATATCTTAGACATCCTCTTTATTCTATTGTCTATATTGCACTATATTACAACATATAGTAGATATAGTATTGCAATACAGTGCAATAAAGACAATAGAATAAAGAGAATGACGTAGTTATAGTATAGCAATGCCGTACAATTTAGACAATAGAATAAAGAGGTTTTAGTATTATTAATTTATGTTAGATCCTGATACTGTTGATGACTCTCAAGAAGAGTCGAAATATAGAATATACCTAAAAATATTAAACAAAGGTTGAAATTATCCGACCTATAGCCGGATAAAAAAATATATATAAAAACCATTATAAAAAAATAGGTCAATAAATAAATTCAAAGATTTTATAGTATTTTTTTTAATCCACAATATTTTGTGTGAATTCCATATGATACATTTCACTCGAATATATTTGTCTTCAGTATTGAATTATTTTTCGCATAATATATACGTGTTACTCTACTTTACAAAGCCGTCACAGTATGTTCCTCTCGTCTGCAAATATCTTTACATATTTCTCTCAGTTAAACATCCTTGCAGTGCATAACTCCTTTCCACTATTGTGATTTGTTCCGTAGGCAGTAAAGTATCCTTTGCAATGTTGCATTGCAACCGTGTTAATGCGGTTCGTACGTCGGCTGTCGATGCATCTGTGTTTTGTTGGATGTGATAAGCAAAAACATATATCGCCGTATTGTTGACTTCGTAAAGGTCATTTTAATTAATAAAAGTGCTTTTCCGTTAAAAAGGATTCTGTGTTATCGTTGTTTGCAGTCTTTCCAAAGTAGTGCCTGCATTCGTAAATCTGTGATTCATGTATGAGTGCCTTGTGCTTTAATGAAGAATGGCGGTGCTTCGTAAATGTTTTAAGTATTTACACTGCAACTTTTCTGTGAATATTCCGCTTTTGAAGTGCATAAGAGTAATGCAAAAATGAAGTCGGTTTAATTTGTACAATAATAGCACTCGAAAAATGGTTGAGAAGCTTAAAGCCCCACATTTGTTACCATTTGTATGCAATTTAAATGATTAA
>NC_051846.1:20082940-20119907 GCF_002237135.1 Teleopsis dalmanni
AGTGCTCATAAGTAAATCTCGAAATAATAGTAGAAACTTAAAAACATATGTTTATACATTAAACATTACTATGTTTTATACATTAATGTTTTATATTTAATTATTAATAAAAATATAACTTTATGGATTATGTACTTAAATGTTAAACTATTAACCTAATTAATTGGTATATGGTTTAATATATCTTCTTAAGAACTATAATAAATCTAATAGTTATGTACTTTGTAATTCTTCAATTTAATGTAAATATATTAATATGTACAAATTTCGGAAGATACGTCCTTTATATCGTAGAAAATAATTAGATGTATTCAGTCAATATTCAGCTCAGTAACGTCAACTAATAAAATCTTATGTTGTTTATGAATTACAATATTGAGAAATAGTATCTATTTGGTGATCCTAGTTGAGCAGCACTATACCTGTCACATATATGAAATACATCATATGTATACATTTCACCATTTAACAGTATGAGTCGTTTAACAACCACTGAACATGTGTGATTTTTAGCATCGCGTAACTGTGTGGAGGTGTGATGAGCCACTACTTTTTTCGAAAATGGTTAAGGTAAACCAAAAGATGCCACATTTGTTTTAGCGTTAAATTGAAGGTATGGATGTGGAAGATTTTTGGTTTCAACATAACATTACAACGAGCCCCATATTCTAAGTTATAATAATGTGATTGCTCCCCTTAGGATTTTACTACACATATACGATCTTAGAAGATTTTCATAGGAATTTAAATGATAAGAAATATAAATAATCTTCTAAATTATAATAATGTGATTGCTGCCCTTACGATTTTATTACCATATATACGAACTACTGAAACGTTTGTCTACAGGGCTTAATAAATTATTTTATAATTTAACTTAATATAAATTAAATATTAATCACATTACATATAAAATAATTTTATCTCTAGACTACCATCAATTAAAGCCTTGAAATAAAAATTTTAAATATAGAAAGTGAATGTATATTACTCAGGGTCCATTTGACTGAAAGCGTCATATGTGAGGTTTTTGCCACTTATGCTCCATTGCCAAACTCCAGTAAGCCAATCGTATGTAGAGCCAAGCCAAATAGGATCAGGATACCCTCCATATGCTAATATAAAATATTAAAATTATTATTATTAAAATTTATTATTAAAATTTGAAATTAAATTTATTTATTTATTGAATGTAAATACCATTTGATTGTCTGTCATGTTGTTGCAAAAACATATTTAGTTTGCGATCTGAATATTTGGTTGGTTCTGCTAATTTTGAGTTCTTATCCTTGCAGAAGAAGTGTGCCTCCAACCAAATTCTTTGCTCTTCTGGCATATAATAGCATTCAGTACCGATGCGTTGAAATTTGGGTGGACAGAGTGCGTATATGCGACGATTGCGAGGTTTCTCCTCAACATTGTTTAGTGTGTTTTCAATGCCATTGCCATTATCTCCAACAAAGTTGACACCAGCCGAAGCGGCTGATCTGTGATATTCCGCAGTAAATGCGGTTGAAACTGAAAATAAATAATTAATTATGAACCAGTAATTAATTGGAGGCAAGTTAGTGTATGGCAGTTGATATTTGTAAAACAAGTCCATCGTTAAGATAGATAAGATAATCGAAAGAAATGAGTTTAAAATAAATTAAAAATTCAAATGTGCATTAATGGCTTACCTAAAGCTAAGATAATCAGCAAGAAATGCATCTTGCCCCAGTTGCAATGCGTTAAGGTGTTGAAATTTCACTTCAAAGCAAAGTATATCTTTTGCTATCGAATTTTGTATAATTTTAAATAAATTTATTTAATTATAAAATTAAAAAAAAATGTTTTGTTTGTTTGATAACTTGGTGAAGATAAATCGATTATGAATTCCGGTAGCGCGCGTTGATATTCAATTTACTCTTTCGGATTTGTTAAGTTAACATGGCTTAATGATTACAGCAACTGTAAGAGAAGAAGAAAAAATAATGTTAACTAAATAATAAATTATAATTAAAAAAAATTATATAATTTAAGTTTATTTGAATGAATTTCTAGTTAAACTCTACCTGTGGGCTTTTATTGATCGCTTTGAAAAACTACCCAAAAGTGTAATTCTTTAGAAATATTCTCTGAATAACACCCACCGTTTTTTTTTCAGAACCTTTTGACGATAATTTGAAATTTGTTTTGATGAGATTTTAAATAAAATTTAATTAAGTAATCTTTTTGGATTTTATTCATTAACAGATTTAGCTGGGATTGTATTCGTTCTAACTGGTTTGATTAGCAAATATTTTTAATTATTTCCCATTAACAATTTAGACGTTCTTGACGCGATTTCAGAGCGTTTTAACATGACTTGGGCTGCGGTAATTAATTTTGGCGCGGTTTCACTAATTTACGCACTGCAGACTCACAGCTGCGCATAATTTGAACTCAGCCAGAAAACAACTTTCAGTTCAGTTCTGCTTATGCGATGAAATATATTTTGAAAAATAGTCAATTTTTGAAAAATAAAAAGTATTTTTAATTAACCAATTAAACATGTTTAATGCGTTGACTGTCGGACTGTCAGTGGGTTTCAAGCAAAGCCTGAGGACATCAATCATTCGTTATTGGAGTATAGACATGGGTGTGGCTTTCAAACGAAACATTCTTTGATTTTTACGATTTAGAAAAATTTATGCAAAAATCTCCACATTCGGTCAATATTAATAAAAAAGATATAAGTTTGAGGCATGAGATATTTATCACAGCAAAAACAAAGCAGACCGTGGGCGTCAAATTTATAGAGAAATAATAAAAATAAACATTTTTTGCACTCATAACCATTTTATAAGAACAACTACTCTTATATCTATATATATATAATCGTTTCTTCGGCTGTTCGTTACTCAATCACTTTTTAATGACTTAACTAATCTTCGTGATACTCTCAGATCATATTTATAGTATAGTTTTTAAGCTTGAATTTTTGTCCTTGGGATTATATCCAAACTCATGTATGTCACAGGACATTAATTTAGAAATTAAAGGATATTGTTGGGACAAGTTTTAGATTAAATGTTTACTTGAGACAAGCTTGTGTCTTAGTTTATATTGAAAATACACCCATCGCATATGATTTCTTTTCATACACTGGTCCAAAGAAATCTTCCAGCGTTTATAGTGAATATAAACGCTATAAGTCCTATATAACTATAAAGTCCCACATAAATTTATCTATACAGATAAAAAAAGTTTTATAAAAACTGAAAAAAAAGAAACATCCTACGTTGCACAGCTGCACTTTAGGAAGGCTAAGCGACATCAGTGGGATATTCTTTAGAGTTTATTATAATTTTGATTGATAGCAATTTTTTTTTATACTGTGAGTTTCGGTCGTTTTCTAATTAGTTTCTGTCAGAAACAAAAATTAGTAAATTTGCTCGCAATTTTTTCTTAAAATTTGATTTTGATATTCTGCGGTGATTGTTATTCGAGGTAAGAAGTAGAACTTTTTTAGTTTGTTTTGTTTTAAATTAATTAATTTTTTTCAAGGACTTTAATTTTATGCAACACTTAAAATTATAATTTAAATTTAATTTAAAAAAAATAAAAAGTTTTCGCAATAGAAGTATAAAAGTTTTATTTATAAAAGTTGTCTTTAGTCATAAATTGATTTTACTATATACATAAATAAAGCTCCGTAAATAAATGTTATTGTTTTAAAAAGTGCTTTAATAAGTATTAGGTAAAAAATTCGACGTTTTTTGTCATTATACATTTAGAATAAAAAAATGATTTAGTGTCACAGAGAAATGATCAACGATAAAGATGTTTTATTTGTAATGCCAAACCAAAGGTCCTGGAAGTTAGCGTTCGTTCTTCTTATCTTAGTTATAAGTTTTTATATTTCATAATTGATTATAAAAAAACAAAATATTTGCAACAGAAATTTATAAACTACATTATAATAAAAATGTCTTTCAATGTCCCAAATGTGTTCTTATACATCTTATTTCAATTAAACTAAAAGAGAATTATAATTTTAAATTTTTACATTTATAATTCTCTAGCAGTTTAACTGACATAGTATATAAAAACGAAATTGTTGACTTGACATCTGTAAACATTTATTTTAATATAATATTTTAATTGCATGACGAGATCGTTGTATTTATCGTTTAGCGTGATTTCTATGATCAGACGTTCTTGGTACCCACATCTATGACAACAACTATTTAGTTTGACAGGTGACATTTCAGGCTATATTTATTTGTGAAAGCAGTTGTGTAATTCATTAGTCGTTGAAAAAGTTAATATATCGCTTTATTACTATAAAAAAAATTTGAAACTGCTTTAAAAATTTGTACTGTTTACGGAGTGGATGCTGTGAGCGACCGCCGAACCTAAGAGTATTTTGCTTGAAACCGTTTGGAAAATTTTGATATTATATGTGCAGGCTGCTATGGATGGTTTAACATTCAAAAGGTCCGTAAAATTTTGCGTTTGGTGGAGCAAGATCGACATGCTAGCTATTAGGAGATAGCAAAGGCACTAAAGACCAACAACATGAGAGTTTGATATCATTTGAAAAGAGCAATTTAGGCACAGATGCTCAATATTTGGATATTACATGAATTAACGAAAAGAAGTTTTATTAACTAAATTACCATCAATGAAGTTGTGCACAAGTGTTACGAAAGTAAGGTACTTTTGAAGGAAATCAACGATTTCAAAGCCTGAATCAACAACCAACAGGGTTATGTTTGTTACGAGCTACTACTGCTTGATTAATTCGATCCTTAACTGTTCACAACTTCATCGCTTACACGAAACAATCAAAGAAAAGTGATCAAAATTAGCTAAAAAACATGATAATGCCTAGACACACACATTCTGGATGACTTGAAATATATTGACGGGACTTAATTGGGGAAATTTACAACTTGTTGGCTTGATAAAACTATTAAAAAAAAAGTTATCAGAATTAGCCAACAGACAAGGAGTTATATTTTACTATGACAATGCCACACCATACATATTTTTGATAACTCGGAATATATTGACTGGATTTGGTTGGAAAGTTTACAATTTGATCACTTGAACAAAACAATCAAGAAACTGCTACCAGAATTGGCCTACAGAAACAAAATTATGCTCAATCATGGTAATGCCACACTGCAGACATCTTTACCGACTGTGAATATATTTTTGGAACTTGATTGAGAAGTTTTTATGCATCCACCTTATAGTCTGGATCTTGCATGATCGGATGATCGGAAAAATTAGAAGATCAAAGAGCCGTTGAAAATCACTTTGTTAAGTTTTTCGCCATTAAAGCACAGAGGTTATACATTGATGGTATTATGAAATGACCCGGAAAATAGTAAGAAGCCATAATTAATTATGATTAATATATACTGGATTAAAATTGTTTCAATAGAGAAAATTTTTTTCAAAAATGTACAAAAAAATATAATGTATATAATATTATAATATATGATATATATAATATTATAATATATAACATATATATAGTATTATAATATATATATAATATTATAATATATATTTAATATTATAATATACAATATATATATATATAATTATGCAATTTTCTAAAACGAGATCAAGTTGATAGAGGCCGATTTGTTTATAGGGCCAAAACAAGCTACTCTAGAGAAACATATATAGAACTGATTTATAATCTAGTGATATCGAATTATTTAAAAGATATATTTGCAGTGGAAAATACTCGTACAATTTTCAAAACTCGTACCGAACTCATCAAACTCTATTACTTGCCCTATGTATGTTGTGCACTATCGGTTTGATGTCTATGCAATAAACAAGAAACGGAATACGTTAATCACTTTATCGTAATCTGGCCAATTTTAAAGGAAATAACGGATAAGTATTTTGGAAAAACGACCTTAAGCAGAACGGAATTGGACAGTGTTCTTAATGGAATAAACTGGCTGAATTTATGCGTACATCTTAACCAAGCCTTAAAGTATAGACAACTAATTATAGATGAGAGCTGGTGCATAACTTATGAATATCAATAATATTTATAAATTATGCTATCACACTCCTAACAAGATTAGAAGGTTAAAATGAGTAGACAATCGCTAGGTAAACCTGATGACATTAGTTCATAGATTTAAGTAAATAATATATAAAGTATCAATAATTATTGTTTGTTTTTCAATTATTAGTAAAGAATAGACTATTACTACTACTACTACTACTACTACTACTATAAATATAATTTTATATACTTTTATATTGTATTTATTATTCACTATAAATTACTTACCCCTTTTTTTTAATATACTTTATATATTTCATAAATAAAGAAATTAAAAAATTTATTTAAATCAATGCCATCATTTTACAGTTAGATTATCTTACCATTCAAAATGTTTCTATGTTCGTAAATTCGTTATAAACATGTTGAGCAATAAAATTAAGTGATTTTAGTTGAAATTGTAGGCGGCTTCCAAGTTCAAGTTCAAGGTGAAATAAATAAAGTACACAATTATGAATCAATCAAAATTCAAATTTTCAATTGCAGACATAAACAAACAAGAAAAATTATTGACTACGTCAAATTTAAATAAAGAAAAATTGTGTCATTTAATACGCCCACATCAAAACAGAGATTAGCAACAAACGGCGTGTAGGGAGTTCGATGCAACAATCGACAAGTGAGTCTATCAACAAATGACAGTGGGCCGTAATACGAGACTGCATGCTTGTTCATGAGCAAAAAAATTTTTAAAGAATTTATAAAACAACAACAATACAATAACACAACAACAATATGAATAAGACAGACAACAAGACAGCAGTCATTAAATCGCTAATAGAAATTTCGATATGCGTTCAGCCAGCAACATGTATGCATTTTTGTGTGCAATTAAGTGTTGTTATTTATAAAACCAACGGCCGTAGTCGACAATGGCAATATTGGTGACAATATCGTAAACACAATGTGTACAGACCGCATAATTGCTAATAGGCGTGCTGCTTGCAGCCACAGGCGCACATTTGCTAAAATTACATGTGTACGAGCATCCATCCACATATAAACATGTTGATACTCGTATGTTGCGGTATACACCTGTACAGTTTAAGTTATTTTTTTTTTATTGTTTATGTTATGATTTTTTTGAGTTTACACACAGTGCCGGAATGTCTGCTGATGTTGCTAAGCTCGTTTTGTGCTGTTATTGCAGTTTTTTGCTCTGCATAGGCGGTGCTTGCACTGCATCATTTCACAATTTAAACAATTGACAGTTGAGTATTTTAAAAATTTAAAATTGCAATGCAAATATTTTGAATGTCATAACAAAACGTTTAATATGGAAATAACATAATTGAATATTATTAAATATGTATATTTTATATACTAAAATAATTTTAAATGTTTTTACAAACAGTCATCATAATACAGTTAAATGATGATTGTTTTACATTGCACTCTTAATAGTATAACTGACCTATTACACGTGTAATAGTGTAATATATATTCTGTCAAAGAGTGATAAAATTGGAAAAATAATAATTTGCAACGAAAAGTGCTTTTGAACAGATATATAATATAAGTCGAATTAATAGATTCGCATTAATATATGTTTACATTTCCTCGGGGGAGGCTGTAACCCCTAGAGGACGCGTAGCAGGGGACGGATAACGGATGCCTTACCCGTTATCGGGTGACAGGAAGGAAATAAAATACCTTCCGCGGACCACACATTCGGAAAAAGGTCACTTCCTTAAAAATCCCTACAGGGCAAACTATCCACTGGTTATTTTGAGGTCGTAGGTTGCAGATAGAGTTGCATGCTTAGACATGAGTCTGTAAAAGAGGTGGCGGCGGAGGAACCGTAGCTGGTCAACGGCGCACAGTGTGACAAAACACAAAATTAGGCGGTCATAATTCGATATTTTCGGAACCAGTAGAGATATTGATATGAAATTTTCCTAAAATATAGTTTTCGAGTTGATCTTTCTTTTAAATCTAATTTGAGCCCAATCGGCCTACTGGAACTACCCGAAATTTTTGCCCAAACATGGGGATTTTACCGTGGTCCCAAGATTACTTAAAAACTATGATAGGTAGAAAGCTGAATTTTGGTGTCCGGAAAACTTACATTATTATCTATATTCAAAAAATTTTTCATGGTTTTCCGCCCACTGCCACACCCACCCCCCATACAAAATTTTCATCTTAAATCGTTTATTATGGTTCAAAAAACTTTTTGCACTTATTGGGCTATATATATACCTGACGTACATAGCAACACAACTTCATGCAAAAAATGGGCGTGATCCGCCCATTAGTTCCAAAGTTATTTGCAGTTTTATGCAATTTTAGCGAAATTACGATTTCTCAAAAATTTAACCAACTTTAAACCTTTATAGCTTTTTTACTATTTATTCAAAAATGGTCAGGCGTCTGAACATAATTTGTTATAACTTCGTTATTTTTCAACCGATTTAGTTGAAATTTGAAATATAAATAAATTAAATATTTATAAAATTTTAAATGTCTTTTTGTTATTACTCAATGAATTTGTTGTTGAAATAAATGGGGTTTATTGAAGGTAATATTTTTCGTAATTTTTCGCTGGATTCTGAGGCCTGAAATAGGTGTAAAACATAGAGTGCGCAGGCCAATTTTTATTTTATTGTAAAGTGTAACTATTTGGCTATTAATAGGAAAAATTTCATGAAAAAACTCGGATACATTTTTTGGGTATCGCCGATAGAAGTGAAAATGGCCATGAAAAAAATGCTGACTTTTTGTGCAATTTCGCTAATAAAATTTTTTTGATAATTAAAATTGAAATTTTTTTTACACATAATGAATAACAATATCGTAAGCTTTAAAAAAAATTAAAAATGATCATTTTTGAATAAATAGTAAAAAAGCTATAAGGGTTTAAAGTTGGTTAAACTTTTACGAAATCATAATTTCGCTAAAGTTGCATAAACTGCAAATAACTTAGGTACTAATGGGCGGATCACGCCCATTTTTTGCATAGAGTTGTGTTGCTATGTAAGTCACGTATATATGTAGTCCAATAAGTGCAAAAAGTGTTTTTAACGATAATAAATGATTTAATATGAAAATTTTGTATGGGGGGTGGGTGTGTCAGTGGGCGGAAAACCTTAAAAAGATGTTGGAATCTAGATAATAACGTAAGTTTTCCGGACACCAAAATTCAGCTTTCTACCTATCATAGTTTTTAAGTAATCTTGGGACCACGGTAAAATCCCCATGTTTGGGCAAAAATTTTGGGTAGTTCCGGTAGACCGATTGGGCTCAAATTAGATTTAAAAGAAAGATCAACTCAAAAACTATATTTTAGGA
Organism: Teleopsis dalmanni; assembly: GCF_002237135.1. Taxonomy (NCBI): domain Eukaryota; kingdom Metazoa; phylum Arthropoda; class Insecta; order Diptera; family Diopsidae; genus Teleopsis; species Teleopsis dalmanni. Next base: position 20,092,296 of record NC_051846.1, read on the forward strand.
AAATTTCATATCAATATCTCTACTGATTCCGAAAATATCGAATTATGACCGCCTAATTTTGTGTTTTGTCACACTGTGCGGCGCTCGTACACCTTCAAAAAGAGTACTGTCACAATATTTTCTTTCGGTCTGGAAACAACAGTTGGCACCTAACTGAATTTAGCGCCATTTTTATGCAACTTCCCGTTTCAATCTCTGCTCCTAGCAGCCACAGACAAAAGTTGACTTACAATCAATTTTGAGGCAAACAATAGGAATTGGACTCATATTTCTTTAGCAGAGAGATCAAAAGTTATAAAACCAATATAGTTCATATTTAGAACCTTCGACTTCATACATAGAAGTCAATCAAAAGTATTTAGATTACTGTCTGCCTTAACTGAATGTTGGGGTATAGGACAGCATAAAGCCAAGCTCCGATTGCCCTGTCGATTATCCTGTAGTACATGTTTACTAGTGTTGAAAGAGAAGATATCAGAGAATAATGTTGTGTCTATGTTCAGGTTTGTCTAGAACCAGGCTTGAGCATTTGGGTACTGAATTCCTTACATATTCGGCGATATTCCCATGGACTATAGCTTTTCACAACTCCATCGCGTGAACAAAGTAATCAAGAAAAGTTATCAGAAACCATTATATAAATATTTTCACTCTTGAAATAATTATTAGAAATATTTATACCACATTCATTCACTTAACTGTAGAAACTTCTTCATCATGGACACTTGTTGCAATGTACCTTAAATATATTGCCTTAAATTATACCTTAAAATATTTTATAATCAAATTCACAAGTATATTTATTGATAATTAATAATTAACGGTAGTCCAGTATTAAATATTCACTAAAAATTATTTTTGTTATTTAAAAGATTTTATTAAAAATTCAAATCTGCATTGAAATTTATTACATTTTCACTTGACTATTAATGTTCGGAATTTTGTGTATATTAAATAAATTAAATTTTAATGGAAGTAGAACAAGTTTTTAGCCAATATTTTGGTTGATTTACGAGCAAATAATTTTATGTTATAACTAAATATTATTTTTTAATACGCCTTTTTTGCACCAAAATATTCGAAAATTATGCAATTTCTGAGTAGGCGATGAAGTAAAAACATTTTAAATTAAAAAAAACTCATGTAGTACAAAGACCACAGGAAGTGTTGTAAATATTAATAAAAAATAATAATAATTTAAATTAATTTATTGATTTGAAAAAATATAAATATTGTTTTGGATTATAAATTAAACATTATTCAATAAAATACTAATACCAAAAATACTGAATAAAAAGCTATGAATAATGGGTAATTTTAACAAGGGCAGACCTTGCAGTGGCAATAATATTATTAATGTTCTGTAATAATAAAATACCAATAAAAATTTATTAACGTTTAAAAATAAATTTCTATAACTTTTCCAAATATTTCATTCAATAGACAATCCAAATAAAAAAAACTCAACATAAAACGTATCGAATTTTGGAATGTTGCTGTGTTTTTTTTGTTTGATTTTTGCTTCCAAAAATAACCTTAATTGCTAGCCTTTAAACTGCTATCGCAGAGTAAAAATGTTAATGGTTTCCTTTGCGTTGGCCAATATCGTTTTACCAAGCTTTGCCCTGTACTTCCACATCCACTTTTTCACATACTAAAAATAAACCTTTCGTGCTCGTAGATAAACAAACCGTTTTTTTCACAATATTTTTCACCATTCCATCAGTTTTTCATTGTAGTTTGTGCTTGCAAATGGCAGTCAAATGGCTTGTATATCATTTTTCGAGAGTCTCGTTCATCTTAATGGAAACTGAAAAGTCATCGATATGACGATACCAACTCCAAGCCGACAGACTTCCGTTTGTTTATCATCTGCGTGTAGGACAGAACTTTGTGAAAATCATTGTGGTACTCCCTAATGACAACACTTTTTGTTACTGGCGAATGTGCGTGCATCGAATTTTTAACTTGTGTCCTAGCACGAGTCCTGAAAAGGATGATTTGTACGACTGCAATAATATTTTTTTATTGAAATGGTAAAGGCATCAATTTCTATAGCATAAAACGAATACTAACGTATAGGTATTGCTTTGAATAAAGTGGTTTTTGATTTATGTGTTTAATATTTGAACATCAACTTCTGGAACATTAACTACTTCAGGCATCTTTAAAAGTCAAGAAATCCAAATTTAAGACAAATGTATTATTATGCCTTTTTGTTTTATGAAAATTTAACAAATTATAGTACAACTGGTTCTGCTAAATAAAAGTTTGCAAAAATCTAACCTGATTATATTTACTTAGATTTTTCGTAGACCACCATCTTGTTACACTTATGCAGATCTTAGAAAATTATTCTGTATAATCATATAATAGTTTTTCCAATTAATTGTATGAGTATTAGTTCTTCTATTAGATCTCGGTGATTTTTATTCTTTAGAATGACTGTAGCTTGTTCTGTATATGTCTATTAAAGCACCCCGACCTAAAAAATCTATTGTGCGCCTAAAGGCCCAACTAGGACAATTTAAGACTATTTATAAGTCTTGTAATTGCTATGGGCTTAATTTTACCTATTTGACTTGGGGCTAATATCCCGCTTCCAAGGTAATCGAGTCTACGTCTTACCACCGCTGGGCAGTTGCATAAAACATGTTCTGATGTTTCCTTCTCCTCATGACAGAGTCGACAGGAGTCACTTCCTACGACACCTATAATCTTCATGTGGTAATTAAGTCTACAGTGACCTGTAAGAAGTTCCATGTAGATTTTAATATCGTTTCTGCTAAGGCCAAGAATAGCATCAACTTTGATGTGATCAAGATTAATGAATCTTTTTGACTGTCGCATGCCTGTTTGGGCTCTCCAGTGTTCAAGTAGATGTTGTTTCTCTCGTTCACATAATAAGCTATTTGGGAAGCTATTTGTTACCCCGCAGAAGGGCTCTGAACCAATGAATGGAGTACATGCACCCTTTTTTGCTAGGGAATCTGCTATTTCATTGCCCTCATGCCCTTCGTGTCCCGGTACCCACATAAGAGTAACATAGTTCCTCGATGCTAGGGTGTTGAGATGTTGAAAGCATTCCCAGACCAACGTTGATGTCATATATAAGTTCTTTCTATTAATTATATCAGTATTAGTTAATCTATTCGATCCCGGCGTTATAGCTGAAGACTTTTATTCTCTATAGACTGTAATTTGTTCTGTACATGTTATGTATTAGTTTTTCTAATTCTCTCCAGAAGGATTATTGTTCTTTAAGAATTATGACTTGGTTATATTAGCTTAGCTGTTTCATAACTCACCATATTCTTTGATTTATGTAAATCGAATTTCTTATTTGTCTTTGTATATATTTTTCAATTTAAAAAATAAATTAAAACCAGTTAAAAATGTGTAATATAACTATTTATAAGAATTATATTTAAGTTACCTACAAATTTTTACTACTCTTTATATAGACTTACAAATTAATTATAACTAATAAACAATATGTAACGATGACAGTTCCTTTCAAAAAAGACATAACTCACTTTGGTCCTAAGAAGTGAATGAATTATAATATCACAGTTCTAATGCACATTTACTTTTTGAAATAATTTAAAGATAACGAACCTCTACTTTAAATTGAGAAATTTAATAGACCCAGAGTAATACCTTTAATACCTACTAGAGACATTTGACAGAGACTTGAAGAAGGGAAACTCAAGTATTATGATATCACTACTATAATATACGCTAGCTCTTTAAAGGAATTAAAGGTAAAGAAACTTTTATTTTAAATCGAAACATTTTACTAATACCAGTAATGCCTTTAAGACTACTACTGACATAATACAGACACTTCAGGCAGAGAATCTGTAGAAGTATGATATTATGATACCACAATTTCAATACGTAGTAGCTACTTAAAAGAACTGTAGTTGAAGAAACATTCATTTTCTTCAATGTCAATGTCTTCAATGCCTACTGGTGACATTAGACAGACACTTGATTAAAGGACGTTATGGAATATATGCACTATCTAACAACTGCCGGAAACTGATAGAGTAGATGAGTTACATCTTTCCCTTTCTGCTCTGAAGCATATCTATGACATCTCTTTCTTTTAAGGGTTTCTTATGATTCAATATGTTTTCCCTATAGACGGTGTCGTACCGGGAATAGCAATTATATTTATTACTTTTTACTCAACTTAATAATATATGTATTCCCTACTGTCATCAAGTCAGATTACAATACAAATTGAAACTAAAAAATACAAAAACGATTTACCTTTAAGTGAACTGACATATGAACTTATTAAGCCAAAGGCAATGTCAGTAAATCCAGTAAATGGAAATGTAGGAAGGTAAAAGTTTATATTTGTACTATCACATAATAATGTGGTTGTGAAAAAAATGTTAAATGTCAATTGCAAACGCCGCTGGGCATTGAAACAGTGACAAATATTTTATGCCATTGTTCCAATAAAGTACAATGCATTGTTTGTAGGGAACTTTAAAAAAACTAATTTAATGCATTAAAAATGTAATAAATTTTATTGGAGTCAACTAGCTTTGGTTACTAATATATTTTAAACAAGACTGTATTTAACTATATAATATATTTCTTTATAAATTACTATAAAATAAACTTTTTATTAGTATTTCAGTAGCGCAGATGTTGCGGAATAAAAAACACAGTATTTTTTTTATAAATATTTTCACATATATTTCACATCATCTGTTCTGCTGTTTTGTTAGCAGCAGAATAAAATAATATTACTACATTTTATATATTGTTAGACATATCATTTATCATTACTAAAAATCCATTATGAAGTAAAGCTCAATAAAATGCGGTTGAACGAAATGTTTGAAATCTAATATGAGCTTCAAAGTCAACATATTGTGTTTCTTTAATAAAAACAAACTACTTCGTGACATTATCGCAGCAGTTGACAGCAATTTATACAGACAGATTCTCAAGTCATAACACAAACAATTTTATAAAGTATTTTTTTTTGTTTTTGTTTTGTAAAACAAAATATATAAATAAATTTAAAATATTTAATATGACAGAATGAAATAAATAAAAACTTAGATTCATTTTTACTTTATTAAAATTTCATGAATGAAGTTAAATTACACAACATTACATATATAATTTTATTATTATTATTTAAGTATATTTTTTTTATTTTTAATTTTTTATTTACTTTTATCATTATTACACATAAGTTAAATACTATTTTTGTAATATGCTTGACATTGGCTTTGAAATAGCTGCTAAAAAGTAATGAAATGAATGTTGAAAATTTTATAATAATATTTTTAATGTTTATTTTACGGTACGTTGCACATTTTGTTGTTCTACTGGGTTTTATGGTTTTCTTTTTCATTTAACAAAAACATTATTTAATATTAATTGTTGCTGTCATCACTGCAAAAATACATAATTCATAAAAATATTACGCACATATGCGGAAAGCGCTATTCAAAGCGGTCCACATGGCGTATGCGTAACCAAAACTAAAAGTGCTCTCAGTAGACTAAACACATTTGCAGTTGCAAATTAAATATTTTATTGCATTTTAAAATAAATTTAAATATTTTCAATGTGTTCGCAATACTCAAAATTCTTATACAATATATACAATATGTTAGAGTTAAATTTGAAAAATTGTTAAAGTGATGTATTTAAAGCAATGATTTTGAAAAGATTTTTTAGTTTTTATTCAAAATGTGAAAAAAAAACTCAATAAAAATATGTTAAATAAATGTTTAAAAATAATTTATACTGTGGACTTATAGTAGTATATATACTATAAGTCCACATAAATATTATATATACTATAAGTAAAACATAAATATTATAAATAATTATAAGAAAAATAATAAGAAAAACCTAACTTCATTTACATAGTATCTAATTTATCCTTATACGATTATGGCATTCGCCGTCAATCGGGGGTTTGGATTTGTGTTTTTTTTTTTTACGAACTTCAGCTTATGAGAGTTAAAATGCCTCTAATATAATATTTTCTCTATAACGAGAAGCCGTTTTTATATAGATCGATAACAATGACTACCATAACCATATGACTACTGTGGACTTATATAGTATGTATATACGACTAGATGTTCAGTACTTAAATAGATGATCTACAGAGATAAAAAAGTTTAGAGATAAATTTTTAGTTATGTGATATTGTTTGAATATATTACTATTGTTAGATTTTGAATAGAATTAAGTAATTTATTTAATATATAACAAAAATAAGATCAATTAATGTATGGATAGATAATTAGTTATTAGCATTATGTGTGGTTGTTCATGCTCACGCAGTATTAAATTGTGTCAATTTCAGATTCCAAAAAATATCTGACATTATTTTACATTTATAAGATTTATGTTTTATTTAATATTTATTCAGCTATCCAATGTTTCTTTTAGCTGGATAAGAACTATCGATATCGATAACTATAGTTTGACAGCTGAGAATATCAAATTGTGTTGATATTTCTATTCAACAAGATTTGACATTTCATCATGACTCTTTTGACACTAGAACAATGCTTCCAAATTGTGGAAATTTACTTTAAGAACAATAAATTTGTTTACGAAGTTCATGGACCACTTTATCGAAGAATTATGTTTAGAGATCAAGCCCATTCTGGTTAAATGGTTACGTCAATAAGCAAAATTATCGTATATGGAGCGAAGTTAATCCTCAAGCCATCAGTGAATCACTATTACATCCATTAAGCTTGACTATTTGGTGTGGATAAAATGCTGACGGCATCATCCTTATTTCTTTCGAAATGAGGACGAAACTGCCGTTACGGTGAATGGCGAGCGTTATCGAGCCATACTGACTGAATTTTTGTCTGGAATTTTCAATAATTAATCAGGTAAACATTGATAACGACGATATTTGGTTCCAGTTCCACTAAGACAAGACTTAGAAGTACTCCTGTTAACTAGCTCCTTCATTCGTGCGATTTAACGCCTCTCGTATATTTTTCATTGGTTTATGCCGACAAACCAGCAACTATTTAAGCATTGGAACTCAAAGTTCTTGCAACCATATGACTACATTTATTGAAAAAAAAACAGAAAAAAATTAGACTAATCGAATAAACCATGAGACTCGTAGTCGCCGCGGATATATGCCGGAAATTGTATTCAAAGAATAATGCCATTAAATTATTTACCAGATTACAATAAAAAAAGTTTTCATTTCAACCATAACATATTTATATCTTGTTTAAACATATTAAGTTCTCATACACGTAAAAAACCATTCGATATTTATTTGATTATATTATATCACGCCGATTTGTATTTTTTTAATATATATCCAATTCCTATAATTTAATCACTACATATGATTGAGTTACATTATTTATTAATATTGTCCTGATTGCATGCGTACCGCAAAAATGAATAAATAATCGTCAAAATAATATAACCCTCATTGTATTCATACCTCAAGGATGGATAAATAACTGTCAAGTTAGCATTAGAACTAGAAAAAAAGAAAAGAAAAGAGGCAACGTGACTGATAGAAGTCAAACGAACAAAATTTCTTGAAGATAGATATTCTTATAGGTTGGAGTGGCGGCCTTGTTTCCATAAAGTCAATTTGAGCTCAAATAATGGCCCATTCTGGTATTCTTATAACAACCATCTATTTTTGATTTCATGTATCTTTTAGGTAGATTCTTCACAGATGTGGTGTTTGAAGTTTATGTCATTTATATAAGTAGGTTAGGTTATACTAGCGATATATTAGCGAAGATAAACCTAAACCTATTGATCCAAAAATGCTCTACTAACTGAGATACAGAGATTGTATTTGTATAAATAAAACAATATGAAGTAACAATATGTTTGTGTTATTATTATAAAAAATTGAGTTCAGCAAAAAAGTATAGTGTTATTAAATTTTAGTTTAAACGAAGTTCGAACGAAGTTTATAGTAAAGCTTATTTTGCTCAAGGCAAAGTTCATGAGTAGTATTATTTACCATTCAGTATCACTAAGTACTACTGAGAAGTAAAGAAAATTAAAAAAACCCCCGCAACCATCAGATCAAAAGAAAACTTTATTTTTTATAAGTTTTGAAAAATATATTTTACATTAATAAGCAAAACTTTGGTTTCGGTGCTACTGTTTAACATATTTTAAAATTCAGCAAATTAAAAAAAAATTAATACATCTTCATATCTGATTTGTTTGTAATTTATGACTACCTTTTCTACATCACCCTCCGTGAAGAGGTTAGAATATTCCCGTGGTAAGGTATACCTATCGTAAAAGGCGACCAAAATCCCGGTGCCACGCCGACACTTGTGCGAGAAATATACATGTTAGTAGCTGACGTGGTACCTAGAATTCTCAACCAGTGCAAATCTGGTACTACGAAGGCCAGAGACCCGCAGCTACGGCTGTGCTGACCAGTTGAGATCGAACTTTAACTTACACTGGTTAACTTACCACCGGGTGCTATGACCCTAAGATTAGCAGAGGCGTAAGATAGCCCTCGCACAAATCAAGATGGAAGTTATATCCAGCAAACAGCAAACGGTACTTCATTGGTACCGGCGGAAATATCTTTTCCAGTGGAGCGTTATTTGACACGTTGTATAAATACACGTGTTTTTGAACACAGTAATTTTAAGTTTCCACGACTTAGAATGTAACGTAAATTTTCATAGGGACTACTAACCATTGTACAACTTTATTACATTGCATAACTTCAGTAAAGTAAATGATAAAATTAATCTGTATAGACTAGAACCACTTACGTATATAATTAAAAAGTTTGTTTTTATTTTGTGTTCTTTAATAAAAGTTTTGAAACATTGCAATAAATACCTTCCTAAGATTATTATATTTTAAATAAATTTTCAAGTTTAAATTTTGTTTAAATCTCATTTTTTAAACCACACTGCTAGTTTCGTTTCATTATCTGTATTTCATGCACTTTCATGTACATTTTGTATACATAAAATAGCTACATTACATATTTACTTAATGATGACATTGTAACAGTAACACTTGACACACTCTTTTAATCTCCTCTTGAGCTTCACGCAATCTCAGGACTTACGTGGCTTGTTTTCTCCTAAGCATCAACGGCTGAAAGTTTGCCGTGTGACAGTAAAATGGCAGATACATTCTGCGGCAGATAAATCAAGATCCTTAACATGTTTACCCAGAAAAGCACACTAAATTCTTTACAACGAAGTACGAGTAGCGACAGTGACAGCTGAGAAAAAGGCAAACAATTCGTCACATCAGTTGGCATTACAATTGCAAGGAAATGATTCACCAACGTAAGTGGAGTAAATTTATATGCTGACATCATCAACAGTGGGTAATATAATTTTATCTAATTTTAAGATTTAATTTAATAAAATTTAAATTTATTCAAAATATTTTTAAAGTTTTTTATTCTTACTGCACATATAGTAAAATCCTTTTAAAGAGCTTACTTTGAATTAGAAAAAAATTTACTTGCAGCTTAAAACTTTGAAGTCGTAATCATATAATCATATGAAGTATATACGTAGTTTCATGTGTGCCTATAAAAAATATTCTAATTATTTCCTCAGAAACTGCTGACAGTAACTTTTCCATGTGCAATCAGCAAACATGAGGACCACCCACCAACGTACGTAGAAAACACTGCGTCGATTTGCTATATGCAAATTTAAACTTAACCGGAAAGTGCAACCAAAAGCACATAGGAGATAAATTTTTGTTCTAAATTTGTTTCCGTTTTGTGAGGCATAAAGGATGTTTGTGCTCACAATGGAAGCCATCATTTGAGGTGAAAGTAACGAAAATTTATGAAAATTTTGCTTAAGTGAAATGTGAAATGTGAGTTCCATGCTGAGTTATGCCGGACTGAGATTTGCAGTTGGTAACAGTCGAGTTGGAGATATGATTTATTGACAACTGTGTAAAATCTTTTCTGGCCTTAAAGGAAAACGGATGTCAAATAAGTTTCAATTCATTTTTTCATATTTTTTTCTTCATCTTCTTCATCATCATCTTCAGTCTTGCATAAATATAATTGGACTTTGTTGCGTTTGACAAGTTGATGTTAGCAAACTTTTCACAGGTTGGATATGACATTGTGAAAATCTATCTTTTAAGCATATTTTCATAAAAAACTTCAAATGGAATTTATGTATGTTTTATGAAAATTGAAGAAAAGAAACTATAAATAGTTAATACATAACCTCAATATTCAGTTTTAATGCAAGAAAATAGTTTTAATAGAAGAAAAGAACTTTAATAACCTCATTCATTACCTCATTATTCTGTTTTAATGTAAGCAATCCACGATACGCTTAAGTTTGTCTTAAATTATAAAAAATATTTTAAACATGAGTAAAACAAGTACTTAAACAAAAACTATTATGTTTTTTATTTTATCTAAGACTATCTAAGAAGAACGTATAATTTACTATAAAAATAGTCGGTATTTTTGTACCATTTTTATTGCAATTTTAAGCCAACTTCGTCAAAGTTCTTCCAGCGAAGTTTACCATGTTTACTCATAGGGAGCACTTGTTGATGCCCAACGGTGTCGAAGTCATGAAATCATGAAGAAGAAAAACTTGCCCAGCTTATAAAAAGTTTTCCATCAAAGACACACAAGGAATAAAAACTTTCTACTTTAATATTTTTATTTTAGTAGTTCTCGTTTCTTTGGTCGGAAAGTGGATTGAATTTAAAACTAGAAAAATCTGAAGAAACAAAAAATTCCTATTTAATAAATTTTTACTCAAAAACACTGCCGAGACTTCAAGGTTTTGCTTTGTTTTGTTTGAGCATTTTGAATGCAGCAATATTCAGAAATATTTTAATTGGATGAAAATGTAATTCGAAAATCCTTTTTAATAAACTATAAACTAAAATTATTCAAATTCGAATTATATTATTTTAATTGACACCTTGAAGTTTAGAAAACTTTTACTAATAATAGAATCAGGCCCTCTATAAATATACTGCACCTACGCTAACCATTAAAAGATACATTACATCTTATTTTGTCAAAAGTGTATACAGATCCTTAGGTTTATCTGAAAATTTGGGATTCATCAACAATACCCAAAATTTCTAAATAAATAATTCTGCGCCATATTTTATTCTGTAGTTATATTTCTAATATAAATAAATAATTGATTAATACTCGATTTTATATATCAATATAAAAATAATTGTCATATTGACCACATCATTTTTGCCTTGTCATACTGTGTATTATTGCTATTAAATATAGTCATTGTCTTACTATATACTATCTGTCCGAAGAGATAGTCGTCTTAGAAGCAGACAAGACTTCCAGTCACATTCTTTGTGACTGCCCAACTTTGATCCTCAACGGTCAACATTCTGGCTTTCATTCAGAAGGCGGAATGTCTTCTGTTCAGCTAGGGTCTGTTGCAGCACAAAAGATCAACCATAGGTATTCCTATTTCCATCTACTCTATGGCAATGTACTTGGAACAATTACTAACTTTAATAAATGTATGTAAATATGTGATCAACTTGAAAAGCAGTTGGAATTGTTAAATAAAAAACGCTTGACCCAATCTTCTGTATATTTTTTACGATTAATTGTGATATAACCTCTTGACTTTTTTGCGGACTTTTTTTTTATGATCCGCAAACGTATTAAAACGTTGACATGAACGAATTACTATTGCTGGAGATATGAATACTAACACCAACCATTCCCAAAAAACCGCAGATATTTGCAAATATAGTAGTTGACTGCAAACAAATATATTAACTGCAAACAGACCTCGTTAAGAAACTAATCTTTTAAAGTAATAATTCTATATTGATGACATATGTATGTTTATACAACCATCATTATTACCATGCAAGCATTCAGATTATTGTAAATTAATTATTGTATTTCTAAATGCTAATTCATTTAAACTGCTAGAGAATAATAATTCATATATATACTATATATATACTATACCACATAAATGTTAAAGTTTTATTTTATTGTAATTTTATATATAAGACAAAAATATAGTGTTAAAATTATAATTTTCATTCAGTTTAAATGATATCATTCTTATAAAAGCTAATATTGCAAGTTCTAATTGATTTAAAATTTAATATAATGTTTTATTGTAATAAAAAGCAGTTGTTTCGTTGATCTTGGGTTATTTTTTGAGACTCATAATTCGTGTTTTATATGTGATGTGAAATTGTTAAAGTTTTTTTTTTATATATGGTGTGTGTATAATTTTAATATTATAATTCTCATTCAGTTTAAATGATATCATATCTATAAGAGCGAATATTGCAAGGTTCTAGTTCAATATTTTAATGTAATTTTTTATTGTAATATCAAATATCTTTTTTCGTTAGGTTTGGATTGTTTATTGTAAAGCAAAATATTTTATTTGTCAAAATGATCGATCGAATTTAGGCTATTTGATAAACAAGCCTTTTTTTTTTTTTAAAGTTGCATAAAAGGAATATATTTATTCAACTAATTTTTTTTTAATTAAAATTCATTTAAGAATTTATAGTAAGAAAATCTGTAATGTCATCATTGTGTTTACGTATGTCGACTAGGCAGAACTAATTCCATATAATTTTTGTTTTAAGTTTTTAATTTTTCATATAAGCATTTTCGTATTATAGATATTTATCGTGTAAATTTTGTGTGAATGTTTCCTCTGGGTTAATATGAATAGATATTGTGTAAGTTTTTTATATTTGAAGATGAGGACGTTGAGGAAGTTCTGTTGCTATTAACATCCGTTTGATTTAAACATGGAGACCGTTTTGATATATAATGTATAATATTTATAATAATATTTGAAATATTTTAAATTTATTATTTTTTGAGTGTGACTTTTGTACTATTTGTTATACTATTTTCAGTAAATACTTTTGTTTTACTGAAACAACTGTGAATATTTATTATGCAGTAATTTGGCAGCTCTGTTTGAATAGTTCTGAGTCATCTCAAATTATTTACTGAAGTATCTTAATCATTCTTTGACTTGGTTTACTAATTCATAGAACACTTTTTCAAGGTCCACTTAAATTTGTTTATATAAATATTTACCAATTGAAACACCAGTTTAAATATAAAATTATTTTCGCATCCATACGTGGTATAATTTGATAGATTTGACAAGTTTATGTGTCTCGAAAAGTGGCTTTTGCCATAATCGCACTAATTACGGCCTGAAGTATTGCCGTATGCAAATGTATCTTCTCAGGTGCTGCATTATGACTCATAAACTAAAGTAAATAGTCAGTTATAAAATAATACCAAAAAGCTTATAAGATAAGCGCATTAAATATATACTAAATATATAAAGAAAATAAAAAATAAATATTTGTTGTATATTTTTTTAAGACTGCACAAAGTGAATATTTATTTAAAATATTTTTTTATAAATCGCATAAATTCGAGTGTGAGTTTGAGTATCTTAAAAATAATTTTTTATTCTGGTTATTCATATTTATTTGACTTAAAAATCAAATAGAATGATTGATGCATTGATGCTTTAGTGCATATAAATTTGTCATAAATTTTAAGGAGAATCTACTTTTTAGTTCTGAGCTATTTTAGACAGAATATAAAATAAACAAATTGCTTTGCGAATGAAATAAATTTTAAATTTTTATTTCACAAATGTTTATGGACATTTTTGTGCAATAAAAAATAAAAACTTAAACTTTATGGTTTTTATCAAATTTGTTGTATTTGCAAATATATCATATAAAAATATTTAGTTTTATTTATGATTGCATAGGACAGGAGGCGATTTTTAGTTTAAAAAAGTCGATGATTTGTTTTTTGAATATACGTTAAACTAAAAGTTCGATGTTCTATCATATTTTTCAAATTATAAAATATTACTTAAGTATATCGCTTTCATTTTTCTAATATATTATTATAGATATACAAACTATTTTTTAATAAATATTATGCATTTCTGCCAACAGCAATCTTTTTTTTATATATATATACATATATTTTTTATATATTTTATTTTATTTATTTTATACAACAATAACCTGGAACTTGAAACCTGGAACTTGAGCATTGAAAGTTTGTGCAGCCTTGGCTACTTGTGGATAACCACGATTAGTCATCGCTTCTAATTTGACAGGCACGAGTTCTAAGCCTGGCACTTGCAGTCCAAACAAATTATATACGGACTATAAACTAATTAAATAAAATTCGATTATTTTCTAAGACCATTGATGAAGAGTACTTGGCAATACTCGAAACAGCGTTGTATGGTCAGCCAAATTTCAATAAAATTAAAAATAAAGTTTTTGTGTTTGTCCTTTCTATCTTTCTTTGCTATTCGAAAACTCTCTTGAAATTTTATAGATATATTTATATTATATTTTATATATATTTTTTATCCGGCTATAGGTCACTTTTTGTTAAATAATTCAACGTTTGTTTATTATTTTTTAAGACATTCTTTATTTCGATTCTCCTTGAGAGTCATCATCGGGATCACTATCTAATATAAATTAATATTACTAAAACTATATCTTAGACATCCTCTTTGTTCTAGATAATAGATTGCACTATATTACAACATATAGTAGATATAGTATTGAAATACAGTGCAATAAAGACAATAGAATAAAGAGAATGACGTAGTTATAGTATAGCAATGCCGTACAATTTAGACAATAGAATAAAGAGGTTTTAGTAATATTAATTTATGTTAGATCCTGATACTGTTGATGACTCTCAAGAAGAGTCGAAATATAGAATATACCTAAAAATATTAAACAAAGGTTGAAATTATCCGACCTATAGCCGGATAAAAAAATATATATAAAAACCATTATAAAAAAATAGGTCAATAAATAAATTCAAAGATTTTATAGTATTTTTTTTAATCCACAATATTTTGTGTGAATTCCATATGATACATTTCACTCGAATATATTTGTCTTCAGTATTGAATTATTTTTCGCATAATATATACGTGTTACTCTACTTTACAAAGCCGTCACAGTATGTTCCTCTCGTCTGCAAATATCTTTACATATTTCTCTCAGTTAAACATCCTTGCAGTGCATAACTCCTTTCCACTATTGTGATTTGTTCCGTAGGCAGTAAAGTATCCTTTGCAATGTTGCATTGCAACCGTGTTAATGCGGTTCGTACGTCGGCTGTCGATGCATCTGTGTTTTGTTGGATGTGATAAGCAAAAACATATATCGCCGTATTGTTGACTTCGTAAAGGTCATTTTAATTAATAAAAGTGCTTTTCCGTTAAAAAGGATTCTGTGTTATCGTTGTTTGCAGTCTTTCCAAAGTAGTGCCTGCATTCGTAAATCTGTGATTCATGTATGAGTGCCTTGTGCTTTAATGAAGAATGGCGGTGCTTCGTAAATGTTTTAAGTATTTACACTGCAACTTTTCTGTGAATATTCCGCTTTTGAAGTGCATAAGAGTAATGCAAAAATGAAGTCGGTTTAATTTGTACAATAATAGCACTCGAAAAATGGTTGAGAAGCTTAAAGCCCCACATTTGTTACCATTTGTATGCAATTTAAATGATTAAATTCTTCAAGGAATACAATTTTCATTATTTTTCACATGAACGTCATAATAACTGAATACTAACAAATAGCAATAATGCACTAAAAGTAACTAGTAGAATAAGTTTTATAGATAAAAAATATTTCAAAGCATCTGGCATCTATTGTAGTTAAAACAATGCATATATTGTTTTGAATAATATTTCATTGAAAAACGTTGTTAATTTAAGCAGATTATAAAATAATATCATTGTGCATTGAACAAATGAATCACAACAACATTTACTAATTCAAAATGAAAACTTTAAAATAAAAATAATAGTATTATATATTTCAAGTTAAATAAAACTAAAAAACGTCAATGTGTTAAATTCACTATACAGCAATAATTTTTATAAAAAAATATTTCACTTAAAAAAATATTTACCAAAAATATAATCAATTTAATTTAATAGTTGCTTAGAAATTTGTTGAAAATAATAAAATTTTAAATAAATAACAACATATGTATACTGATTGACTTCTTCGATAAATATGGGTCTTTCAGTAACGTCAGTATTGCAGTGAAATATTCTCATGACAATTACCTCAACGGAATGACTATCACGACATAAATCACTAAATGAATTAACTCAATGCTTAGTTACATAAATATTAATACAGAGGTGGACCATCTATGGATGAAAAAATTTGATAAGAGATTAATTCAGAAAGTAGTTACGTTATTTCCACTCTAATAGCTAGTAAGGTTAAATTAACTACTCACTTATTACCGATTGAAGAATGAAAGTCTGAAGGATTGATTTCAATATAAAGAATAGTAGCTATTCTTGGTAGTGATGCACACTTGATTTAAGTCGACACTTACAACAAATGGGCCTTAATTTTGCTTCAAATTTTTTGAGTGGTTTCTAATATTAGAAATTCACCTAAAGATGGTAAAAGCGAATTTGCCGAAATAAGTATAGAAATTTACAAAATATGACAAACGAAATAAAAGTAAAAATCCTTAAAAACAAAACCGACTTTAAAACAAGTCTTGCCTCGAGAATATTATAACCGGTTTAACGTAGTAACCTGTCTTGTAGACTCAACACAGCACAATAAACGACACAGTGGAACCAGTAAAAAAACCGGTACCAATTCATGTTATATGTTTGGCATAACTTCACCCTTGGTAATGAGCAAGACCTACTATGCCTCTGCCGATATTTAAGTCAGAGCACCCGGTGTGAATACACAGCTCCATAACGATGGAAATAAAATACAATCATTCTTTCACACAAGTTTGGGTTCTAACCGCAACTACCATGGCACGGTCAACCTCAATTGGTCAGGAAAGCCGAAACTGCGGCCACTGATCCTCGTTGTACCAGATAGACATCTCCGGTCTGGTATTGTAAGTTAGTCTCACTCACTACTATTTACAATCCAAGCAATGTCAGATGGTGCCGGGATTTTAGTCGTCTCTTACGACAGGCATATCTTACCTCGGGAAAAATTGAGCCTCTTTCACTCGTAAGAGGAGGAATTGGGATTAGCGGAACATTAACCGTGGAATGCATACACCTAGACATTTTACTTGTGCAAATATATTTCAATATTTTAAGCAGTAGTATTTGGCATGCAAAGTGAACTGGCCCTCGTTGCGAGCATAAAATTTTACTGAGAAAATGAATTTATTTTCTCTTAGACTTTGAGGCACCTATCAAAGTTGCTTTAGGTGTCTACATTCTGACCAAGGTAGTTCATGAACTTAGAAATATTATTAACATAATTATTAACATATATAGAGCAATTTCAGGATAACTCTATTATGGGTGGCGTAATTATCCTAATATTCTGGGATATGATCACGCTGATAAGTTAGTGATACTCGGTGGATTCAGTGTTTGTTAGTTAGTTAGTTGTGGTGGAGGGAGGACGAGTCCTCCTTTATTAGCTAAAAAGCCGTTTTGAATCCACAAACACCTTGTAATAGTGTGTAGTAGAGAGAAGATCAAATTAGAACCAGCCGGAGACTTTTACAAAGGCAAGAATCTGGCTAATGCTAATGCTAGAGATATCGCCGAGTGAATTGAAGCAGGAGGCCCCTAAAAACTTGAACCTAGTTTTTGCCAATCCTGGACAAAGACACATCAAGTGTTTTGGTGTCATTGTTTGTATTCAAGGTAAATTTAATTCTGTTAGAGATTCTGTTAGAGAGAAAATTTACTTTGCAAGTTAGTAAAGGTTCTATAAAATCATGTAAAATCTTAAGTATACTGTTGTAATGCATACATCATTTGTAAGCATTGCTTTTTATAGAAGTGTTAAGTAATGAGTGCTAAATGTATTTTTGTCATATTCAAGTGTAGATAAAGCGCTTTACCGATTCTATTAAAATAATATCTATAATAAATATTATATTTTCTCAAACAAACAATGTTAAAAATCGAATTATTTTTCTTTATTTCAAATTAGCTTTCCTAAAGACAACATTAAATAAACATTAATTTTTCATTACTGAATATTAGCAAGAAAACGGTAATAATGACAAGATAATGAAAGATTTAATTCATCACAAGCACTGCATTAAAATATCAAAGAAAAATTTCTAGGTTTTGTGACTTCTCTAGGGATTTGCAATGCTTAAAATGTTTGCATTCCCTACAATCATCAAAGCATTTAACATTTCCATTGTAGTTCGTTCAGAGAGAAGTAGGAGCAAGGAAAGAAAAATGGTTAATAAGTTTAGTTAAGGCAAATGTAAGAATGAAATTATGATAATTGCGCGTTTTGTAACAAAAGTTGATAAGTGAAAAAAAAAAATTACAATCACAAAGCAACAATAAAACAAAAGTTCCCGAGCAAAAAGTTAAAAAAGGATATATTATGGATGCGAAAAGAAAACAGGTCAAAAATGCTTTAAATCGGAAATGAGGGATTTAAAATGAAAACCAACCAAATATTTAATCTGTTTAAAGTTTACATGAGAGAATGTCAGCAATGCATTAAAGATATAAAGATACTTATGTTACACTCAGTATCGGTGTTAGGGGTGGACGAGATGGGGAGAAGGCCCAGGGGCGAAAAAGTAAAGGAGCGCCAGATCGACGTAAAAAAATTATGCTTTGTTGTTTTCAAATTTATACTATTAGTTTTATGGTCAGCTAAATTTCAATAAATTAAAAAATAAAATATTTGTCCTTGTCTTTTCTTTGCTATTCAAATCCGTCTAATTATAATTTTTAATTAATTTAATTTTTAGCGGAAATACTTATCATCATAATTATTCGTAAATAATTTTTTGAGACTGCAAGTATCAAGAGTTGAACTCGTGCCCCGCCAAATTTGAAGCTCAGAGTCAGCGTTCATTAACCCACTGACCCAAAGCCATACTTGACTTGTATGCTCGCACTTTTTTCTGGAGTTTTGTTAATTTGCTGTCAAAGTTTATTAACAAATACACTTGCTGTGTCATATTAGAACGAAATCATAAACCAGCTGTAGAATAATCGTATTAATTAATAAATAAAAAGTACGTATAATAAAAAGTATTTTTATGACAAAGTATTATTTTATAATTTCAGTATTGTTATCATTCCATATAATTTTCTTTTCCCCCTTTTTTACATGATTTTCAATAGTAGCTAGGGGCGCCGGTAGTTTTAAAACCGGCTCTGTTACACTGACACTCACTTTATTTATATTACTAATATATTTATATTTTTTTTCGCTTTTTTACATGATTTTCAATAGTAGCTAGGGGCGCCGGTAGTGTTAAAGCCGGCTCTGCTTACACTGACACTCACTTTATTTATATTGCAATTGAAGCATATATCACAGTTTTAAAATTGAAAATAAATAATAAAAATGTATGAAAAGTAGAATTTTAATACACTATATAATAGCAAAGAATTTTTATAGGGAGGTTCTTGCATTTGCCTATACGGGTAAAGGATGTGGCCATGAATTCAAAGCGTAAACATTTCAATTTAAATTTAACAATTTTTTATGCTCAACATAAAAAATAGCAGCAATAAATTGCAGCACAAATTGCTGCTAAAACAAATACTAAAAGGGCAAATACCAGCGGAGAAGCATAAATTCTCAGCTACATTACATACAGAGACAGAGTGGCTGCATTTAAACTGTAAGCCGCATGGAAGTTGAACTGAGCCGCTGTTTTAAGGATTCATTGCTCTCCATAAATTTCTTCATACAAATACAGCCAATGAATCCCGAAAGTCAAATGGGATTTCCAAACAAATTAAATAAAAGTTTAAATGCGAATTGAAGTCAAGCCATAAACGTATTTATTTTATTAAATGAATATGTTACTTTATACTTAATAAAAATTTGACTACTTTATGCAGCTAAAAAATGTTACTCATACGTCATGTGGTCGCATGCAGCGAAGAGTTAATTTAATCAGCATTATTTGAGATTATGTACAATAACAGTTTGTAATATCTGACATATTAATTTAATTTGAAGTTTTATTCAGTGAAGTGAACTGGAAAATGTCAAAAGAGCTTGAAAAGTAGAGATAGTCTCATTTTTAGCATTTAAACTGGAAAGATTCTATTGTCACACTTTTGACATTTCGTGCAACTTTTATGCTTTCATATGCTTGAGTTTTCAAAAACTTTGCGGTAAGTTTATTTTGCAAAACTTCGGTTTAGGTTTATGTGCAGAGATTTGGGGAATTTGTGAAATTTGTGGAAAATTTTATATTCCATGATTTTATTTTATTTTTATTGAAATGGCAGTGCACGCAAGAGTAAATGCAATTGTGCTGTAAAATTGAAAAACAAGTAGTTGAAGTGAGTGAGTTCAATTGACTATATCGGAAATATTTGTAATAATTTGTTATGAATGAACATTGGATTCAATCGAGAATGCATTTTAATAAATTCTAATAACCATTTTGAGTTTTACAGCTTTTTTATATATTTGCTTTTTTTACAAAAATTAAATTGAAGTAAATCGAATATGAAAATTATACTAACCATTACTGATAGTAAAAGTTTATCATTGAGTGAAGAGCATCGAAAAGCATAGTTATGAAATTATAGTATTTAGAGGATTTAGAAAAAATATTATGATTAAACATTCATATTCAATCATATTAAATATGATTATGCTCAGCGTGCTATTTATAATAAAATTATTCGAAAAAAGTAATAAAGAATCATAAATTAAAAAAAAAGTTATGTGGTAATTTATGAGATGTTGAAAAATATTTAGAAATAAATAGTTAGAATCCCAATATCTTATCAAATTAAACTAAATTAAGGTTATAATTAAAAGACTACAATGTAATTTAAATAAAAATAATATTTTTCATTATACGAGGGCGGTTTGATAAGTCAGTGACTTTTTTAATTTCTCGCACAGTTACTCCAAATGCAACAGTGCTGCCGGCAGCTGTAATCTACCAGTGGGCAACTGTCTAATATTGAGCAAGCTACGTCGTTCAGTTGGTGTTTGATAGCCGTTCAAAGCGGACAACCTCGTGAATGTTTACATAAATGAAAAAAAGTGAATTTCGTGTGCTGATTAAATCAGGATGGCCAAAATCCACGAATTGGGATACGAACTGCTACTCCATCTAGCATATTCTACAGATTGTTTATTGTCCCCTGTGACTATTTTCTGTTTCCAAACCTAAAGAAATGGCTGGACGGTAAGAGATTTGAGTCGAATGAAGAAGTCATTACCGAAACAAACGCGTATTTTGAGAGCTTTGAGAAAACTAATTATTTGGAGGGAATAAGAAAATTAGAAAAACGCTAGACTAAATGTATTGAGCTAAGAGGTGATTATGTAAAAAAATAAAATGTTTATTTGGCGAAAAAAACTTGTTTTATTCAAAAAGTCACTGACTTATCAAACCGCCCTCGTATGAATAGATTAAGAAGCTTTATATATTTTATATTTCATTGCAATAAATAATAATATTCGCCTTAACTACTTTACTAATTAATAAAAATGTACCATAATAGAATTTTTCATAACTAGAAAAGAAAGTAAAAGGCAATTGTGAATAGAATGTTGAATTCTTTTAGTAAAAAAAGGAAAGTCTCAAGACTTTTTATAGCAACTTTACTTAATTTATATTTAACTCTATACACAACATTACAGGAAACGCACCAGTTAGCTTCATAAATTAAAGTGTAACCTGCTTAGCACTATGGTCACTATGTATAGTACTAGAAACACATGCTATAAGACTGGGTCGACCCTATACTGACTTTTGTCATCCGCGACTATGCGGATGAGGAGGAAATTGCACTCAATCTCATGTGTCAGTATACATTATTGGCTAGGAGAAGCTTAAACTCTTTAACGCCGCTTTCTTTAACGACCTGACAGAACTAACATACTGCGAAAATAGAGATTTGGTCAAGTCTGTATACTTTTCAGGTTGGTTTACTTTTGCTTGATTAGGGAAATTGTACCTTTTTGCGTTGCTCGTACGATGATCATTGTAGTCTTTCCGGTAATTATTCTGGTCTGCATATGACGAACATTTTTTAACATTATATCCCAAACGATTTAGCGTTTTTAGTTTGTGTACTTAACAACAAAAACCAATTCATTTTATTACACCTCCAGCTCAAAAAGTACCCGGATTTTGTAAATAAAACACAAATTTAAATTTTATTCCAAATTTATTTTATCTCCTTCAAAATATGCTCCTTGTGAAGCGATACACATATGCCAACGCTTAACCCAATCTACCATACATTTTTCGTAGGCCCGTGCAGGTATGGCTTTTAGTTCCTTCAGCGAATTCTCTTTTACCGATTCAATCGACTCAAAACGCTTACCACAAAGGGGCAATTTGAGTTTCAGGAATAGGAAAAAGTCGCATGGATCCAGATTTGACGAATATGGTGCCTGAGCGATGACAGTGATGCCGAGTTTGGTCAAAAAATCGCGTACAAAAATTTTCCATAGTAAAAATCGCTAAATGCACTTGAGGTAATCTCACATTAACAGCTGCTGTAAACAAACTAATTGACTGATGGAGCTCAAATTTGTACCATATGTCAAGAGTGCACCAACAAAACAAAAAAAGGTCTATTATTTAAGGAGTAGTTAACAAACAAAATCCCGATACTTTTTGAGAGGAAGGTATACATTCCTAATAAAAAATTAAAGTAACTGTTTACAAAATGTATAAACTTTTAGTAATATCTAACAATAAGTGAGACAATAAATATTTTAGAAACATCGATCATGATAATATAAAGTAAAAAAAAATTATTAATTGAGGAGACTGCAAGAACTGCATGCCATATGTTAACATTTTTACATCTCTTTATCTTAAAAAAATTTGATATGTAATTTAAGACGGTATAAAAATATAGGTTAAAATTTTTTAATAAAGCTATCAGTAATATAGTAACATATATAATAATTATAGTTAATAACATAAACTGCGAACCCACCTCTAAATTATGCGGCTTCCAAGCATTTACTAGCGCTTATCTGAAAAATATAAAAAATAATTCATAATTAGTATAACAACTTAAAAACAATATTTTTCAAAATAATGATATAAACAAATATGTTTTATTTTTTTTTTGTTTTGTTTATATAAAAATCATATTATTTATCAGTTTTTAATAATCATGTAATTTCAAAGGTTTAATAAATTTTACGGAAATTGAGTGCTTAGTGGCATTTAATAGCATTTCATTCCCATGACAGAAGTAGTAGTCACACCCAACAACTTAAGCCTGCAATTATATGCAATCTGCTATTGAATTTAAATAGAACTGCAAATAAAAGATTAATAATTTTGCAACAATGTATATTGAATGGACTTGTCTAGTGCAGACGGCACAGACGGACGTTATCAAAATTTGCTCAATTTAAAATCAAATTGCCTGGTCAGTTTTACGTTTGCAATTCCATAATTCAGTGCAAACAAAAAATAAATTAAAATTAATTGCTCGTAGTAATTTCAATAATTCATTATCAATAAAACTGAGCTATTACAGTTTATGATTGACTAATGTTCAGATAATTGCGGCTATTATGTTTATCACTTGAAAAACTATCTGAAATGGCGGTCATAAATTATGCTTTATTTTTATTAAAGCCCAGCAATTGAAAGAGATTAGAGGCAATGCTCGCTTTTTGTTTGATTTGTAAATGTCAGCGATAAGTATAGTGGAGCCTTGAATTTTTATAGAAGCTCTAGTTTTTTTTTTATCTATTAGAAATATTAATTCCACTATTTTTTGTTTTACAAGATAGTTTCGATGCATTTATATAATGAAGCATAAATAAAGTAAGGCTGTTTTAAGTAGGTCTTATTCCAGATATTAGGTAAAGCAAGGTAAATACAGTGGAAACTTTTTTACGGTCATTTATCGCTAGTCAAGTTTTGCTTTTACAAGAGAGGCATTCGGGCAGTTAACCCTCTCAAGAGAGGGGGATATTTCTATTTGATCTTTGAAAAGTTATTCACCAAAGAGAGACACTCGTTAAAAGAGTTTCCTTAAATAAATAGAAATAGATGTAGAAATAAATAAACTCAAATTTTCTCAATTGGTAAAAAATATAATACAAGTCCTACATCTGATGTTTCTATAATTTGTATTAAATGGTAAGATCTCTAGACACATGTGTAGAGATAAAGATAATAGCATATGTATATATAATATGTATATACTTAGATAATTGTAATACCATATACTACCAATAGAAATTAAGTAAATGTCAAGAAGTTACTCATCTTTGTATATTTATATTTCTTACAGATATCATCAGGGGATTTTGATGATTCTAGTCATAAAGTGCTTTACAGCAGAACAGTACATAGGCCATATTTATTCTCAGGACGCTACTATATGGTGCAAAACTTTTGGGGGTAGGAAATTTTTAATGGCTTTATGCTTTCAAGCGACTTTTCTTCAGTGAAAACATTGTGAAATCATATAAAATATATAAAATAAATATAGAAATAAATATACAAATATAAAAATATATAGACATAGGTGCTTGATGTAGGGCATTTAAAAAAATATTTTTGGTTTTATATATAGAAATAGCTTTAATGATAGAAAAAATTAAATCAAAGGTATTATTTTTGAACCTGTTAATAGTTGTCTTAGGATGTGGACGCAAAATCAGGAGTATCAGTAAATAATCAGTAAATAACAACAAAAAAAAAACAGACCAATACTAATGTTGGAAATACCGCAGCGTGTATTAAAGAAAGGAGTACCCAAAAATTTAAACTTGGTTTTCGATAAGCTAAAACATACACAAAACAGGTGCTCTCCGAAGTCACCTCCTTGAGTGTCAGTAGGATATTGGATAGAGTAGATTGAGCTTAGCGCCATACCGTCCTAAAATTCAGTATCCAGAACGTATTGATATTATATTCGATATTTCTGGTTTTTTTTCATGTACTAAGTCCATGGTTATATATTTGAGGTATAAGAGTAGTTCTTGACCTGGCTGTTGAAGAAATATAAACCCAATTCCAATTTGCGTGTCGCAAAATATGGTCATATATTAACTTTTGTTTGTGAATGACAAGATTGTAATTGTAGATTGTAATGAGGGGTTCTATGGAAGTGAGGCCTAAATCTTAAGTACCGGTAAATAATGTGATTTTTGCTATTTTCCTACAAAATAATTGATGATATTGAAATAGGCTTAACAAGCTATAGATATTCCAAAAATCATTTCTAGATGTTCGTGAGGCTTTTGAGAGAATTAAGTAGAATGGCACATAGTTCAAATTAAAATAATAAATTTCTTTTCCACACTATTGTAAAGTAAATATTTAAACACTTAATACTTCTACTATTTTATTTGTGTTGAATTATTAAAGATTAAAATACATTGCTAAATGAATATGACTGCCGCGAATCACGACATCCGACCTGTTGTTGCTTTGCGAGTTGACCGACGACTACTTTTTCCTCGTTGTCGTTTCGATATATTTCATACCGTTCCCTCGCAACAGTATGATCTTCATTCACACTATTTACTAAGAAAGTTATCCTTTAATAAACGATATTTGTACAGTCAAAAATTGAAACATCTTATAAATGCAGCTACTCATAAGTGTAAGTGGTCCACAATGAAGTATCTTGGGACCCATTCTACACATACTGTTTATAGTTGTTATGTGTGCCTTAAGTAATGCAACTGTAGCAACATATTCCGATAACACCTTTATTATAGTACCTAGCTTCTCAAACTTGAGACTCTATGCTTTACGAGAAGTTAACGGAACCAAGAAGAAGTAGAAAAAGAATATAGCCACAATAAAGCCTGACCTCAGTTTGGAAAATAACTTATATTCTTCTCTTCTTATTTGGCACTAGAGTCCAGTATGAACTTTGGCCTCCCTCACGATCTGCCTCCATCTATCCCTATCTTCTGCTACTCTCGAAAAACAACCTATAGTCCTAATAAAGCTTTTGTGAAGGTATGACTTATCATTGTATAACATTATAGGTAGTTTGAGTAGCCACAGTTCTTATTCAAAAACAGTGTAAACTAATATTAATGTTTCTATTCATAGTGAAATACTTTAACAGATATTTTACTAATGTAGTCTCGTTTGTAAGATCATATTTTTCCTCAATAAACTCTGTAGGGTTTTAGTTGATGTAAATAACTTTTTTTTAAACTTTAGAATAACAAAAATAAATTTAAAAAAATGTTTAAGCTCTGGAAAATTTTTCAAAGACTCACACAAAAATTTACAATATTTACTTTTATTGGATTAATAAATTTGATATGTAAAATAGATTTTGTAATTTGAGATAAACTCGGCCTATCAAGTATCTGTAGAAAACCTTAAAGGTGTGAAGTTTTGTGCACGAAAATTAACGAGTTTCAATGAAAAGTTTGATTTGAAAAATAAGTACAAAAAACCAAAAAACATCCAGCAACCAAAAAAGATTATGTTTAAGGCGAGCTTAATAAAATTAAGTTTGGCCTAAAAGTAAAGTTACAAATAAAAAAAAATATAAAAAATAGATTAATTTGGCTAAACACAGATGTGATACGATCGCGCTACAAAATTGAAAAATGAAAAATGAATTGAATGTTAAGTAGATTTTGTAGATTTTGTAGATTTCTGTAGCCGTTCTCTTTACTTTGTAAGGCAGTGACATCATATGTCGCATTTGCATACGCGTATCTGGTATCTTTGGAAGTGTCTGTAGTGGAGTATACAATTACAAATTAAATGTCAATGAAAAGATACTAAAAACAGAATCATTTTCTAGTGCAAATGTTTACATCATTCATTGAGATTAAGTGTAATTTATTTGCTAACGAATGTTAAGGCAAATGTAAATACGCCGACCAGCGAACGTATGCGTTGCTCATAAAAGTATCTTGCGAAATTGTCAGATACTTCGATGTTTCAATGTAAAATTGCTGCCACTGACAGATGCAACTTGAAAATATCAATTTTTATTTTAGTGTTTTTTTCTTTTTTGTTTAGTATTTCATTTAATATTTTATGAGATAAAGAAGAAAACATTTTCACAGTACATATTTGCGATTATGCCATTGTGGCTTTTGTATTCTGTTTATTTTTAGAGAAAAAGTTTTTCGTTTTGCGTATCTTAACGTTTATGACTATTTGCATTAAAATAAAAAAGTATAAAATAAAATCTAAATAAACCGAAAATGCGTTATTTAGCTATTTGTAGTTGTTAGTGAGAAATTGCAACTAAGATTTTTTTTTTAATTATCACTTTTAGTTGAAGTTTTTGCCTCGTAAATGTGATGCACTTCAGTCGCCAAAATTTCTTAATAAATTTTTTTTAAATCTGTAAGATTTTACTAATTTGCTTGGTTTATTGGCAGCCGAATATTTTTATGACCAGTTCTTCATTTTTAATTTTGTTTTTAAATCGCAAATTGAAAACCAGCCCATTTTTCCATATTTCTGCCAAATGTAATTTGGTTTTATTGACAATGCATTAAGGCTGCAAAACATGTTGGAAATTAATTCAAAAAAAAAAAAAAAAAAATATGGACTCGCAAAATTTGTTTAATAAATTATTAAAT
>NC_051846.1:20120007-20127528 GCF_002237135.1 Teleopsis dalmanni
AGTTTCCTCCTCTGATGATTAATAAGATATTAACCGACTTTTCGGTATTAACTTTGTTTTCTAGCATTTAAGTCAATTTTCTACGGGATTAAGTTCTAGATGCCCGCAAGTAGTCTTAGAACGTAAGGCTGCAAAAATAAATGAGGTATCGTTTAGTATGCAAACTAAATGTTTGGAGATAAACATGTCATATATAAGATGTAAAATGTATATATTAGACCTCAAAATGCTTCTTTTGTGATTATTTTCATTTCTCATAGTTTTTATTGTAGATGGTCTACATGAAGTTTGTCGCAGACTTGTGCTTAAACCCAAACTTTCATCAATTCATTTGTATTTTTCGAATAATTATTTTGTCATAAAAATAAAAATTAATTGACTTTATATTATAATTTATATTATAATTTGTATTTTAATAACCTTTTGAAATAATAAAAGTGGTTTAATACTCATATGTACTATTTTCACAAATGAAAAAATTAAGACTACTAAAAGTACTAAAGATCACATTAAATATTATAAACGTGATGACAAGAAAGTTGTGAAAATTATTAGTATTGCTGGTAAGTCATCTAATAAGTTACAGATAAATATCACTAGTTATTTTTTCTACTTCCCGCTGTTATCACATGTGGTTTGAAGTAAATTGCAATAATAAAAAAGACGTTCTGAAATAATTGAAGTCCCGTGCTTACACGAAACCAGCGTTCATTTAATTTGTGGTTTGACACTAATTATATGTTGCATATGTTATATCATTTATATATGCATTTATTTTATTTTAATATATTTATTTTAAACTACGGTGTTATTATAGAAAAACGTTTTTTTAATTATGTTTAATATTGAATTTTCTTCATGTCTTAACTATTAAATTATCTTTAATCACTTTATTTATTGCACATTAACAACTTTTTAATCTGCTACCACTTGATATATCTTGAAACTTACGTCCATTTAATTATTAAAAATAAACAATGAAATAAAAATTATTACGGGTTATTTTAAATGATTTAAAGTGGTAATAAGTATTTGGGTGTGGTTTTAAAAACGATAATTCCAAATTTATTGGCTCTAAGCTGGGAGAATACACAATCCATTCATATTTAATAATTAGCAGTATAAATGTCCAATTAAAATTTTAAAGTTAAACATGGGCGTAGTCAATGTGACGAGAAATAGTACAAAGACCCTTTTTAAATGTATGACCAAATAATTATTTTATTATTAAAACTGTGTCCGGGGAGCAATTGCTATATGATCTCAGTTTTTAAAATAAAATAGTATCTAAGACTCATATTTGAAACAGGCGTTTGCGATTTAGACCCTTCAATCCTCCGCCCCAAATGGCTACCCACTTGTAGTTAAGTAAATTTTTTATTATTCCATTTATTATTCTTATTTATTATTCCATTTGTAGTTTTTTCATCTTTAAGATATTCTATATCTTCGGTCTTTCAAATATTTTTCTTTATATTGTTAACAGAATTGTTGTCTGTTTACTATATTTTATATAATTTTTTATGCATACTATGTTATCTATAGTTATCTTGTCTTTAAATTCTTTATAAAATATTATAACAGATTGTTGTCTCCCAGATTGAGTCCCTTTCAGAATACATGGCAACTAGAAAGCACATTAACAAAGTAACGAATAATATAATTTGAATGATGAAAAAGAGGCCATGATGATAGGAAAGGAGCTGCACATGAAAGTGTGAGGAAATTAATATATTTAATGAATTAGAATGAAATAATAAATTAATTGGCCTCAGGTGTTCATGTTCTTTTTGATTCTTGAATGTACATACAATAATTATTAAAAGTTATAGATATAATTGCAATCATAAATGTTAGTGGAGTACATCAAATTCATTATTGTTTCTTCATTAAATAATATAAACAGTACTTTGTAATTGATCAATTAATTGAACCAAATAAATTTAAAATATTACGTATAGTAATTTCCCAGATATATACAATAGCCCAGCATACATTTAAGAAATTAATTCATGTAAATAAAGAGAAAATCTTCAGCACTCACAATATACATTGCAATAAATTTAAACATTTTTAATTATTTTTATAGAATATATTAATTTTTTTATGACCAATCAATTTTTAATGTAGTATTTTCATAAACTAATTTGTTAGGAATTAAATAAAAAATTTAAATAAATTTAAATTTTAATAAAATTTAAATAAAAAAATATTAAGAAAAATGTTTTTTTGTTAATTTTACTTTTTTAATGCTTTTATGTTTTTAATTGAGTAATTTTAATTATTTAATTATTTTTCATATTTTATTTTTTTTAATCCAGCAATTCTTTTGCGCTGACCAAATCAACATAAATATATTTTAAATAAATAAATTATTATACATTAAGACTGAAAAGTTTTCGGAAATTCTCATTTAAAATTCGCGCGCTGTATATTTTTCGATATTTTAAGTTTATGTAGTTTGGCAGCACTGTCCTTAATTACTATGCCAAAAATGAGCGCGATCTGTCAGACAGTTCGTTTACGGCAGCTGTTGAAACCAGTTCCCCTCAGTAGTGCGTTGCGAAATGTCTTCGACGGTCGTACGACCGTCCTGAAAGGCTTTGTACCACTCATAAACTTGAGTTTTCGATAAAACTGATTCCCCATAAGCCTTTTGTAGCATTCGCAACGATTCTGCACACGAAATTTCGTTCGAAACACAAAATTTGATGCAAACTCTTTGTCCAATATTTTTTTCCATTGTTTTTTTCGCAACGCACTACTGAGGTGAACTGGTTTCAACAGCTGCCGTAAACGAACTGTCTGACAGATCGCGCTCATTTTTGGCATAGTAATTGTCCTTAATTGCTGCCAAACTACATAAACTTAAAATATCGAAATATATACAGGCCGCGAATTTTAAATGAGAATTTCCGAAAACTTTTCGGTCTTAATGTATATAATAATTTAAATAAATTAATAATGAACTATATAGTTTATAACAATACTAAACTATGTAATTTAATTTAATTCAATGTAATTTAATAAAGTTTCATTAATTTAATTTACAGTGATAAATTTATGTATATATACATATATGTGAGTTATTTAGGAAACAAATATACTTTATTTCTGATCATACGTATTCCTTCAATTACAATTAATTGTTCGCAGAGAATAGAACAGAACTATATTGATGTCTGTATAATATTTTGTTAAAAAAAAAAAATTACAACAAAAAATTAATAAGAAAATATTTACTTATATATGTGATATTTCATATACGGATATTTACAAAATTTTGCTTTCATTGTAAACATAAATATGTATTTATATATTTTATTATATTCTATTTTAATGCATATATTATTTTCTGGTAATTGAAAAAGTAAATAGTTAATTAACATTAATATGCTAAATTTAATATGATGTATATAATTTATTAAACAAACATATACTAAAATAAATGCACTTCTATTAATAATATCATAATATATGGTAAATTTAGTTTATTAAGGTTTTGTAGATTGTTTTATTATTTATTAAAAAAATAAGAAGTATTCCTAAAAGCTATTTCTATTTTATATCATCGATTGACTATATTTTTAAATAAAAACTAAGTAAAATACAATATGTATAGCTTATTTTTGTGTTATTTATAATAGTTAACCCCAATCCGATTATTCTGATCTGTTTATGACAGCAGACCCCTCGGCACCCAAACAAGAAATACCTCAATACATGCTCCACTTTTGTATTTCAATTGTCTTTTCATATCCGAGTTCACATATTTTTTTAAAAAAATTGTAATTTATATGTATTCAGGTATTTCTTTTTTAATTTGTCACGCCTTTTTGTCAAAATCTTTTACTTTTAACATGATCATTGCGCTGTTCCGGTGTGTCATTTTTATAAGATATTAGAAGGATTCGAATAGAAACGAAAAAACGATAACAATAATTTTAGTTAATTTATTGAAGTTTGGCTGATCATACCACGATGTTTCGAGTATTGCCAAGTACACATCATCAGTGGTCTTAGGAAATATTCGAATTTGTATTTAATTCATTTATAGTCCGTATATAATTTGTTTGGGCTGCAAGTACTCCTATAGTATAAATGGCCAAAAAGTGTGTATCGCTCTCATACTCTCTCTAGTTGTATTTAACTTAAAAAGTTAAGTGGCAAGATTTCTACTCTCATCTTGCAAATATGGCAATTGTTCTCATCCTAAGTTGTAGCTGAGTTGCAAACATCGGTGATTATCTGTTAATCACTCAGTTGGGCACGATTTATGTGAAACTCCCTTGTTTTATCAGAGATTGTGAATAGCATTATTCCTTGAAATGCTGTTTGATGTAATTACAATAAAAAGTGATTATGGATTTATGTCAATGTTTGTGATTAATGTGATTCTATGCACGGCACCCACACTTTATAATAAATTTCATGTTTGATATGGAGTCCTCACTATTATATGTATTTATATATGTATTTAAAATTTAAACTCTACAAATGTTCTTGATTTTATTAATAGTATAGAAATCGCTGTTTAACTTACAGTTTTTTTATATATTAAACATTTTGTGATAATATTATTTATATAGTGGTATTATCAGTATTTTATTCTTTCATTGGATTTCAGTAAAATTTTTATTTATGGAAATATTTGTTAATATGAATGTTATTAATATATAATTTGATGATGCTCGAAAATGAATATTAAATTTTAATAGTAGTCAAATGCTTCATTAAATTGGCAATTTGGAATAAAAAAATTAAATTTATGGTTGGGAGACACATAAAATGAATTAAAACAACTTTCAGCATAAAAATTTTAAATTCAGAATTTTCGGTGAGGCGTACTTGAAAGCAATTAAGACGCTAAGCACAGCAGCTGCGTGAATTTAACTCATGACAACGCTCTGACCTATAAATTTATTTAATAATTTATTAAACAAATTTTGCGAGTCCATATTTTTTTTTTTTTTTTTTTTTGAATTAATTTCCAACATGTTTTGCAGCCTTAACGCATTGTCAATAAAACCAAATTACATTTGGCAGAAATATGGAAAAATGGGCTGGTTTTCAATTTGCGATTTAAAAACAAAATTAAAAATGAAGAACTGGTCATAAAAATATTCGGCTGCCAATAAACCAAACAAATTAGTAAAATCTTACAGATTTAAAAAAAATTTATTAACAAATTTTGGCCATTGAAGTACATCACATTTACGAGGCAAAAACTTCAACTAAAAGTGATAATTAAAAAAAAAAATCTTAGTTGCAATTTCTCACTAAAAACTACAAATAGCTAAATAACGCATTTTCGGTTTATTTAGATTTTATTTTATATTTTTTTATTTTAATGCAAATAGTCATAAACGTTAAGATACGCAAAACGAAATACTTTTTCTCTAAAAAAAAAACAGAATACAAAAGCCACAATGGCATAATCGCAAATATGTACTGTGAAAATGTTTTCTTCTTCATATCATAAAATATTAAATGAAATACTAAACAAAAAAGAAAAAAACACTTAAATAAAAATTGATATTTTCAAGTTGCATCTGTCAGTGGCAGCAATTTTACATTGAAACATCGAAGTATCTGACAATTTCGCAAGATACTTTTATGAGCAACGCATACGTTCACTGGTTGGCGTATTTACATTTGCCTTAACGTTTGTTAGCAAATAAATTACACTTAATCTCAATGAATGATGTAAACATTTGCACTAGAAAATGATTCTGTTTTTAGTATCTTTTCATTGACATTTAATTTGTAATTGTATACTCCACTACAGACACTTCCAAAGATACCAGATACGCGTATGCAAATGCAAAATATGATGTCACTGCCTTACAAAGTAAAGAGAACGGCTACAGAAATCTACAAAATCTACAAAATCTACTTAACATTCAATTCATTTTTCATTTTTCAAT
Organism: Teleopsis dalmanni; assembly: GCF_002237135.1. Lineage (NCBI taxonomy): Eukaryota > Metazoa > Arthropoda > Insecta > Diptera > Diopsidae > Teleopsis > Teleopsis dalmanni. The sequence continues at coordinate 20,125,935 of NC_051846.1, forward strand.
TTTGTAGCGCGATCGTATCACATCTGTGTTTAGCCAAATTAATCTATTTTTTATATTTTTTTTTTATTTGTAACTTTACTTTTAGGCCAAATTTAATTTTATTTAAGCTCGCCTTAAACATAATCTTTTTTGGTTGCTGGATGTGTTTTGGTTTTTTGTACTTATTTTTCAAATCAAAGTTTTCATTGAAACTCGTTAATTTTCGTGCACAAAACTTCACACCTTTAAGGTTTTCTACAAATACTTGATAGGCCGAGTTTATCTCAAATTACAAAATCTATTTTACATATCAAATTTATTAATCCAATAAAAGTAAATATTGTAAATTTTTGTGTGAGTCTTTGAAAAATTTTCCAGAGCTTAAAAATTTTTTTAAATTTATTTTTATTATTCTAAAGTTTAAAAAAAAGTTATTTACATCAACTAAAACCCTACAGAATTTCTTGAGGAAAGATATGATCTTACCATACAAATGAGACTATATTAGTAAAATATCTGTTAAAGTATTTCACTATAAATAGAAGCATTAATATTAATTTACACTGTTTTTGAATAAGAACTGTGACTACTCAAACTGTGACTACTACCTATAATGTTATACAATGATAAGTCATATCTTCACAAAAGCTTTATTAGGACTATAGGTTGTTTTTCAAGAGTAGCAGAATATAGAGACAGATGGAGGCAGATCGTGAGGAAGGCCAAGGTTCATACTGGACTGTAGTGCAAAATAAAAAGAGAAGAAGATAAGTTGTTTTCCAAACTGAGCTCAGGCTTTATTGTAGATAATGAGATTCTTGCGATTTTGATTAGCTATATTCTTTTTCTACTTCTTCTTAGTTCCGTTAACTTCTCGTAGAGCATAGGGTCTCAAGTTTGAGAAGCTAGATACTATAATAAAGGTGTTATCGGAATATGTTGCTACAGTTGCATTACTTAAGGCATACATAACAGCTATACAGTATGTGTATGTGTAGAACAGTATGTGTAGAATGCGTCCCAAGATACTTTATTGTGGAACACCGACACTTATGAGTTGCTGCATTTATAAGATGTTTCAATTTTTGACTGTACAAATATCGTTTATTAAAGGACAACTTTCTTAGTAAATGGTGTGAATGAAGATCATACTGTTGCGAGGGAACGGTATGAAATATATTGAAAAGACAACGTGGGAAAAGTAGTCGTCGGTCAACTCGTAAAGCAACAACAGGTCGGACGTCGTGATTCGCGGCGGTCATATTCATTTAGCAATGTATTTTAATCTTTAATAATTCAACACATTAAATTAAACAGTAGAAGTATTAAGCGTTTTAATATTTACTTTACAATAGTGTGGAAAAGAAATTTAGTACTTTAATTTTAACTATGTGCCATTCTACTTAATTCTTTCAAAATGATTTTTGGAATATCTATTGCTTGTAAAGACTATTTCTGTTGCATCAATTATTTTGTAGGAAAATAACAAAAATCACATTATTTACTGGTACTTAAGATTTAGGCCTCACTTCCATAGAACCCCTCATTACAATATACAATTACAATCTTGTCATTCACAAACAAAAGTTAATATATGACCATATTTTGCGACACG
>NC_051846.1:20127628-20144857 GCF_002237135.1 Teleopsis dalmanni
AATTGCCATATTTAACTATATGCAAGATGAGAGTAGAAATCTTGCCACTTAACTTTTTAAGTTAAATATAACTAGAGAGAGTATGAGAGCGATACACACTTTTTGGCCATTTATACTATAGGATTACTTTTAGGAGTATTTTAGGAGATTTCAGGGGAAGACTCTCTTCTTCCTGCTGAGAATTTTCAAGATACGCTAAATGAAATAAATTAGAATGTCTTGGCTGAGTATAGAGGCGCTAATATATAAAAACCAAATTAAAAATGAAACATCTTAAAATTTATAATAAATTATGTTAAAGTTATAGCATAACATCAGTAAAAAGATAACATCATGTCGAAAATATAAACAATAAGATATCTTATATTACACATATATTAATATAATATAATATAATATATAATATTTTTTTATGTTTTATTTATATAATAAATTGTTATTACGACTAATATTTATTTAGTTTTTATATTTTTAACTGGGCTTAGGTAGTTCATTTAACACATCACTTTATGAAAATGTGTTTTTAAATAAAATAAAAAATTACACTTTTTAAACAGTGTTAAATATTAAGCTATATTTAATTTTTATTAAAAAAAATTAAACAATTATTTTAATTACAGATATTTCGGCCTATTTCTTGCACTAAGATGGTAAAATAATTATTTAATTTTTTTAATAAAAATTAAATATAAATTATGTTTAAATTAATGTCATGCATAAAGTGTGTATATTTTAAATTATTGTAATTATGTAATTAATTATATATTGAAAATTATGTATATAACTTGTAATTGAAATTATTGAATTGTATAAAAAAGAAGTATATATAAAAAAAAAATAATATAAGAGTATACAATACTTTATTCTAGTAAATAATAAAATATAATAATAATGTTAATTTTTTTTTCCGAAAGTGAGACGTCGTATGACGAAAAGAAACTATTTAAAAGTTAGAAGGGTTTGAAGGTAGTCATGGATACTAATTTAACAGGCACGAGTTCTGAACCTGGCACTTGCAATGGAACAAATTGTATTCGGATTATAAACTGATTAAAAAAAAAAATTCGAATATTTAATAACACCACTGATGATATGTCATCAGCCAAACTTCAATAAATTAACTAAAATTGTTGTTGTTTTTTCGTTTCTATTCGAATCCTTCTAATATCTAATAATGGTTTTTAAAATTTTGAGTTCTCTCAAACAATGTGCTCTCAGACTTGTCATTTGGTAGGGAAGCATAAGATGTTGGAACGTTGTATATGGATTCGAAAGCCAGCCGATTCATTTTGTTGAGATTTTAATGGAATTGTATTGAATAAACGAGAAAATGTACTGCTGGTATGGTAATATAATGAAACTAACTGTTTTTAAATTCATTTTTAATTAAATTTGGCTTTTAAAAAAGTAGGTTTAAGAACAACCTATTTATATTCATTTAAAGTAACAAAAATCAAAATGTTTTATGTTTCAATTAAAAATTATTTTATGACAAAGAAAAAAATTTTTATTATTATTACTATTAAAAACAAAATAAAAATGCCATTAAAAATATTTAATTTAAATTAGATTTAGTAAATATGCTGAGATTGAGAATAAAATATATAAAATAAAATTAAGGAACAACATAATGAACATTTAAAAATTTGGAAATATTGCTACCTACGAGCAAAACTAATGACACATCGGAACAGCGCAATGATCGTGTTAAAAGTAAAAGATTTTGACAAAAAGGCGTGGCAAATTAAAAAAGAAATATCTGAATATATATAATTTATAATTTAAAAAAAAATATGTAAACTCGGATATGAAAAGACAATTGAAATACAAAAGTGGATCATGTGTTGAGGCAATTCTTGTTTGGGTGCCGATGGGTCTGCTGTCATAAACAAATCAGAATAAATGGATTGGTGTTAATTATTATAAATAACACAAAAATAAGCTATACACATTGTATTTTACTTAGTTTTTATTTAAAAATATAGTCAATCGATGATATAAAATAGAAATAGCTTTTAGGAATACTTCTTATTTTTTTAATAAATAATAAAACAATCTACAAAAACTAAATAAACTAAATGTACCATATATTATGATATTATTAATAGAAGTACATTTATTTTAGTATATGTTTGTTTAATAAATTATATACATCATATTAAATTTAGCATTTTAATGTTAATTAACTATTTACTTTTTCAATTACCAGAAAATAATATATGCATTAAAATAGAATATTATAAAATATATAAATATATATTTATGTTTACAATGAAAGCAAAATTTTGTAAATATCCGTATGTGAAATATCACATATATAAGTAAATATTTTGTTTTTGATTTTTTGTTATGATTTTTTTTTTTAACAAAATATTATTCAGACATCAATATAGTTCTGTTCTATTCTCTGTGAACAATTAAATGTAATTGAAGGAATACGTATGTATGATCAGAAATAAAGTATATTTGTTTCTAAATAACTCACATATATGTTTATACATATATATAAATTTATCGCATTAAATTAAATTAATGAAACTTTATTAAATTACATTGAATTAAATTCAATTGCATAGTTTAGTATTGTTATAAACTATATAGTTAATTATTAAATTATTTAAATTGATATATATAAAAATTTATGTATAATAATTATTATATTATAATATAATTCTAATAAATATATTTATTTAAAATACGTTTATATTGATTTGGTCAGCGCAAAACAATTGCTCGATTAAAAAAAATATGAAAATAAATAATTAAATAATTATTACTTAATTAAAAACATAAAAGCATTAAAAAAGTAAAATCAACAAAAAACATTTTTCTTAATATTTTTTTTATTTAAATAGTTTTTTTTCAATTTTTATTTTTAACAATATTAAAAAAGATAGGAATTAGTTTATGAAAAATCTATATTAAAAATCGTTTGGTCATGAAATAATAAATATATTCTATAAAAATAATTAAAAATGTATAAATTCATTGCAATGTATATTATGAGTGCTGAAGATTTTTCCTTTATTTACATGAATTAATTTCTTAAATGTATGTTAGGCTATTGCATATATCTGGGATATTACTGTACATAATATTTTAAATTTATTTGGTTCAATTAATTGATCAATTACAAAATACTGTTTATATTATTTAATAAAGAAACAATACTTAATTTGATATACTCCACTAACATTTATGATTGCAATTATATCTATAACTTTTAATAATTATTGTATGTACATTCAAATATCAAATGGAACACGAACACCTGAGGCCAATTAATTTATTATTTCATGCGAATTCATTAAATGTATTAATTTCCTCACACTTTCATGTGCAGCTCCTTTCCTATCATCATGGCCATCTTTTTCATCATCTTAATTCTATTATTCGTTACCACTTGTATTTACTGGCAATAGCTTTGTTAATGTGCTTTCTAGTTGCTATGTATTCCGAAAGGGACCTAACATATATTCAGCTAAAATGTCTTAGTAGACAACAATCTGTCTTAATATTTTATAGAGAACTTATAAATAAGTTAATAATAGTATGCATAAAAAATCATATAAAATATAATAAACATACAACAATTCTGTTAACAATATGTAGCAAAATACTTAAAGAGCAGAAGATATATAGAATATCTTAAAGATGAAGAAACTATTATTCTACGTATATAGAATAGTAAAAAATTTACTTAACTACAAGTGGGTAGCCATTTGGGGCGGAGGATTGAAGGGTCTAAATCGCAAACGCCTGTTTCAAATATGAGTCTTAGATACTATTTTATTTTAAAAACTGAGATCATATAGCAATTGGTCCCTGGACACAGTTTTAATAATAAAATAATTATTTGGTCATACATTTAAAAAGGGTCTTTGTACCATTTCTCGTCACACTCACTACGCCTATGCTTAACTTTAAAATTTTAATTGGACATTTATACTGCTAATTATTAAATATAAATGGATTGTGTATTCTCCCAGCTTAGAGCCAATAAATTTGGAATTATCGTTTTTAAAACCACACCCAAATACTTATTACCACTTTAAATCATTTAAAATAACCCGTAATAATTTTTATTTCATTGTTTATTTTTTAAATAATTAAATGGACGTAAGTTTCAAGATATATTAAGTGGTAGCAGATTAAAAAGTTGTTAATGTGCAATAAATAAAGTGATTAAAGATAATTTTATAGTTAAGACATGAAGAAAATTCAATATTCAAAATAATTAAAAAAACGTTTTTCTATGATAATACCATATTTTAAAATAAATATATTGAAATAAAATAAATGCATATATAAATGATATAATCAGTTCAACATATAATTAATGTAAAACCACAAATTAAATGAACGCTGGTTTCGTGTAAGCACGGGACTTCAATTATTTCAGAACGTCTTTTTTATTATTGCAATTTCCTTTAAACCACATGTGATAACAGCGGGAAGTAGAAAAAATAACTAGTGATATTTATCTGTAACATATAGATGACTTAACAGCAATACTAATAATTTTCACAACTTTCTTGTCATCAAGTTTATAATATTTAATGTGATCTTTAGTACTTTTAGTTTTATCATATGTGAAAATAGTACATAGGAGTATTAAACCATTTTTAATATTTCAAAAGGTTATTAAAATACAAATTATAATATATTTCATAAAGTCAATTTATTTTTATTTTTATGACTAAATAATTATTCGAAAAATAGAAATGAATTGATGAAAGTTTAAATTTATGTTAAGCACAAGTCTGCGACAATCTTCATGTAGACCATCTACAATAAAAACTATGAGAAATGAAAATAATCACAAAAGAAGCATTTTGAGGTCTATTATATACATTTTACATCATATATATGACATGTTTATCTCCGAACATTTAGTAAGTATGCAAACGATATCTCATTTATTTTTGCAGCCTTACTTTCTAAGACTACTTGCGGGCTTCTAGAACTTAATCCCGTAGAAAATTGACTTAAACGCTAGAAAACAAAGTTAATACCGAAAAGTCGGTTAATATCTTATTAATCATCAGAGGAGGAAACTGCCCTTCAGCTAGTTTTAGTAGAAACATCATTCCAATGAACAGTATTGTTAAATACTTTAACCTGCATTTAAATATAAGATTCCATAACTGGTATGATTACCTATCTCGACAGGATTGTTGATATAACTATAATACCGCAAGAATAAATTATAATAATAAACAATTTAATGAGTAAAAAATAAAAATTTATTTCTTGCTGGACCTAAGATCTAAATTTAGTTTTGGTAATAAAGATACCTTATACAGTGCTATCATAGCACTCGTCTATTATATGTAACACAGTCACAGAAATACTATAACGATGATTTATTAATGATTTATGAGCATTTAAGTATGATTTGTTTATGATTTATGGATGATTTATGGGTATTTAATCCAAGCCCGTCGCTTTGTGACTAACAATTGTATCCATAAAGGTCCAAATCAGTATTTCTCAATTTTTTAAGGCTTCAGAAAGGCTTCTATGTTCCGAATACATAACCTACACAAGGAGCATTCAGAGAGGTAAACAGATCTGTCGATTATTTATCTATTTCCAAATTACGAACCATATCTTTCAGCATTCCAATAAATAATATTTTTCTTTTCCTTTCGCCTTGGCACTACTTTATTAGTTCTAAAAGTTTATAAACAGCTAGACTTCCTGGTCACTGTTGATTCAAAGTTAACAATGTCAATTTACTTTTAGTTTCAATTTTTTCATCTAACAATCAAATTGATCCTCTTGTGGTGTATGGCTCACGTCGGGAAGTATTAGCCTAGAGAATTGATTTCTTGATAATATATGTTATATTAAATTACTGTTTAAAATATAGTTAAAAATTGTGCAACCACATAAGCCTAGTAGCTGTGGTTTCGTTGGATGAATCTGAGAATGATCGATGACTTCAGAGTTTAAATATTTGAAATCCCGTATTCAGATCATAAAAAGTTTGGTTATAATCAATAATAATGTTCAATAGATTAAGTAGTTATTAGATATAATATAAGTAGAAATTTATTTAGTAGGCTTAGTAGAGCTCTTTAATTTAATTTTAGCTATTATTTGCTAAAATTTCCTTCTTATTTATATGACTTTCTTAGAAAGAAAGATATTGGAAGACTTAAGAGACTATACACCCGACGATCTTTTCTGCAGACAATAAAAAGTTATTTAAAATAAACTATAATATTTAATAAATTTTAAAATTATGATATATAATATATATTTAGCTGACTTATTGGAGCATTTTAATTCTATTTCAGTTATTACTTTCTTAAATTGATTTATTGTTTATACGGCTTGCTTAGCAAAAACAAAGGTTATTCAAAGATACATTGTGACCGAAAAGTTTCCGGAAAATTTAAATAAAACGCAAAATTCTTAATCTTCATCAATATTTATTTTATCTCCTTCAAAATATGCTCCATTAGAAGCGATACACAAATGCCAACGTTTCTTCCAATCATCAAAACATTTTTTATAGGCGCTTTCCGGTATGGCTTTGAGTTTCCTCTGCGAATTCTGTTTTACGTCTTCTATGGATTCAAAACGCGTTCCTCTGAGTGGTAATTTGAGTTTGGGAAACAGGAAAAAGTCACACGGTGCAAGATCAGGTGAATACGGGGGCTGTTCGATGGTATTTATTGAATGTTTGGCCTTAAAATCGTTGATAATGTTGGCTCGGTGCGAGGGAGCATTATCGTCATGAAAAATCCATGAATTATCCTTCCACAATTGAGGCCGTTTACGGCGGATATTTTCACGCAAACGTCTTAAAACAGTCAAATAATAGGCTTTATTGACTGTTTGTCCTTCAGGGACGAATTCATGATGCACCACACCACGAATATCGAAGAAAACAATCAGCATTGCCTTGATTTTCGAGCGACTTTGGCGTGGTTTTTTCGGTTTCGGCTCGTCTTTTCCTCTCCATTCCGATGATTGTTGGCTTGTTTGCATGTCGTACTCGTAGACCCATGTCTCGTCACCCGTTATGATGCGTTCCATGAAAGTTGGATCGGAATTGGCACGATCAAGCATGTCTAACGAGACCTGTCCACGATGGTGTTTTTGGAACAAATTGAGGTGAATCGGAAAAAGCCGAGCGTTGACACGTCGCATACACAAATTGTCCACCAAAATCAAACGAGCCATCTCACGACCGATGCCTAGCTCTCGTGCTATCTCTCTAACACTCACATGAGGATTTTTGAACACGATTTCCTTTGCCTTTTCAATGTTTTCGTCGGTGGTAGAGGTCGAAGGTCGTCCAGAACGCGGCATGTCTTCGACGGTCGTACGACAGTCCTGAAAGGCTTTGTACCACTCATAAACTTGAGTTTTCGATAAAACTGATTCCCCATAAGCCTTTTGTAGCATTCGCAACGATTCTGCACACGAAAATTCGTTCGAAACACAAAATTTGATGCAAACTCTTTGATCAATATTTTTTTCCATTGTTTTTTTCGCAACGCACTCTACGAGGTGAACTGGTTTCAACAAGCTGCCCGTAAAACGATAACTGTCTGACAGATCGCGCTCATCTTTGGCCATAGTAATTAAGGACAGTGCTGCCAAACTACATAAACTTAAAATATCGAAAAATATACAGCGCGCGAATTTTAAATGAGAATTTCCGAAAACTTTTCGGTCACAATGTATAAGGGACTTCACATCTGAGATCTGCTATTTAGATAGATCTGTTAATTTACGATAAATAATAATATTCAATAAATTAAGAATTATAATATATATATTATGTTATTACACATTATAGTATTATATTATAGTACTGTAGTATATTTCTTTCATTCTTTGGTTTATTTATTGCATCTTTTTAAATAGAATTTAATAATAATTTTGCAAATCTTAAAAAACTAACATGTATGCTATTGAGCTAAGGTATTCATATATAACAATGATTTTTTTTAAGGCGGTTAAGTGCAGTTGTAGAAGATAACTGTCGAACATGAGAATTTGGATGCGACTTGAGTCTCTCTCGGAATTTAGGTATATATTGGCAATTAACTTCTTCAAGAGTTGGTAGTTTTAAGTCTTTGTATAGCTTTTTGTACATATGTACATTTAAATGTAGTATAATTAAACTTTTATTAACAATTAATAATAAAATGTGGTGTTCAGCTTATACTTCTTCGCTCTGTTTTCCTTTTCTTTCTTTCACAGTTCTGTAAACTGTAAGGCCGTCAGAACAAAAGTGTTCAAGTATTGCATTTTATATTGCATTATATATAGTATATATTATTATTATTTACAATAAACTATAATATTTAATAAACTTAAGAGTAAAAACGTATTTAGCCGGTTTATTGGAACACTTTAGTCTAATTTTAGTTATTATTTCCTAAAATTCTTTTGTTGCTTATATAGATCAATAAATAATAAGGACATTATTGCAAATAAAATAAGTTTTTATTTCGACGATATTTTTGTTTAAATAAATAATAAACCACCAACGTCATTTTTTACACAACAGACAGTTCTTATCTTTAATATTTTTTCTTTGAAATCGTAAATGAAATAATTCTGCAAGACTTTTTGTCTTGTGTAGCGCTTAATTTAAATTAGACACAGAAGATAGAAGATACAAAATGACAATCACTCAGGCAGTCTTTGGGGCTAAAGACTCAGACATTCTGGAAGCGGGCACAAAAAATGTTGGGGTTACTGTGTCAAATTGAGTACAGAAACTGCAACAAATGTGCAGACACGTTCCGGACAAATCACAAAAGAAACATTTATTTTTATATTTTGTATTTTGTATTTCGTAGATTTGCGACTGCAATGGAAAAGATAAAAAAATTTTTCTGCGGAGAAGACAAATCGCAATTCATTCATTGCAACCACAAAAGTGATTAGCTTTGGCAGAACACAAAAGCACAATGGTGGGCGTGTACGCACGTTTTTCATCTTAGTATGCAGATTTATTTTGACTGCTACTAAAATCGCATTATTATTAATACTTATTTTAGTTGTATAGATAATCACTTTACGAGATATGACAAACGCTTAAGGAGTGTACATAAGCGGTGCAGCGAAAAAATATAGCAGAAATTATTTTTTTGAAGACAAAAAATCATAAATCACATTAATTTCTTTGTTAGACACGAGCAGTAATTGGCTTGTCTTCAGATATGATTTTTCATGAGTACATTAAGTCAAGCGACTGTCTCAGATGCAACCGTTGCAGGCCCCACGACGGACGCCGCACGCCGCAAACCGCACAATCAGCAACCATAAAAGTGTGTCAATTTTTATGCTGCGGTACTTTGCCTTATTTACAGCTATAGATTCGCTCGCTATCTCTTTAAGTGTATCCCGTATCTTGATTTAGAGTTGCTGAGCTCTCGACTTGCATTTGCTCACATATAAACGATTTCTTGCAAACATAAATTCCGCTCGTAATTAAGTGCTTTCGCAGTTCAAATTGTAATTGCAATTGAAGTTACTGTTGCTGTTGCCGTTGTTGTTGCCGTTGCCGTTGCTGTTGCTGCTGCTGTCACTATTGTGGTTGTTGTTGTTGTGGCTTTTGTTGACGTTGCTCTTGTTGATTGTTGGTTGTTGGTTATTTTTTGTTGTTACTGCCTAATATAGTCAGTTAATGTTTGCAAACAAAATAATTGAAGCAAATAAATTCTTAACAGCACGAATGTTAAATCGTCATCTATGTTATCAGCAACATCGCTCCAGTGAGCAATCTGTTGCAGTCTATCAAATGCTCGATATCATTTCCCGCGTTTAGTTCGAAAGTTGCATTTGTGCAACTAAATTTATTTAGGCTATTAATTTGATAAACGTTTGATCATTAATTGATTAAGTGAGAGATAGTCTGGTGAACATCTGTTTAAATACTATTGAGTTCATATATTCCAATCCATTTGGTATATATGATTTTCTCTTGCAAAATAATATTTTAATAAAAAAATGAAATTTATTGTAGTCAATTTTTTAATGAAAGAGCTTACCTACTTTTGAAATAATAATTGAAATTCTGTTTACATTATAAATTTTAGTAAATATGCATTTAAAAGATAAAATAGAATAGAAGGGAACAGGGTACTAGCTACCAACGAAGCAGAGCACTGCGACCAGATTGATCTTTTGTGCTGCAACAGACCCTAATCGAACATAAGACAGTCCGCCTTCGGAATGAAGGCCAAAATGTCGGCCGTTGAGGACCTCCTAATGTCAGAAAGGGAGAGCAGCTCTTCTTCCAGTCACCTCCTCCTGGCTCAGATCAAGGCTGAGCAATTTAATAAGATTTAGTAAGGAAAATTACTATGATCATAATTCCAGTAATGAGTAGAAATATATTTACATATAATTTTTAATAAATATACTTTAAATAAGATTTATTTTATAAGTTTAGAAGATTACCACTGATTATAATGCCAGTACTGACTATCAATATGCCTTCATATGGTTGGTTGGTTGCAGTGGCAGGCCATTAGATAACTTCCATGTACCTCAATTAGAGATTTTTTGCCGATTTACTGCCACATTCCTAGTAAGAACCCTAACATAGAAGAGTAGAGACTAAATCTTTCCCGCCAAATATAGGTAATTTAATAAGTCTTTCGTCTTCACCAATGAACAGTTTGATAAACTATCAAAGAAGTATCTTCCCAAGAAGATACTAAGAAGATCTTTTGGACAGCAAAACCAGCCATTTACAAAGAAAATGTATTATGGTTTCTTGTTCTTGTGGGTTTTCACAACTTCTGCAGGGAGGGTTATGGGGAATACGCAGTTTCTCTGCGTGAGTTTCTATACACCAATGACCAGTAAGAACTGCAGTGTTTTGCAGTGCTCATGCTGTGTCTTTTGATAAGTTTCGAGGATTATCGGATAAAATTATATTGATCAGTTAGACAATGTAATTTTGTATTGTTTATATTTTTAATTTTATCACGAAGTTTAAATGCTCTATCTTAAATATATTGCGTGACTACAGAGACTCTTAAAACTTTATATATTATTTTGTATGTACCAAAAGGTCTTCTTCGTAGTTCGAAATTATTATTGCTTTTGATGCCTTATTAAACTTTGCATAATCATTCCATTGGTATAGTTATTTAGTTTTGTTTGTATTTAAACAGACGATAAACTACATCATATCTAGTTATTTAGGACATCACTTATAAACGCATATAATTATTATAAACATAGTTATAATTATCCAGTCATCTTATTTAGAACTTATTCTTTCACCAAGGCTTTGTATTCTATTGATAAATTTATATGTCTACATTATAAACTTGTATATTTAAAAATGGAACACATAGGTTTAAAAATGATTTATCAAGAAGTGTGGATAAGTTAGCATATAACTTTACATCTTATAGAAGGATACGATGAATTTGTTTATGTTTTGTATGTTAGAGTTCTTAAGGCCCTATTTGTTTGTTAATAAAACTTTTATAGCAAATTAACAAAACATCAATTTCGAACATATGAGTCAAGTACGGCTTTTGGCCAGTTGGTTAAGATGCGCTGACTCTAAGCTTCATATTTGGCAGGACCCTAGTTCAATTCCTGGTACTTGCAGTCTCAAAAAAATTTGTTTAGGAATAATAAAATACAAGAATTATTTCCAAGATCACCGATGAAGTGGCTTTATTCAATACGTGATAAAGGAATATCTACTATTGTACACTTATATTGTAATATTGTTTTCCATTAATGAGTTCAATTGTCAGAAATCTTTTACTGCATATCTGAATATTCTGTAGCCCATAAGGACTTAAAATGAAGATCACATCAAAGAAATTACAAGACAAATACAGGTTAGTTTCGATAGTATGAGAGAGGATGAGATTATTTAGGAGTTAGAGGGGATTGGGAAAAGGATGGAAATTAAATTGAAATCAACCAGGATCAAAGCGAAAAAACCGAGCCACTTTTAGATTATCTGTTGTAGAACATATCAGTATTATAAATGATACGAAAAGAAACGTAATAAAGTTATTTATTAACTTTATGTTATATGTTATTATAGTACTTCCTTGCACAATAGACCACCTGATGTCCATAATGTTTCCACCAAATATAACAATAACAAAAATATTTTATAACTATTATTATTCTTTTATTCTTCTATTTTTATTAATAAATATTTTAGCATCTTAAAAATAATATTTTTTAAATAAAAGATATTATTATTTTTCAGTTATTTTGAATCAATTTAAAGTGAAATACTGCAAACTATCCTCAATTGAATTTAATAGCTTTGTAAATGAAGTTTTTCATATCCAAACCACATTGCAGAAATCGTATTTATCGGAACGCAGAACGTGAAAACAAAAACTCCTTTTGTTTAGTCTTCATTATGTCAGATGTGTCAGAGACAAGGAACGTGTGCTCAAATGCTCATTGGAAAAGTAATTACTTTGTACAAGAATTTCTGGTGCTCCATGCTTCGACGACGACTGCAGTTCTTTTGCGGTGTACACATTTGGTGAGGCACACTTTTGTCTTCGAATGATGCATTCAACTAACAAAAAAATTAAAGGAAATCGGAGTCTAACGGTCGTTGCACCAAATTTGACAGCAGCACTGATTGATTTATTAGTTGAAGTGAAATGCATAAGGAAACTTTTGCCTTATCGAGAAGTGCGTCTAATGCCGCCGTTGCACGTTGCATGTTGCAATTGCAATTACTTAATTAAGTTGTTAAGCTCAAAACAATTTGTACGTGTTCACTTTTAACTTTTGCTCAAACTGCTATCGTTACTCGCATTCTGCGTTAAGCAAATTATTAATGGCAAAGCAAACAAAGTTTATTGCTAAGTGCAATTCCATTAATTGCTTAATATATCTAATATGCAATTATGCACTCATACAATGTAGATGTATGTATATACATCTATGGAACATCTATGAGAAATTTCCATATTACAAAACTCCAAGTATTGTACATAGCACTTTCCTATACAAACATTTAAGGGAACTCAATATCTTAAACTCATTTGCATTTAATTTTGTTTGAATTTCGTCTGAGAAAATGCTAGAAATATTTAATTTAATTATTCGACATAAGATGCTTACGTCCACTGGTAAATAAGTTGTAATTTAGATAAAATCAGTGTTGGTAAATAATTATTTTGAAATTGAAAATGTCAGTGTAATATAAATAATTGCGGATGCATGTAATGTAAATTTATCACTCTTATCATTTCAATTATTTCTTCTATTATGCAGAATTCAATTTATGATATGTGGTGATTTTACAAGGGGAGTTGCATTGATTGCTTTAATTCGACTTCATCAAATGACATATGTGAATAAATTAAAATTTGGTTTTGGTCTAAAATTATTCCATTTAATTCCATTTATTACACTCGTATCTACACGTTAAATTGTTTTCAATTAGGACCAAATATATATTTTGCATATTTACACATTATTACTCACATATACTCACATATATTTAATTTCATTCAATACAATTTTAAGATAAGGTTATGAATATTTAATATTCTACATATGTTAAAAATTATTAACAACTTACTAATTACTATTATTTAAATAAAATAAAATTAATGATGCATATAATAATTATAAAAATATATAGAAAAAAAAAACAAATTAAAAATATAGTCAATAACATTTAATTTTACTCTAGTAATTTAGTTCTACATTAAAAGTGTAGCGCAACAACTATTCGTAGTCTACAAATAAAATTACAATTGTACTTAAAAGTTTTAATTCCAACTTACAATTACTTAGTATGAGTAATTGGGGGTAAGTAATCAATGCTGCACGAAGCTATATACAACTAATTTGAATCATATCAAAAGGGAACAAGAAGTGTTAACTAACAGCCATTAAAAACGGATAGAAATAGAAATAAACGAGGTACGAGCTCCCAACGGAGCAGAGCACTGCGACCATGATTGATTTTTTGTGCTGTAATAGACCCTAACCGAACATAAGGCATTGCGCCTTCCGAATGAAAGCCGGAATGTCGGCCATCGAGTACCTCCTAATGTCAGAAGGAGACATGTGGGCCTCCTGGCCCACATCAAGGCTGGGCAGTCACACAGAATTTGACTGGAAGTCTCGTCTGCTTCTAAGCAGAGTCGACAATCTATTGATTTATTGTTATTGTTTTATTTGTCATAAAATCTAAGACTAGATTAGTCTAAATTACAAATATAAGAAAAATGATACATATAATCATTTTACACAAAACTTTTTAAATATAAGAATCGGTTCAGATTCCGTTTAATTTTGAATTCAACTTCATTACTGTTTCAGTGTAATTGGAACAAACAATTATACATTTAACATACATTTAAAAAACAATGAACCGAAGTAATGGTACAGAGTTTTCTCAAATCACTGAACAAACCCACTTCAACAAAACAGTGAACTGAACCAATGGTACGAAGTATCCTCAACTCACTCAACAATACCACTTCAGAAAAAACCAAGCATCAAATCAATGGTACAGAATATCCTCAAACTTCTTAACTAAACCACTTCAGAAATGTGTGTGGTATACTGTCGTAAAATTTCTGCAGTTATATGCTGACCTAATTATAAACTGAAGTATCTAGTTTTCAGTATAATAGAAAATAGGTTCAAAATATACTATATAGAACTACTAACCCACATTAATCGTTTCATCGAAATTTTTTGCATAAATATTTCCTAAATTTTAAGCTTAATAAAATATCCTGGAAAAGTATTCCTCCAGAATTAATACCTTTCAAGCTTATAGTTTATTTAGATGTAAGTTATTTAGTCGTAGTCTAAACCTAATCTAACATATACCATATAACTGATAGGGTATGAATATATACGGTTTAGAAATTTATCTGTAGTATCACTCTTGCGTCTATTTGCTTATTCATGCAATATCTGCAGTATTTCTAACTGCTAAGCCTTGTACTCATCAAGTCATGTTTAAACTTCATAGATGGTTTAACTTCATGCTAAAACATCCATTATTGGTCTCTGTCTGACAAAACTAATAACCTTTTATAATAGATCTCATGATTATGATAATTACGATATGATATATGAAAAATTTGATTCTACACCACAAATACATAGTCGACAAATACTACATATCTGAATATAGTTGAATATATACGTTTCAACTGCTACAAAATAAAAAATTATCAGACCCGATGCTTCAGTAATTAGTTAAGTCGGTAAATTGTCAACAATTTCATTACCCTACCGAGTTACAGAGCAGGTCTGAATATCTCTTGGTTTAATATATGTTAAAACAGTATAAAAAGTGCCCTCAAATGCAGAGATTTTAAAGTACAGCATTGATAAAGTTTCATCCAAGGGATATTCACTAAAATCCTTCCCCGGTAATCATAACCCTACCAAATTACAGATAATCAGAACATATCCCTTTGGTTTTATATATGCTAAAATAGTATAAAAATTGTCATCAAATGCAGACATTTCAAGGTACAGCATTAATAAAGTGTTACTTAAGATGTATTCAATAAAATCCTTCCACGGTAATTGATTATTTTTGTATTTTACAAATATATATAGTACCAAATTTTGTTCTAGAACATAATTAGAAAAAGCCGTACAATACGATCTTTATATTAGAAATATAAGTGTGTTTAGGCTGTTGGTTGGCAGAAAGGTCCCCATGAATGATACCACTGACCCTTAACTATACAAATTATGATAGATACATGACTAGTAGAGTCATAATATTCTTAAAAGCTGCGTAAATATTTTATGGTCGAGTTAAGTAGTTACCCATTGCCCTATTTTTTAATATCTTTTACTTTATTAAATATATTAAGAAGTAAAAATATATAAAATTAATTTTTGGCTTTAAATTTATCTATTCATACTATTCATATTATTGTGTGTTTGTGTAATTTAATTACTAATTCAATTATATAAAATATATTATAACTTTCGTATAATATTATGATTATATTTTCATTTCATTTAATTTAAAAACTCATCCCAGAGCAATTGATGAACGTTGAAAATTGGTTATTTTCATAATCAACACTCCCATTTGCATTGAGGTATGAATCTGCACAAATGCAGCACGTTCACCATAAAAACGTACTCACATAAATGCTTTGGCCCATACGTGTTGGAGCAAATACTTCAAAATGGGCCATTATGTGTGAGGAGCGCATATAAAATATGCTCTTAAGCCAGTTATAAGCTTCTTAACATTTTCACTTTAATGTAATTTAATGTCATATTTTAAATAAATTCACTCTAAGATGGTAAGATGGTAAGATGTATGGCAACAGAGCCGCCTTTCAACTTAACACATTTACCTGCAACGTCTTCATTACGAGCAACATTTCAGGGCTCTCCATTGCTCATCACCCATTTCAACGTAATACTGCAATGACTGTTATTATGTCACCTTTTATATGCAATAATCTTTAGATGAGATGCGATAATGTTAAGTTTATGGGTACTTATAAGTGTCTGAAGACTCAAGGTGCGGTTCGGTGAAGATAGCTATTTGTTAGCTTAAATTCTCTTTCATAAAATTTATAATTTTTATTTGAATAAGCAATGAGTTATATTCATTAACAAAAAAAGTAAAATTTTTTTTTTTTAATCTATACTTGTGTAGGTAATTAAAAAAAATTTCAGTTGTAGGAATTTGTTATTTTTACTAATTAATATAAAATAATAATATTGCAATGTGAGTGGGAAATCTGTTGTAAAGTGTGTTAAAGTCTTCATTTATTTTATATAAAAATCATTTGATTGCATTCCAGTTAATTGCACTTTCAGCTTTTGTTGGAAACGAGATCACTCGTCTTTCATCAGCACTACAATGCAGACAATTGTTGATTTTTTACTATACCAAATGCCACACTTTATGACATTTTTAAGTCTCTTCAAGGGGCTTAAGTACCACTTTCGAGCTTTCATAATTTTATTGTATGGTTGTGTTTTGTACGTTTTAAGTAGCTCGTTTGCATCTATAAAACTGTTTATTCAAAAATATTAAAAGAGTTGTCATAAATGACACTCGAGCCCTAAGTGGTAAAGTGTTAAATATTTTAGTTATAATAGAAAATTTAAAATCATAATAAAAATATGACACGCATTACAGTTGTGTACATAAGACTATTACATTATAAATTATTATTAAATAGAATTATTGAATTTTTGGTAAAACTTACACAAACGTATTAAACCCAT
>NC_051846.1:20144957-20158383 GCF_002237135.1 Teleopsis dalmanni
CAATGTTGCTGGTATTTCAACTGAATTGTAGAAAATCTGTAAATTACTTCCCTTCACGGAAAATACCACTTTTACCGTTAATAAATTTTCTACATATCTTTACTTGCTGCTCGTGTCATTGTTGTTCGTATTGTTGTTGTTGTTGTAGTTATTATTGTTTTTATTATTATTGTTGCACTCGGAGTATCCTTGCCCATTCACAAAGTTGTAATAACTTAGTTTCTTAGACACGCGCTCAAATAACTCACATGTGGCATTTAAATATTTTAAAAGGCCACAACAACAATTGTTGCATATCCTTTGCATGCCACGATAATGTTCGTGCTAGCAACCAAATACTTGCAACATACTACTTATCGCTGCTACCGCAATGACCCCCCAACTTATTCACAATACACCAGTAAGCAACGGTACTGCAACAATAACAGCAATTGCAGTAACAGGAGAGTGCAATATTATCTTCAGTTATTTATGAAATTTATGTACCTGCAGCCTTTGTTGCTATCTTAATCCCGCCAAAATGTTGCATGTCTACAAGTGCTGGTATCTAAATGCCAAGTTGCTGTTGTAGCCACAGCTGCCGCTGTTGTTGTTGGCATATTACTTACGAAGCAACTGTAGCCGTCTCACATAGCCGTGGAAATTTTTGCATATTTTGCTAGATTTATTCCAAGCGAATTGCATGCAACATTCTAAGCTCATGCAATGTTGCTACGAACTGCTGTTTTCACTACACGAGAAATGATAAATAGTTTTATGTGCACTAATCGCGCTGAAATTGTGCTTCGGTTAACAATGTATCCTAAAACTGCATAATATTGGATTATACTAGAGTGAATAACTATATACGTATGCGAAAGGATATACTTTTGATATTAATGCACAAAAATATCTTGTACTTTTTAAGGTTAACAATGGGTTTTAACTTGCATAAAATTAAAAATAACAATAGAACTTTTTAACAAAGTATATATAATACGGGTAAATAATTGAGTAAATGATTAAGAATTAAATTTCATATTAAAATAAACCTAATGTTAATTTCTTTTACGAAAAGTGAAGCCTGGTACTTGCAGTCCAAATAAATTATATACGGACTACAAACTAATTAAAAAAAATTCATATATTCCCTTAGACCACCGATGATGAGTACTTGGCAATACTCCAAACAACATTGTACTTAGTTGAGTCTTTTACGAGTTAATGCATCTGACCACTTTTACTTTTTGATAGCTGGGTGGTTTCTGCAGAGTCCCACCCATCTCACTGACTACCTTGTGTATTCCTCATTCGTTTCGTGATTATTCAATGACTGATCTAAGATCCACATACCGCCCCGTGTGGTTAGTGATTACTCTGAGATTAGCTACTCTACTCTGAGATTTTCGTATATACGAGGGCGGTTTGATAAGTCAGTGACTTTTTTAATAAAACAAATTTTTTTCGGGAAATAAACATTTTATTTTTCTACATAATCACCTTTTAGCTCGATACATTTAGTCCAGCGTTTTTCTAATTTTCTTATTCCCTCCAAATAATAAGTTTTCTCAAAGCTCTCAAAATACGCGTTTGTTTCGGTAATGACTTCTTCACACGATTCAAATCTCTTACCGCCCAGCCATTTCTTTAGGTTTGGAAATAGAAAATAATCGCAGGGGGCAATAATAAATCTGGAGAATATGCTGGATGGTGTAGCAGTTCGTATCCTAATTCGTGGATTTTGGCCATCGTGACTTAATCAGCACACGAAATTCCCTTTTTTTTATTTTTGTAAAAATTCACGAGGTTGTCTGCTTTGAACGATTATCAAACACCAACGGAACGACGTAGCTTGCTCAAAATTAGAAAGTTGCTCACTGGTAGATTACAGCTGACGGCAGTACTAATGCATTTGGAGTAACTGCGCGGAAAATTCAAAAAGTCACTGACTTATCAAACCGCCTTCGTAGCTTAAGGGCTCTGTCCCTTATAAATTTTTTGACCAGATCTATCTTAAGGTCAGCATTATATGGTCAGCCAAATTTCAATAAATTAACTAATAAATTTTTGTTGTTGTTGTTTTTGTTTTCATTTTAATTCGAACCCTTGTAACTTTTAATATTAATGTTATTTTTACATTACAAAAAGCATGCATAAATATTTAAGAAATGCATTTTATTATTTATATTTTTACAAAGAATATGAACAGTCCAATTTAAAAATTTTTTATATGAAAAATGTTTTTGAGCATTGCGAAATTGTGGGGCGAATATCCGTAAAATTTCAATTTAAATGTAAACAATGCCAAAAAAAGTGCAATTGCAATTTCATTTTCACAAAACCATAAAAAACTTAACAAAATAAAATGAAATTGTTATGAAATGAAATAATACTTTTAGAACAAAAGTAATTTCGAATCATAAAACAAGCAAACTTTACGACGAATTTTCTAGCAATTTTAGCAAAAAATATCCACAAACAACTTGGATTCGATGGTTTAACGAGCACAAAATAACAAAAAATAAGTTTCGAGAAGATACAGTGGAATATCTTGGAAAGCACATTAAAAAGTTATCAAACGCATAGCAAAAATCGCTACAAATCGCTAAAAATCGCTAAAAATCACTGAAAATAGCAATAAAATCAAAATTAACATAATAAACAAATATTTATATACAATATATGTATAGCAGTTGTCGATTTTAATTTGGGTTAAATGATCAAAAATTGCAAATTTACTAATAAATAAACAAATTAAATAAGTAAGAAAATTTAGTTAAACAAAAAAAGTTTATAGTTTTTAAATAAATAAATAAAATTATTAAAATAAATAAATAAAATTATTAAAAAATAATTATATTAATATTTATAAACTAATTTCTTATAAATTTCATTAGTATTTGATGTGCTAAATAAAATCACATAAAAATGTATCTAAGCGTTTTGTTTAAAAACAAATTCGTTGAAACATTTTGTTTATTTATGAATACTGACAGAAAACTCATTGAAAGAAAACTTTAATTTGCATTTATTTTATCTGAATGTAAATTTTATTTAATATCTTTTCTCTTTTGCTGAAGTTCAATGAACTTAAATTGATTTTGTTACAGTAAAAGAATTTAAACTTTTTTCATTTAAATATTCTTTGAACAGCCACAAACATGCCAATTAATTTTTTGCAATATGTTGCGGAGAGGAACTTATATACATACACATTGACGATAACTTTTTTATAATATATTAACAAATCATTAAGTCTATCAATGTTTTTATTAGCTTTCAATAAAGTTCTTAACGTAATATTTTAAATAATATTAAATATGATATAAAATTAAGTTGAACTTATCTATTGATATTGTTGTCTTAAATATCTGCGCAGATTGTTGGCTTAAAAAATAAAGAATTCTTTCGGAAAATTATAAAGAAAAATAAATAAAGATAAAGAGAAATATTTACTTATGGTGGGACGTTGAGACAGCGCACCGTCCAACAAGTGGCCCCACTGAAGTGAAGGATTAGCCAAAGTAGATAACGAAACTACTTGGGTCCTTTTTCATCCTTCTTTTCTCAGATGTCATTATTGAGTTAAACCTGGAATGGGTTCCGTTCGCATAACTACATCTCTTGTTATTGTAAGCAGCTCATTTAGGTTGAGGTTGCCTGCCAAGTCATCACCAACCCAGTGGTGTCCCAAGACAGTCTTCCTCCTACTTGGCAGTGCTGGACATTAGCACAATATATGCACCGCTGACTCCTTTTCTTCTAGATATAATATGCAAGTGTCTTTCTCTACAAGAGTTATCTTTTTGAGGTATTATTTGAAGTTGCCATGTCCAATAATTAGTGAGGTCAGCCAGCTTAGGGTGCTCCGCGGATAGCTAAGCACTTTTATCGCTTCCCTGACCCACGGTTTCGGCAACATGAGTTTGGTCTGTCTACATGTGCTCAACTCTCTCCATCTGTTAAGATGAAGTGAGGTTATTCATTTATAGACATAGGCTGTCATCATGTTGTAGCCCAATGGTATTCTGGGTTCTGGGCCGCAGAAGTTATGGCTTGATCCCTGCTTTGCAAGTTTATCTGCCTTCTCGTTTTACTCGATGTGTCCTGTAACCCACATGACCGTTACCTCATTTCCATGAGCACATTCCATGAGCTTGGTTACACATTCTTGAACTAAGCTGTTAGCTATATAAGGATAAAGAGAAATGTATGAATCTAATAATCAGTAATCAGTACTACTAACTAACAACAACTTAACCGGTATGATTGGTGGAAACTACTAGACGTTGCTAAGAACAATAAACATCTGTGAAGAACATACTAGTTAGTTAAGACTTATTATAATGTTAAATAAAAAAAACCATATTTCTTGCATTCAACAATCCAAAATACTGATTAAATAGTATTTAGGTTGCATAAAAGTCTTAGGAAAATGCATATAAACATGTTGACAACATACTTCAAGGAATAACCAAATAAATTGTATATCTTTTAAATGTCATTTTCTTATACTTGCTATATTCAGAAAAATAATTTGTTTGGTTTAACCAGATTTAAATGAAATCTCAGGTCAAAATATTCTTACTTGACGCAACATATTGGTTCACCCTTACCATATGTTGGTTTTTATATTAACTACATGAGCTAAAACTTTTCTAGCAAAGTGATCAGGTTAATTTAACTAGTATGTGATTAGAGCACATTTTTTTGAGTGTCTAATTCTGAGTATATTTTAAGTCATAGATCACATAAACAAAGTTATCGACAATAGTTTGTTGTACGTCATTTATATGAAGAAATCCCAGAAAAGTATGAATGTCTTCTGATCAGGAATAAATAGAATAGAATATATTTATACTTTTTGGACCTTTAACTAGTAGATCTAATCAATTCTTCTAAGCAATGTATAACTACTTGAATTTACATTAGTAGAACAGTAAAACAGAGACAAGATTATTGAGAGATTATCTTAAGGGTCTTTCAAGTTTTTATTACCATCTCAACAGGATGACAGAATATCGGCTCTGTTTGTAGACAGATTACCTAAGATCTATCAAATTTAATTTAGGCTGGAAGGAGATAAATCATCTTGGTGCTTCTGATACCGTTTGTTATAAAAAAAATTCCAACAGATAATACTTTGAGCTTCATTCAAAGATGAGGGTCTTTTATTATTTTGGTTCGGTTGTTATTAAAGAAGATCTGATATTCTCACTGCGCTCTAATTTGTTGGGAGCTCATTACCATTTTAATTTCATTTCTGTTCTGTAAGGATTACATATGTAAGGACAGATATTCTTTGCAAAATTTAAATGAAGAAATATTTATGCAACATATTATGATGCTTACATACTTATCTACTGTACATTCAAAGTTAGTTAAGAACTCTACTACTTTATATCTCAAAAATTTAACAAGATTAAAATATATCTTACAATAGTTATTTAGCATAAATGGGTATTTACGAAGATATGGGTTTAATACGTTTGTGTAAGTTTTACCAAAAATTCAATAATTCTATTTAATAATAATTTATAATGTAATAGTCTTATGTACACAACTGTAATGCGTGTCATATTTTTATTATGATTTTAAATTTTCTATTATAACTAAAATATTTAACACTTTACCACTTAGGGCTCGAGTGTCATTTATGACAACTCTTTTAATATTTTTGAATAAACAGTTTTATAGATGCAAACGAGCTACTTAAAACGTACAAAACACAACCATACAATAAAATTATGAAAGCTCGAAAGTGGTACTTAAGCCCCTTGAAGAGACTTAAAAATGTCATAAAGTGTGGCATTTGGTATAGTAAAAAATCAACAATTGTCTGCATTGTAGTGCTGATGAAAGACGAGTGATCTCGTTTCCAACAAAAGCTGAAAGTGCAATTAACTGGAATGCAATCAAATGATTTTTATATAAAATAAATGAAGACTTTAACACACTTTACAACAGATTTCCCACTCACATTGCAATATTATTATTTTATATTAATTAGTAAAAATAACAAATTCCTACAACTGAAATTTTTTTTAATTACCTACACAAGTATAGATTAAAAAAAAAAAATTTTACTTTTTTTGTTAATGAATATAACTCATTGCTTATTCAAATAAAAATTATAAATTTTATGAAAGAGAATTTAAGCTAACAAATAGCTATCTTCACCGAACCGCACCTTGAGTCTTCAGACACTTATAAGTACCCATAAACTTAACATTATCGCATCTCATCTAAAGATTATTGCATATAAAAGGTGACATAATAACAGTCATTGCAGTATTACGTTGAAATGGGTGATGAGCAATGGAGAGCCCTGAAATGTTGCTCGTAATGAAGACGTTGCAGGTAAATGTGTTAAGTTGAAAGGCGGCTCTGTTGCCATACATCTTACCATCTTACCATCTTAGAGTGAATTTATTTAAAATATGACATTAAATTACATTAAAGTGAAAATGTTAAGAAGCTTATAACTGGCTTAAGAGCATATTTTATATGCGCTCCTCACACATAATGGCCCATTTTGAAGTATTAGCTCCAACACGTATGGGCCAAAACATTTATGTGAGTACGTTTTTATGGTGAACGTGCTGCATTTGTGCAGATTCATACCTCAATGCAAATGGGAGTGTTGATTATGAAAATAACCAATTTTCAACGTTCATCAATTGCTCTGGGATGAGTTTTTAAATTAAATGAAATGAAAATATAATCATAAAAGGCTTAAATTCATTGAATTTTTTTTATAATATTATACGAAAGTTATAATATATTTTATATAATTGAATTAGTAATTAAATTACACAAACACACAATAATATGAATAGTATGAATAGATAAATTTAAAGCCAAAAATTAATTTTATATATTTTTACTTCTTAATATATTTAATAAAGTAAAAGATATTAAAAAATAGGGCAATGGGTAACTACTTAACTCGACCATAAAATATTTACGCAGCTTTTAAGAATATTATGACTCTACTAGTCATGTATCTATCATAATTTGTATAGTTAAGGGTCAGTGGTATCATTCATGGGGACCTTTCTGCCAACCAACAGCCTAAACACACTTATATTTCTAATATAAAGATCGTATTGTACGGCTTTTTCTAATTATGTTCTAGAACAAAATTTGGTACTATATATATTTGTAAAATACAAAAATAATCAATTACCGTGGAAGGATTTTATTGAATACATCTTAAGTAACACTTTATTAATGCTGTACCTTGAAATGTCTGCATTTGATGACAATTTTTATACTATTTTAGCATATATAAAACCAAAGGGATATGTTCTGATTATCTGTAATTTGGTAGGGTTATGATTACCGGGGAAGGATTTTAGTGAATATCCCTTGGATGAAACTTTATCAATGCTGTACTTTAAAATCTCTGCATTTGAGGGCACTTTTTATACTGTTTTAACATATATTAAACCAAGAGATATTCAGACCTGCTCTGTAACTCGGTAGGGTAATGAAATTGTTGACAATTTACCGACTTAACTAATTACTGAAGCATCGGGTCTGATAATTTTTTATTTTGTAGCAGTTGAAACGTATATATTCAACTATATTCAGATATGTAGTATTTGTCGACTATGTATTTGTGGTGTAGAATCAAATTTTTCATATATCATATCGTAATTATCATAATCATGAGATCTATTATAAAAGGTTATTAGTTTTGTCAGACAGAGACCAATAATGGATGTTTTAGCATGAAGTTAAACCATCTATGAAGTTTAAACATGACTTGATGAGTACAAGGCTTAGCAGTTAGAAATACTGCAGATATTGCATGAATAAGCAAATAGACGCAAGAGTGATACTACAGATAAATTTCTAAACCGTATATATTCATACCCTATCAGTTATATGGTATATGTTAGATTAGGTTTAGACTACGACTAAATAACTTACATCTAAATAAACTATAAGCTTGAAAGGTATTAATTCTGGAGGAATACTTTTCCAGGATATTTTATTAAGCTTAAAATTTAGGAAATATTTATGCAAAAAATTTCGATGAAACGATTAATGTGGGTTAGTAGTTCTATATAGTATATTTTGAACCTATTTTCTATTATACTGAAAACTAGATACTTCAGTTTATAATTAGGTCAGCATATAACTGCAGAAATTTTACGACAGTATACCACACACATTTCTGAAGTGGTTTAGTTAAGAAGTTTGAGGATATTCTGTACCATTGATTTGATGCTTGGTTTTTTCTGAAGTGGTATTGTTGAGTGAGTTGAGGATACTTCGTACCATTGGTTCAGTTCACTGTTTTGTTGAAGTGGGTTTGTTCAGTGATTTGAGAAAACTCTGTACCATTACTTCGGTTCATTGTTTTTTAAATGTATGTTAAATGTATAATTGTTTGTTCCAATTACACTGAAACAGTAATGAAGTTGAATTCAAAATTAAACGGAATCTGAACCGATTCTTATATTTAAAAAGTTTTGTGTAAAATGATTATATGTATCATTTTTCTTATATTTGTAATTTAGACTAATCTAGTCTTAGATTTTATGACAAATAAAACAATAACAATAAATCAATAGATTGTCGACTCTGCTTAGAAGCAGACGAGACTTCCAGTCAAATTCTGTGTGACTGCCCAGCCTTGATGTGGGCCAGGAGGCCCACATGTCTCCTTCTGACATTAGGAGGTACTCGATGGCCGACATTCCGGCTTTCATTCGGAAGGCGCAATGCCTTATGTTCGGTTAGGGTCTATTACAGCACAAAAAATCAATCATGGTCGCAGTGCTCTGCTCCGTTGGGAGCTCGTACCTCGTTTATTTCTATTTCTATCCGTTTTTAATGGCTGTTAGTTAACACTTCTTGTTCCCTTTTGATATGATTCAAATTAGTTGTATATAGCTTCGTGCAGCATTGATTACTTACCCCCAATTACTCATACTAAGTAATTGTAAGTTGGAATTAAAACTTTTAAGTACAATTGTAATTTTATTTGTAGACTACGAATAGTTGTTGCGCTACACTTTTAATGTAGAACTAAATTACTAGAGTAAAATTAAATGTTATTGACTATATTTTTAATTTGTTTTTTTTTTCTATATATTTTTATAATTATTATATGCATCATTAATTTTATTTTATTTAAATAATAGTAATTAGTAAGTTGTTAATAATTTTTAACATATGTAGAATATTAAATATTCATAACCTTATCTTAAAATTGTATTGAATGAAATTAAATATATGTGAGTATATGTGAGTAATAATGTGTAAATATGCAAAATATATATTTGGTCCTAATTGAAAACAATTTAACGTGTAGATACGAGTGTAATAAATGGAATTAAATGGAATAATTTTAGACCAAAACCAATCAAACGCCCAAAACCAAATTTTAATTTATTCACATATGTCATTTGATGAAGTCGAATTAAAGCAATCAATGCAACTCCCCTTGTAGAATCACCACATATTATAAATTGAATTCTGCATAATAGAAGAAATAATTGAAATGATAAGAGTGATAAATTTACATCATATGCATCCGCAATTATTTATATTACACTGACATTTTCAATTTCAAAATAATTATTTACCAACACTGATTTTATCTAAATTACAACTTATTTACCAGTGGACGTAAGCATCTTATGTCGAATAATTAAATTAAATATTTCTAGCATTTTCTCAGACGAAATTCAAACAAAATTAAATGCAAATGAGTTTAAGATATTGAGTTCCCTTAAATGTTTGTATAGGAAAGTGCTATGTACAATACTTGGAGTTTTGTAATATGGAAATTTCTCATAGATGTTCCATAGATGTATATACATACATCTACATTGTATGAGTGCATAAGTGCATATTAGATATATTAAGCAATTAATTGAATTGCACTTAGCAATAAACTTTGTTTGTTTTGCCATTAATAATTTGCTTAACGCAGAATGCGAGTAACGATAACAGTTTGAGCAAAAGTTAAAAGTGAACACGTACAAATTGTTTTGAGCTTAACAACTTAATTAAGTAATTGCAATTGCAACGTGCAACGTGCAACGGCGGCATTAGACGCACTTCTCAATAAGGCAAAAGTTTCCTTATGCATTTCACTTCAACTAATAAATCAATCAGTGCTGCTGTCAAATTTGGTGCAACGACCGTTAGACTCCGATTTCCTTTAACTTTTTTGCTAGTTGAATGCATCATTCGAAGACAAAAGTGTGCCTCACCAAATGTGTACACCGCAAAAGAACTGCAGTCGTCGTCAGAGCATGGAGCAGCAGAAATTCTTGTACAAAGTAATTACTTTTCCAATGAGCATTTGAGCACACGTTCCTTGTCTCTGACACATCTGACATAATGAAGACTAAACAAAAGGAGTTTTTGTTTTCACGTTCTGCGTTCCGATAAATATGATTTCTGCAATGTGGTTTGAATATGAAAAACTTCATTTACAAAGCTATTAAATTCAATTGAGAATAGTTTGCAGTATTTCACTTTAAATTGATTCAAAATAACTGAAAAATAATTTAATATCTTTTATTTAAAAAATATTATTTTTAAGATGCTAAAATATTTATTAATAAAAATAGAAGAATAAAAGAATAATAATAGTTATAAAATATTTTTGTTATTGTTATATTTGGTGGAAACATTATCCATATCAGGTGGTCTATTGTGCAAGGAAGTACTATAATAACATATAAAATGAATAAATCACTTCATTTATTACGTTTCTTTTCGTATCATTTATTTAAACTGATATTTTCTATAAAAAATAAACTAAAATTGGCTCGGTTTCTCCGCCTTAATCCTTGTTGCCTTAAATTTAAGTTCCAACCATTTCACAATCCAATCTAACTTCTAAATAATCTCCTGTCCTCTCACACTATCTAAACTAACCTGTATTTATCTTGTAATTTCTTTGATGTGGTCTTCATTTTAAGTCCTTATGGGCTACAGAATATTCATATATACAGTAAAAGATTTCTATATTATAGTAGATATTCCTTTATCACGTATTGAATAAAACCACTTCATCAGTGATCTTGGAAATAATTCTTGTATTTTATTATTCCTAAACAAATTTTTTTGAGACTGCAAGTACCAGGAACTGAACTCGGGTCCTGCCAACTATGAAGCTTAGAGTCAGCGCATCTTAATCAACTGGCCAAACTTGACTCATATGTTCGAAATTGACGTTTTGTTAATTTGTTATAAAAGTTTTATTAACAAACAATTAGGGCCAATTAGAACTCTAACATACAAAACATAAACAAATTCATCGTATCCTTCTATAAGATGTAAAGTTATATGCTAACTTATCCACACTTCTTGATAAATCATTTTTAAACCTATGTGTTCCATTTTTAAATATACAAGTTTATAATGTAGACATATAAATTTATCAATAGAATACAAAGCCTTGGTGAAAGAATAAGTTCTAAATAAGATGACTGAATAGTTATAATTATGTTTATAATAATTATATGGGTTTATAAGTGATGTCCTAAATAACTAGATATGATGTAGTTTATCGTCTGTTTAAATACAAACAAAACTAAATAACTAGACCAATGGTATGATTATGCAAAGTTTAATAAAGCATCAAAAGCAATTATAATTTCGAACTATGAAGAAGACCTTTTGGTACATACAAAATAATATATAAAGTTTTAAGAGTCGCTGTAGTCACGCAATATATTTAAGATTGAGCATTTAAACTTCGTGATAAAATTAAAAATATAAACAATACAACATTACATTGTCTAACTGATCAATATAATTTTATTCGATAATCCTCGGAACTTATCAAAAGACACAGCATGAACACTGCAAGACTTACTGTAGTTCTTACTGGTCATTGGTGTATAGGAACTCACGCAGAGAAACTGTGTATTCCCCATAATCCTCACAAGAACAAGAAACCATAATACATTTTCACTGTGAATGCCTAGCTTTGGCATCCAGAAGATATAGGTTCTTAGGAAGATACTTCTTTGATAGTTTATCAGACTGTTCATCGGTGAAGATGAAAGACCTATTAAAGTACATAAATTTGGCGGGATGGATTTAGTCTCTACTCTTCTATGCAAGGGTTCTTACGAGGAATATGGCAGCAAAACGGCGAAAAATCTCTAATTGAGATAGTTATCTAATGGAAGTTATGTAATGGCCTGCCACTGCAACCAACCAATCATATGAAGGCATATTGATAGTCAGTACTGTCATTATAATCAGTGGTAATCTTCCTCACTTATAATATAAATCTTATTTAATGCATATTTATTAAAAATTATATGTAAACATATATCTACTCATTACTGGAATTATGATCATAGTAATTTTCCTTACTAAATCTTATTAAATTGCTCAGCCTAGAACTGGGCCAGGAGGAGGTCACTAGAAGGAGAGCTGCTCTCCCCTTTTGACATTAGGAGGTCCTCAACGGTCGACATTTTGGCCTTCATTCAGAAGGCGGAATATCTTCTGTTCGGTTAGGGTCTGTTGCAGTACAAAAGATCAATCTGGTCGCAGTGCTCCGCTCCGTTGGGAGCTAGTACCCCGTTTACTTCCATTCTATTCTATCTTATTAAATGCATATTTGCTGAAATTTATAATGTAAACAGAATTTCAATTATTATTTCAAAAGTAGGTAAGCTCTTTCATTAAAAAATTGACTACAATGAATTTAATTTTTTTACAAAAATATTATTTTGCAAGAGAAAATCATATATACCAAATGGATTGGAATATGTGAACTCAATAGTATTTAAACAGATGTTCACCAGACTATCTCTCACTTAATCAATTAATGATCAAACGTTTATCAAATTAATAGCCTAAATAAATTTAGTTGCACAAATGCAACTTTCAAAGTAAACGCGGGAAATGATATCGAGCATTTGATAGACTGCAACAGATTGCTCACTGGAGCGATGTTGCTGATAACATAGATGACGATTTAACATTCGTGCTGTTAAGAATTTATTTGCTTCAATTATTTTGTTTGCAAACATTAACTGACTATATTAGGCAGTAACAACAAAAAATAACCAATAACCAACAATCAACAAGAGAAACGTCAACAAAAGCCACAACAACAACAACCACAATAGTGACAGCAGCAGCAACAGCAACAGTAACTTCAATTGCAATTACAATTTGAACTGCGAAAGCACTTAATTACGAGCGGAATTTATGTTTGCAAGAAATCGTTTATATGTGAGCAAATGCAAGTCGAGAGCTCAGCAACTCTAAATCAAGATACGGGATACACTTAAATAGATAGCGAGCGAATCTATAGCTGTAAATAAGGCAAAGTACCGCAGCATAAAAATTGACACACTTTTATGGTTGCTGATTGTGCGGTTTGCGGCGTGCGGCGTGCGGCGTGCGGCGTCCGTCATGGGTTGCATCTGAGACAGTCGCTTGACTTAAT
>NC_051846.1:20158483-20168371 GCF_002237135.1 Teleopsis dalmanni
ACTTAATTTTAAATATTTCTGTTTTGAGTTTCGTTTGACAATTACAAGATATTCCCGCATAAGTACGAGCATTTATTTTTATTCCGGTGTATATTTATATATATATATATATATATATGTATATATATTTGTTTGTTTTATATATGCTTGGTTAGCTAATTGATTGCTTAAAAATATTATTATTTTTCTAGTATTGAATTGCTTTGAAAATCCTAAATTAATTAACAGTAAAAATAATATTTTAATTAAGACATCAACTTATACTTGAGGTAATCAAAAACTAAATCAATTATAAATTATTTTCGTTCTTTATTGGAAAACGCTATAAACTAAGTACTAAACTTAAAACAAGCTTAAGTTTAGATTTATATTGCTTTTGTAATAGTTATTGTTTAATATAAAAAAATTTTAAATAAATTAATTTCAAGATGCTTTAGTAATTAATTTATTACGTTAAAATACGATAAGAGTTACTAATAGTTAATAAAAGCTAAATGTTAAGTGTTTAATATTAATTATTTATGTAAATATATTATAAAAAAGATAAATGTTAAAAATTTTTTACATTATCACTAGTTTGCTAAACTATTTTTGCTTTAAATATTATTTAAGTTACTTAATGTGCTTTTGCGATAAATTATTTGCATGGAAGAAGAGTGCAAAGAAGCACTACATAGACGTCTATAAGTGCTATTTTTGAACCGACTTTTCTCCCCTCAAATTCTTCAAGTTGCTGTGTTGCTATGGTAAATCTTTTTTACCACATTTTATTTAAGAAATAATATATTACATAATCTTTTAAAAAACTATAAAAATAATTACAAACGATAATATGAAAAACTTATTATAAGCTTTGATTAGCAGTGTTCAGTTATTAGTATTACTTGCTCAAATATTTGTTTAATTTTTTTTTGGCGACTTAAGGAAACATATTTTAAGTGTTGATATTGTTTTAAAAAAAATTAATTTTATTTACAATAAAATGCTTAGTTATAAAAAAATGTTTTTTTTAACAAAAATAAAATTAAACAAAAACTTAAAAATTGATATATATATAAATTGCTCGTTTAACTCGCTTCAAGGTGTGTGCTTACAAACTGTTATATATTTATACACTTAACATATAAATATAGTCAAATATTGCTTTTTACTTAAATACTTGTGCAATAACATTTAAATGTGTTAAAAAATTGTTAAATTTACTAAACAATTTTCAACTCACTGCCATGAGAGTATACTCGTTCCTTATTACATATAAAATATTAAAAATATTTTTTTTAAATTAAAATGATAAAGCTTAATATGATCATATTTAACTAAAAATGTTATACATATATTAAAAACATATTATATATAATATATTGTTTAAATTTGTTTTCTTATTATGTGCAGTGACAAGTTTTTAAAGTATTTATTTAAAAATTAATATTAAATTAATTAAAAATTAAAAGTATTTTTAATTTTAATAATTCAAAAATTGAAAAATTTAGGAGAAACATTCATTTCATTAATTTTCTTTAAAAATACTAAAAGAAGAGAGCAACGTGAATCTTTAACTTAAACATAAATTTATTTTATTTTTTCATAGTAAAAAATTAAAAAAAAAATATTAATAAAATTAATTTTAATAAATTAATTTAGTTTTTATTCATGCACTATATATTTACTGCTATTTCAATGCTAATTTAAAATTCTTTACTTCAGTTTTTGTTTAAATCAACTTAATAAATGAGTTCTTTCTTACTTTTTTCTTTACTTTACTTTGTTCTTTGCTCTCTTCTCTTGTTTCGATTTTTCATATTCTAGAATATGTAATTTTGTTCTTAATTATTAGCTTCATTATTACTTAGTGCTTGTAATTGTTTTTGTTGCTTTCGTCGTTTACGTTGTTCGAAGAATGCCTTTTGCATTTCTGGTGAGAGTCGTGCGATTCGTTCAGCATATTTACGTTTCTTTTCTTCTTCGGCTTTACGCACACACTCATCTTCTTCCCGTTTCAATTCATTCAAACGTTCTAGACGTTGTCGATTTTGTTCTTCTTCCTGACGTTTCTTTGACTCTTCTTCTGCTTTGGCAGCTTCATTTTCACGTCGTATTTCATCTTCGTGTTGTCGTTTACGCGCTTTTTCAGCTTCTTCCAATTCTTGTCGTAAGCGTTCCTCCTCGGCTTCGATTTGTTTTTGTTCAGCTTCTCGGCGTGCAATTTCCTCTTGCCGTTTTCGTTGTGCTTCTTCACGTTTGCGATTTTCTTCATATAAACGTTGTAATTCTTGTTGTTCAAAACGTTTCGTTTCTTCTAAACGTTGCAGTTCTGTACGTTTTTCTTCCTCTTCTAGTTCACGTTTAATTTGTTCTTGTCTAGCTTTTTCTTCCAATTCTGTACGACGTCTATTTTCTTCATCCTGTAAACGTTTTCTTTCTTCTTCCTCATGTTGACGTCGCTCTAATTCATTTTGTGCATCTTGTATACGTTTTTCATATTCTTCTTTTAAACGTTTTTCCTCTTCTAAGCGCTCTTCTTCATGTTTGCGTGCTTCTGCTGCACGTTGTTCTTCGATTTTACGTTTTGTTTCTTCGCGTTCTTGTAATTCTTTAGCAATTCTTTCACGTTCTTTTTGTTTTTGCTCATTGGCCAAACGTTGATCCTCTTCGTCCTGAACTCGTTGCTTCTCTTCTTCAGCATATAATTGTTTAAGTGCTTCAAGTTCTCTTTGGTGTTCCTCTATACGCGCTCTTTCTTCCTGTTCTTGTTGTTGCGAACGCTCACGTTGCTCCTTTTCTTGCTTTTGTAGACGTGCTCTTTCTTCATGTTCCTGTTCTTGCAAACGCTTGCGTTGTTCCTGCTCTTGTGCCTTTTCTTCTTGTTGTCGTAAATGTTCGCGTTGTTCCTGTTCTTTCTTTAACAATTGTGCTCTTTCTTCATTTTCCTGTTGTTGCAAACGTCTTCTCTCAAGTTCTTCTTCATGCTGCCTTAATTGACCAGGTACGTCAGATTGATGATTCATTTGCTCGTTGTTGTGTTGTTGGCGATGTTCCTCTCTTAAACGACGTTGTTCTTTAAGACGTTGTTGTTTTTCACGTCTCATCTTTTCCTGCCGCTCACGTTTTTTCTGCATGCGACGTTTTTCTTTCTCACGTTGTCTTTGTAATTTACGATCGTAATGAGTGCGTTGATGTTGTTGCCTACGCTGAGTTTGTGGTGACACGGTTACGAGTACCGGCGGTAAAATTTCATTGTAGACATTAAGCGGTGTTACTGGTGTAGTTGTCGTCATTCTAACTGCTACAGGTTGATAGTTTATATCATTTGGATGAAGAGTTGTTTGCTGGTGGTTAACGTCGTTTTGACTGGGTGAATTAGTGGAATGTGGTCGGGGTCTACGTCCACGTCCTCTTGTATTACCAGGACGACGGGCACGTATGCTGGGTATAACGATCTCCTCGTTACTACCCTCAGCCTTAACCCGGCGATTTATTCTGAAAATACAAGAAAAATTAAGAATTAGAGAAAGGCTTTTGTTTTTAAAACAAAAACTTATATTTGACATATACGCAAACTTAATTTATAATTTACTGTACACTGTCTAATTCAGAAATTTCTACATTATTATTAAGTACGAATTATACAAATATCTATACCGGCAGATGGAAGAATTGTCATAGGTGTAAGTTTTATATGTGTAATTACACTGCTTACAAATAATTAAAAGTTTTTTTCTTAAAGACGATACCTATATTTTCTATAGTGATATATCTATTAAATTTGAAAATCTTAATCGTAATCATACTAGTAATAATTTCTTAGTATTATAACAAATTTAAAAATGAAATATTACTCGAATTGGTCAAGCTTAAAGCATTTTACTGTTCAAATCTGTTCGTCTTTGATCCATCACATCATATTGTCAAGTGTCGATCATTTATTGTACTCGTATAAAATGAAGCGAAAATAATATGAAATAAAATAATTAAATAATATATATATCATTTATTCAAACATTTAGTATATAGTATGTATGCTAGTATGTCTATGTCTTTATAGTATATAGTCGAACTGGTTGAATATCGCACGAATATTATTCAAATTTCCAGAAACACTTCCTACAACTAAATGCTTGTTGTAGGCAGTAATGGTATCGACAACTATACCTAACTATATAATTAGGTTTCTTAGTACTTATTAAAGTTCATTTTAATAATCCTATTTTTTTCAGATTGAGTCCGTGAACTTGGCTTTAAATATACTGGATGAGTATAATCTGCGTGGTAATAAAATACGTGTTCAGCGTGCTGAATTTCAAATGCGCGGAGAATATAATCCAGCTTTAAAACCGAAAAAAAAGAAGAAAGATAAAGAAAAGCTATTAAAAATGAAGGAAAAGTAAGTTTGTATTTGTTTTGAATGAAAAATTTAATTTGTATACTATCTCAAAACTTTTTTTTTGATATTTAGACTTTTTGACTGGAGACCAGAGAAGTTACGAGGGGAGCGTACAAAGAATGAAAAAGTGGTTATTATTAAAAATCTTTTCGCGCCAAAAATTTTCGAAGAAGAAGTTCAACTAATTCTGGAGTACACAAATGATTTACGCGAAGAATGCAATAAATGTGGTACCGTGCGGAAAGTTATTATTTACGATGTAAGTATTAGGCTAAGGATAGCATAGATTTAAGATTTTATATAATACTAATTTTAAACTTAAAATAATTTATTTTAAACATATAAATAAATTTTTAATAATATCTGTTATTATAATACTAATTTCTTATAACAATATTACGCATTTTATTATTACAGCGTCATTCTGAGGGTGTAGCTCAGGTAAATATGTCCACACCGGAAGAAGCTGATTTGGTTATACAAATGATGAATGGACGATTTTTTGGAAAAAGGCAATTAAGTGCAGATTACTGGGATGGAAAAACTAAATACAAGTAAGTTAACATATTTCAACAAATTTTTTATAAATAATTTTTGTTTTTACAGAATTAATGAATCGGAGACAGAAGTTCAACAACGCCTCTCGAACTGGGATGAGTTTTTGGAAACGGATGAAGAAAAAAAATTATCTACATAATTTATTTTTAAAATATTTTTTGCTTTTGCATTTTTTATTATGTTATCAATTAATTACTTAAAAAGTAATATCGTAAATAATATAAAGATATTAAAATTATTTAATAAATTTTTTTTTTAACATTTTTGTTCTTAAGTTACTTGAAATTTGAAATTAAAAAAAAAAACCTTTAAGGAATAATCAAGATATACTAGTATCTTGAAGTAATTTAGTCGTAATTAATTTTTGAAAACTTTAAAATACGTGCTATCGAAATGTTCCCGTATTATACTCTAAATAAGTACAAAATTTATGAGATTCAAAGAGCTCAACTTATTAATATTTATAATAAATGCTTGGAACCTTCTTTTCAAACCGTATTCTTAATTATTTATTTATTTTATTCATACTTCTAGATTCGTGTATAAAAAATTTTCATATAAAATTTATATAACTACAATATTTTATTTGTATAATTTAAATTTAAATTTTTAAGTCTGATATAGTCTTAATCATAATTTACCTTGCACCATTGTTGTTTCCACGATCAATTACTTCCAAAATAACCTCATTTGCGTATTGTCTTGGATACGTTTGATTCCAGCTATTGTAGATCTTATAACGATTCTTCTCGCTGACCTTTGGCATTTTATGCTGACAAATGAAACGATGTTTTTCGGAGCATAGCCGGGCAGACCATCTATTTTGTAAAAATGCAAAAAAAAGAATATAATTAAATTTAATAAATAAATCAACTTATACAATACATTCTTGCTTTTAATAAAATTTAAAATATTTTATTTGATATTAGTAAATGATAATCGCATTTAGCTGGTTTGTTTAGTGTTATATATAACAACCCATTTAATATATAATAATTTTTGCTGTTGTTTTTTAAATTTACTGTATTAACATAATATATATAATTGTGTATTAAAAATATAATAAACTTAAAAAATGAACACAATCATGCTTACCAAATATATATTAGTTGTTAAAATAATATTAAAAAAAAAATAATTTTTAGTAAAGAAGTTATTTCATATCAAAAATATATACATATATATTAATATAGCGTATACTGAATTATGTTTTAGCCCATTAATTTGTTGATTACTTAGCACCGATGTATTTTAATTGGTAGTCATTGTCTATATAACTCTTGTTTCAATATGCCATTCTCCCTTAATAAGCGCCTCAAACTCAAAGCTGGTTTGATTTATATTTGAATCCTTGTATTGCATTTATTTATTAACATACCTGTATTTTAATTGTGGATCAAACACGGCACAATGGTTTTGTAAATTTCTTCTGCTCCTGCAAAAAGTGCTCATAAGTAAATCTTGAAATAATAATAGAAACTTAAAAACATATACTACTATGTTTTATACATTAATGTTTTATATTTAATTATTAATAAAAATATAACTTTATGGATTATTTACTTAAATGTTAAACTATTAACTTAATTAATTGAAGAAGTGATATCTATTTGGTGATCCTAGTTGCGGAGAACTATACAGGTCATATATATGAAATAGAACTATCATATGTATACATTTCACCGTTTAACAGTATGAGTCGCTTAACAATCACTAAACATGCGTGATTTTTAGCATCGCGTAACTGTGTGGAGGTGTGCTAAACCACTACTTTTTTTGAAAATAGTTAAGGTGAACCCAAAGGTGCCACATTTGTTTTAGAGTAAAATTGAAGGTATGGATGTGGAAGATGTTTGGTTTCAGCAGAATATTACAACGAGCCACGTAATACGTTTGTACTGCGAATAATTCGCCTAATGTGTAATATCAAGATTTAATGATCTAAATTGGATACTAAGATCATGTACTACATCACCATTGGATTTTTTTTTGTGGAGATACGTAAACGATCAAAATTATCTTATGCAGAGTGTTACAGAAACTGTAATAATTTTGTGCCTAAAAGACACAAATTTTGAAGTTTATTACTGAATAACATTGCTTTGCCTAGGTGACGAGGTACAAATAGCCTCGGATCTCATCACCAAATTTAAACCGATATATTGTTTTTTCTCTCACTCTCTTTTAATCATTCTCTCTCATTTAATTTTATGATTTGCATTTAAAACAACAAAAATTTTGTTAATGATGAGCCCGTGACATGGCCCTGTAAAATATAAATTTTATTCTAAGTTATAATAATGTGATTGCTCCCCTTAGGATTTTACTACACATATACCTACGATCTTAGAAGATCCTTATAGGAAAATGAGTAATAACAAATATAAATAATGTTCTAAATTATAATAATGTGATTGCTGCCCTTATGATTTTATTATCATATATACGAACTACTGAAACGAATACAGGGCTTAATAAATCATTTTATAATTTAACTTAATATAAATTAAATATTAATCAAATCACATATAAAATAAT
The DNA here is from genome assembly GCF_002237135.1 of Teleopsis dalmanni. NCBI lineage: Eukaryota > Metazoa > Arthropoda > Insecta > Diptera > Diopsidae > Teleopsis > Teleopsis dalmanni. The sequence goes on from NC_051846.1 coordinate 20,165,961, forward strand.
TTTCTCTCTAGTAAGACTACCATCAATTAAAGCCTTGAAATAAAAATTTTAAATATAGAAAGTGAATGTATATTACTCAGGGTCCATTTGACTGAAAGCGTCATACGTCAGGTTTTTGCCACTTATGCTCCATTGCCAAACTCCAGTAAGCCAATCGTATGTAGAGCCAAGCCAAATAGGATCGGGATACCCTCCATATGCTAATATAAAATATTAAAATTATCAATTATTAAAATTTGAAGTTAAAATTATTTATTTATTGAATATAAATACCATTTGACTGTCTGTCATGCTGTTGCAAAAACATATTCAGTTTGCGATCTGAATATTTGGTTGGTTCTGCTAACTTTGAGTTCTTGTCCTTGCAGAAGAAGTGTGCCTCCAACCAAATTCTTTGCTCTTCTGGCATATAATAGCATTCAGTACCGATGCGTTGAAATTTGGGTGGACAGAGTGCGTATATGCGACGATTGCGAGGTTTCTCCTCAACATTGTTTAGTGTGTTTTCAATGCCATTGCCATTATCTCCAACAAAGTTGACACCAGCCGAAGCGGCTGATCTGTGATATTCCGCAGTAAATGCGGTTGAAACTGAAAATAAATAATTAATTATGAACCAGTAATTAATTGGAGGCAAGTTAGTGTATGGCAGTTGATATTTGTAAAACAAGTCCATCGTTAAGATAGATAAGATAATCGAAAGAAATGAGTTTAAAATAAATTAAAAATTCAAATGTGCATTAATGGCTTACCTAAAGCTAAGATAATCAGCAAGAAATGCATCTTGCCCCAGTTGCAATGCGTTAAGGTGTTGAAATTTCACTTCAAAGCAAAGTATATCTTTTGCTATCGAATTTTGTATAATTTTAAATAAATTTATTTAATTATAAAATTAAAAAAAAATGTTTTGTTTGTTTGATAATTTGGTGAAGATAAATCGATTATGAATTCCGGTAGCGCGCGTTGATATTCAATTTACTCTTTCGGATTTGTTAAGTTAACATGGCTTAATGATTACAGCAACTGTAAGAGAAGAAGAAAAAATAATGTTAACTAAATAATAAATTATAATTAAAAAAAATATAATGAAAATATGCTAATTTAAGTATATTTGAATGAATTTCTAGTTAAACTCTACCTGTGGGCTTTTATTGATCGCTTTGAAAAACTACCCAAAATTGTAATTCTTTAGAAATATTCTCCGAATAACACCCACCGTTTTTTTTTCAGAACCTTTTGACGATAATTTGAAATTTATTTTGATGAGATTTTAAATAAAATTTAATTAAGTAATCTTTTTGGATTCTATTTATTAACAGATTTAGCTGGGATTGTATTCGTTCTAACTGGTTTGATTAGCAAATATTTTTAATTATTTCCCATTAACAATTTAGACGTTCTTGACGCGATTTCAGAGCGTTTTAACATGACTTGGGCTGCGGTAATTAATTTTGGCGCGGTTTCACTAATTTACGCACTGCAGACTCACAGCTGCGCATAATTTGAACTCAGCCAGAAAACAACTTTCAGTTCAGTTCTGCTTATGCGATGAAATATATTTTGAAAAATAGTCAATTTTTGAAAAATAAAAAGTATTTTTAATTAACCAATTAAACATGTTTAATGCGTTGACTGTCGGACTGTCAGTGGGTTTCAAGCAAAGCCTGAGGACATCAATCATTCGTTATTGGAGTATAGACATGGGTGTGGCTTTCAAACGAAACATTCTTTGATTTTTACGATTTAGAAAAATTTATGCAAAAATCTCCACATTCGGTCAATATTAATAAAAAAGATATAAGTTTGAGGCATGAGATATTTATCACAGCAAAAACAAAGCAGACCGTGGGCGTCAAATTTATAGAGAAATAATAAAAATAAACATTTTTTGCACTCATAACCATTTTATAAGAACAACTACTCTTATATCTATATATATATAATCGTTTCTTCGGCTGTTCGTTACTCAATCACTTTTTAATGACTTAACTAATCTTCGTGATACTCTCAGATCATATTTATAGTATAGTTTTTAAGCTTGAATTTTTGTCCTTGGGATTATATCCAAACTCATGTATGTCACAGGACATTAATTTAGAAATTAAAGGATATTGTTGGGACAAGTTTTAGATTAAATGTTTACTTGAGACAAGCTTGTGTCTTAGTTTATATTGAAAATACACCCATCGCATATGATTTCTTTTCATACACTGGTCCAAAGAAATCTTCCAGCGTTTATAGTGAATATAAACGCTATAAGTCCTATATAACTATAAAGTCCCACATAAATTTATCTATACAGATAAAAAAAGTTTTATAAAAACTGAAAAAAAAGAAACATCCTACGTTGCACAGCTGCACTTTAGGAAGGCTAAGCGACATCAGTGGGATATTCTTTAGAGTTTATTATA
>NC_051846.1:20168471-20171018 GCF_002237135.1 Teleopsis dalmanni
GTATGTACGTATGCATGTAAGTAAATCGAAATTCGCATATTCATAGGTATATATGTATGTATAATGGCACATATTGAAATTCAATAAAAATAAACTACACTCGTCAAATAAAATCACACGTAATGAATGAATATATTCTACTAATTTTATTATTTCGTGAAATTGTTGAAAAAACAAAGACCGACGATTGCTATATAAAAACTGTGTTGTATGAAAATAAATAAAATGATATAAAATTGTTTAATAATAAAGTTAATAAGTTTTTTCCTTTGCCTTCAATTTTTTCTGTTCTGCTTTTTTTTATTTTTTAATTTTATTTTCATTTTTTGTTTTAATAAAAATTTTTAACAGTTCGCATAATATTAAAATCGGAATTATGTACATCAAATGATCAATAAATATAAGCTTTTGTTTCCAATCGCCAAACAAACCAACAAAAAAGAAAAAAAAATTTGTTAAAATTCAAATCTGTGTATAAATTAAGTTTAAAATTTAAAACAAGTATTAAAACTCGTTCACATTTACATTATTAATCATTCTTCATAATTTAAATCTTTTCATGCTTTTCATACATATATACATATACACATACATATATAACATATTTGTATATAATTACACTGTGCGACACTAAATTCTTTATTTTGATTTTTCAATAGTTTTAAATTAATTTGTAGCTACTGAGCACAAATCTCTAACCCATATCTTTTTCATGTATCTGAGTCTCTGGCAACAACGGGTTGAAATATAAGAATTAAGGTTTTAGAGAGTTAATAAGAAATTTTTATTTCATAAAATACAAATTTCATATCTTCAGTATTTCATCATCATTGGCTAAACAACTCTTCACAAGTCTTGGCCTAATATAGTATACGCTTCCATTCGTCTCGATCTCTCGCTTTCGCTCTCCAACATCTCAAACTTTAATCTTCTGCGTTCTGGTCCAATCCATCTATTCATCTTAGTTTTGGACGACCCCTGCTTCTACTTCCTGCACACTGTCCGATCATGTTTCGTTTTTAACTTTAACATGTGCTGCGGTTATTAAACGGTTCATATAGGAAAGTTCAAACCTTCTTACTAAAGTTTTGATATCCTTGATAATAGTTTTGTTGATAAGTTTTATTGAAAAGTGAATACTACGAAATCGGTAGCCCTTTATATAGTGCTGTCTTTTTCTATCTACCTACAAGTATCACTCATTATAATCTCATATTATTCTTGTATGTTTATTGACAAAATTATTTATTGAAAAAAGAAAGCGATTTTTTTCATAACTTTACACTCTTTGATTTAAGCAGTGCTTCTATGACCAATGCGTTTTAATTTTTACGATCTGATGCAATTAATTGTAATTGAATTTTAAAATCTAGCACTCCTTGTAAAATCTAGCTGATTCAACTTTTGGTCAAACGGTGAAGCTCCAGTATATGTTGCGATATGCACGTAGTTGTAGATATTGATAAGTTATTGATAGTGAACCTATACTATATTAAAGTATACTATAGGATGATAAAGTATGGAATAATTAAGAGCGGAGCCAGCAAGTGAAGAACCTAGGGTTTCATAGTTAACTAATATATAAATTGGACATTTACTTGTATTTTTCAGGTATAGTATATAATATATCTTGCACAGCATTATGTTTTTATTATTTTTTTTATATTATTTTTTATTTATTTTAATATATATTATTATTATTATTATTATTATTATAAATAATAATTATTATTATTATAATTATTAAGAAAAAGTAAATTTATTCTACTAATAAATCTAAAAAGCCTCTAATCTTAGACTTTAAATTTCATTTTGTTCAGTAAAAAGTATATGATAGTATTGAACCCTTTTCCTATCAAGCACGATTGCAAGCAGTTCACGTTGAGGTATTAGTAGACTTTAAACTAATCTTTGAAAGCAAAACTTAAGAATTGTATGTTTCGTTGCGAAAACAATAGTCAATCTAAGTTTAGATCTATTTAGTCTAAGAAACCTCTTTTCATTTTTGTTATTGACTCTAGTGAATTGTTTTGATTGCAGTTTTGTTAGTATTGTTGCAATCTGATAAATGAATATACTCCATCGAAATTTTGTTCTTTAAAGGGAATTAGAACACCCTCAACCAAAAGTTTCCCAGCTATATTTTAACCTTTAAGCGACTTGCTACGCGTATAATATTAAAAGCTGTCTGTTTCTTTCTTTTTCTCAACGTTATCTCACTTCTCTCATTTTTCAACTTTTTTTCGCCATAACTTTTTTATCATCCTCTCCCACATTATTTCTTAGCACTTCTCACACTTGTACTTTCTTTCTCTCTCTCTTTTTCAAAATCTTTTTCTCTCGTGTATTTTGTTTCTGTTCTTTTTTCCATCTTCAAATCTTTTTCTGTCTTTGTATTTTTATTTTTTCGTATTCATCTTCTATTTCTTTCATTTCTCTCCTATTCTCTCTTTTCTTCTTTTCTCTATTATTCTATTTCTTTTTTCTCTGTATGTCTCTCTTTTTCTCTCTGTTCTTCACTCACTTTACTTTCCTCTCTTCCTATTT
>NC_051846.1:20171118-20189390 GCF_002237135.1 Teleopsis dalmanni
ATTACAGCTAATCGATTACATTGAGATTAGTTCTATATATGAAGGATTAAAACTTAAATAATCAACGTAAAGACTACCACTGCTAAAGGTGTAGGAAGCTGAGTTCGTATTTGCGTACCCATGCGCGGCTCATTTCGGCTCATTCTGGCTCATTCTGCTCACGGCTCATATTGCCGACTGAAATAAAACTCTTTTCATACGATGGCTCACGCTCACGAGCGAGCTCAACTACAGAGCTCACGCTCACGAGCAACGCTTAAGCGCCATTAAGATCTAAATGGGCTCATCGGTCGGGGCAAGTATAGCTTGCGGGAGGGGGGCTGCATGAGATCCCATGCGCCCCACCCACATTTAGAGTTGCTATTAATTTTTCTTTTTGTGAAAACAAGTCAATTAAAAAGATTGAGAAAATATATAAATTGAGAAGAAGACTAACTATAATATGAAAATACATCAAAGTCCAAATAAACAATAAGATATATTCTTTTTTTATTCCATTCTAAATATATGTACAGTGTATATGCGGATCCAGTATATAGTAGTTTATAACATTTTAAATATATTATGTAATAGATAATATATAAAATATATAATATAATATAAATATATAATATAATTATATATATAATATATATATATTATATATATAATATATACATATATAATTATATATATTATATATATATTTTAATGTATATATAATATACATTAATAATACAATATATAACATTATATAATATAAACCATATATAATATATTTATACATTAATTATATATTACAGATATATATATATATTTATTATATATAACATTTTAGATTCGACTAAACCCAGTAAATATACTTAATAAACTTTCCATGATGCACTAATATAGCGCATAGTTTCCCTTCCAACACTAATATCGTAGTGTGATATAAAAGATTGCACTATTATGTTATATATCTGCTATGTGTAAAATCACTGGAATATTCAACTTATGCACTACATAAGTTTAATATCTATCTTAACTCTGTGAAATTCATTCTCTTCATTTAAGTTTAACCGAAAAGTAAACATTTCGTAGATTGCAGATATCGAGCATTGTTCGCAGTTTTTGCTATAGTTTGCATGTTAAGTTTCCTCAACTTTTGTGGGAATATCGAATGAATGAAGCAAGGATTAAAAATTAATATTAAAATTTCCATGCACGTCTTGAGCAAATTTTTTAAAAGAAATTCTGAATGCAAGATGAAGAGGAACTTCTTCTATTTCAAACATTATTATAACTTTTTCCGAGCATGTATTTTTTATGTTTTTATCCTTTGTGTCTTTTTGATTTGTTTGCGAAAGTTACATTTTAAGTACGTAATTGTTTTGAGGCAAAACTTAGTTAAGTGAGCTTAAAGCAGCTTTTAATTTGTTAAGAGAATGCAGTTTGCATTTTGCTTAAATCCGAAACGCTTACAAATCCAATTTAGGATTGCAATTTATATAGTTTTTACTCAAATAAAGTGTCTTCAAGTGAAATTAAAAATAACTGCAAGCGCGTTTTTCGCTTAGATGTCATTAACATCGGCAGCATTGACAACATCACCAGCATCAACAGCATCTCCAGTACCAGCACCAATACTAGCACCGACAACGGTAGAAGTAACAGTGTCGTCGTCAACAACGTCAGCATCAAAAAGATTATCTCCGTAGCATTTGACGGTTGTGGTTACATTTGCTGCCGTGCTAATATCTGCGAATTTAAGGCAGCATCCAAGAGCTACAGCTACATCATTAGCAGCTGAAAGTGATGTACGGAAAACGTTGAAACGTTGAACGTTGTGGATATGAAATGGTAAATAAACCTTGCAGGCAACTTCACGGTGCAATGAGTAGTAATTGCAACGGAGCTGGGAGGTGAAATGAGATTTATAATATATATGTAAGAATAGAGAATTTGGTTGATCCCAAAAATGTGTCAATACTGCATTTTCCAAGATGTGATGTTCGTCCTTTTTAATTGGAAAACTCATTAGAGCGTTTCAAGTGCATTCTTTGCCTTAACAAATGTTATTCGTCAACATCTTCGAAATAAGAAAAAGTGGTATATGCTCTTCTAAATATAAGAAGTGCTTCTTCCGTTTCATTTCAAGTGCAATTCTCCAGTGTCTTCTGCGCTTTTATTTCAGTGTCGTCGTCATCGTCGTCATTGTCGTCAACGTTGCGCCCAGCAATTGTAGTTTCTGTTGTTTATTTTGTATGCAAATGTTGCAGTTGCAGTTGCCGTTGTTGTTCTTATTATTTTGTGTTGCTACACTTGAATTTCCACGTTTTACTTTCTATTTTCTCTATTGTTATTATTTTTAAAGAATTCTATTCTTAGCATCATTAAAAGAGAAATTGTTTGTGCATCTTCACCAAGTCAAGTATTTTGGAATTTACATTTTCCGTGGTCACGTGGTGCTCGACAAACATTTTTACTACAATTTGGGTTAGAGCTGTTCAACTATTTTTAACACATTGCTTAACACAGTAAAATTATAATTACAGAGACTATCTGTATATCTATAGTCTTCTCTTTTTAGATATTACCAAATTTCTTTAAAATAATAGCAATTAAATCGTAATTTAATTATGAAGTAATTAACTTAACACAGATAGAACACCTATGCTTCAAAACTTTTTAAATTATTTAAAAATAATATCAACTATGGTATATACATATATATATTATATATATACCTTGCAGATTGTAGTGGATGTCCGAAACCTTATGTTCAATATTTCTACTAAACTCAATCTACAAATTTTATGTGTTCTTTATTGCAAGCAACTTGTGTCAATTCGTTTTAGATAATCGGATTACACCAACCATCTAATTAGGTTTTAGGAACAAAACATCATTTAGGAACATCTCCATTCCAATATCTGTGGCAGTTTCTTCAATAAAGAGTCTGATCTGGCCCTCCATACCGAGAATGCTTTTGATAAGGTGTGATTCTCCAGTCTATCTACCTCAGGTTCTTCAATAACGAATTGAGTGTAGCTATGAGAGAAGTTTGATACTTCAGTGACTTTTTGAAGTTCCCTACTAGTAACTTTAAATGCAATACTGAATTAGTGTTAATTCGCATCAGATAATTGGACCATATTCGTATTAGATAATTGGACCATATCTCTCAAGTAAATTTTAGGACTACAGGATCGGTTATTACAGCTCAATTCTTTCCCCAAGCTGGTATCTGCTGTAGCTTTTTCAATGAAAAGTCTGATTTTACTCTCAATCTCTATATTCAGAAGGCCCTTGATAAGATGAGATTTTCCAGATTGATATTTTTCTGACTCTTTAATAACGAGTCGATTGCAGCGCTGGGGGAAGTTTGTTACTTCAGAGAAGTTTTGAACTTCAGAGTAAATTTAAATTCAATACTTGAAATCCGTATCTTATAATCGGATTATATCATATTCCCAATTAGGTTTTCGGAATAAAGCTTCGACTATTGAAGATTTATCCTTTTTTATGACTCATAACTGCGTCAGCTTCTTCAATAAGACTCAACTGTGAATATTAAACTCGATATCGAGTAAGTTGTTGAGAAGGTGTTTGGATGAGTGCAATCTACTAACTATTTAGACACAATTAGTGTACCTTCTAATTTTTTTACTGACTGTAGGGAAAAAATTTGCAAGACCCTAAAAATCTTAAATTTTTTTTTGTAAAATTTGGATTCGTGCCATTTATAAATGGAATTATTTTATTAAAAAAAAATGATGACGAATGAGACCATTCAAACAAAATACAAAAAAGATTAAATAAATTTCAAAAAATAAGTGGATGACTGTGCATTCGGGCACTATTGCAGTATTATGCTGTTTATAAACTATTGTCTTACGGCCATATCTACTACTACTATCTACTACAATTTATATAAACAGTTTAGCTCTAACTGTTTTGTTAGTTTATACATAGTTTTAAAGGTTAGTATATGACAAACGCCTAAAAGGCAACCACTTTCCCGCTAGGTAAAGGTGAATCAACCTGACAGTACTATGAATTTGACTAAGTCCATCATTTTGCAGGATGACAGCTTAGTCATGTCAGTAAGAAAACGGACCCGACGATTTGAGATTTTTACCTCAATAAGAGAAAGATTAGAGAACTCTGTTAGAGTAGAGAACTTTCCTAGAGTAGAGAACTGTCCTGGAGTAGTGAACTCTCCTGGAGCTCTATTGGAGTTTAGTTAGTTAATAATTAAAAGATTTTTTGGATTTAAAAATTTTTCTTTATGTATTACCCTCTTTGCTATTGGATATGGATTTCTTGTCATAGGATCTAAAATTCCTTATCATAATTTTGTTTTGTTATTGTCAATCAGTTTTAGATACTTGAAGGTCCTTCATTTTGTTTAAAGAACAAAAAAAAAGAATTAGAGAAAAGTTACTTGAATATTTTTGCAGTCAATCTACGATGGCTTAATGACACATACAGACAATTTTGAACTTAACCTGTTACCTACTTTTGTTGGCATGAATTTGCCATTTCTGAGTGTTTATTGATTTTGTGCCTCAATTTCTTTATTACAAAAATAAAAACAAAAAAATATATAAAAAAAATGAAAACAATGAATAAAAATAATGAAATCGATGTAAAAAAGTCAGCAGAGCAACCAACCTACATCATAAAATGAATTGGTACCGAATTTCCTAACCAAATGAAATTCATTTCCGGCGGCTATTATAGACGCCATTTTCTTTTATGTTATGCGGCAATAGAATAAAATGAAGCTCATCAGCAAAATCAAAGGAACTTTTAGAGTAAAATGGAAAAAAAATGAAGAAAAATACTTGTGATTTAAGTTGTAAAATAAAATAAAACAAACTTAATCTGCTTATCAAAAATTCATTCGTGCAATCATGGCTTTAAGCTGGAAATCCTGCAAGAACGAGCCTGCGATGTACTCGAAATTTATGCCTTGCTTTCAATTACTATAGACGTATACAATTTGCGAAAATGCCTATAGTTTTAGCCTAAATACATAGTTATGTACTTTTATATGGTTGTCGAAATAATTCATAGGTACTCAAGGTACTCAGGGTAGATACACGGCAAGAGAAAGTGTAAGAAAATGAGGTGAGCACAATTGTCGTGGGAGTTTTATAAGTGAAAAAAAAAATATTGGAGGAGTGGTAGGAGTTATGTTTTTCTGCTTTAGTTTAAGTGATATGTTGACTTACAAGTTAATGTGAAAATATTGTAGTTGTGATAGTACATAGAGAAGATTTTCTATGTGGGTAGCAAAAGTAACTTTTTAGTTGATGGTATTTAATATAAGGCTTATCACCTGACATTTTGATGTTTTCTGTGTTGACTTTATACTCATATAAGTAGAATATTCATGTGTGCGCTTAACAGAATTAAGATAGTTTACTTGGGACATCTTTTCATTTATGTTGAAGCTGAAGATTGGTTATTTATTTCGAGAAAAAATTAAAAAATAAGTTAATATTTAATAGATATTATTTTTAAACATCTAATATGAAGTTTAAGAGTAAAGAGAACTGTTTTGAAATAGGAATTCGTAGTAAGGCCATTTACATTCCGGAACTATAAAACCAACTGGACCTGTTGGTATGTTGGGAAATGAGTAAGCCGATCAACTCATAACAAAAAGAACTTCGATGGTGTTATGAGAACTTCAAGCCTTTTTGAAGTTCTTTAATTAAAACGTAATAAATTAAAAAATGATAAGACCGGCGCAATTGAGGTTTGAGAAGCAACTGATCTTTATTCTTTAAGAGCAACATTTTACAAAGTAAACTAAAAGATATCAGGGTTGCCAGGCAACTATTTATGATTTGTCTAGACAGATGGTAATCTTAGGGGCTGAACTTTACTGCAGCATTTGTACCAGGTTTTTGTTAGCGACCGGTATCAGCCTTTTCACACAACTCTATTTGGTGTGGATGGGATTGTACCGATAAACTAAAAATGCAGTCACTTTAAAAATAAATCGTTTCTATTTTTAAAAATGCTTTGAAATATATTTATACATATATTAGGTTTATAGGGTAGTGTTGCATATATCAATGAAAGAAGTAAAAATTTCAGCTGCCAACAACTTGTAGTAAATGGTGCCACTATGACCTATAGACGTTTATAAAATAGACGTATAAAAATAAAATCCCCCTATATTTCCAGTGGTGCAATACCAGACTCGCCTACAAAATAGAGCAGAGGTCTTATTGGAAGATCTAGATATTTATAAAAGTTCTGTTATATATAAAAGAAATCATATAAATTTAATAACTTAATTTTTAAAATTTAATTAAATAAAATTAAGCTATATTATAATAAAATTAGTTAATTATATATAATTATATAAAATTTCAGTTATAATTGGTTAGGTTAGTTTAATCTCCTTAAAGTACTGTTAATTAACGATACCAGATAGAGTTAAACTTCTTTAGTTTTTGTAACAGACATTTAGTTTGATTTGGCTAGCCTATCGCTCCTTACTGATACTAGATAGTGTTAAATCTTTGATAAACCTAGCCTTCTAAGTACTAACTCTTTTTATCTCAACTTTTTCCCTTTATTACTGAAATAAAGTTTTTCGTACTGTCTTCCGGCTGAGTGGTGGAAATTTTTTATATTCATTGATAAGAGGTGCTCACTGGAACTATTATAGTTTTTGTAGTAGCATTTTATTACCATTTTAAAGAGTGTTTAAAGCACTATTCCAAAGACAGTGTCATTAAACAAAATCCAAATAATTTTTACAGATAGTGTTAAATCTTTGATAAAACTAGGCTTCTAAGTACTAACTCTTTTTGTCTCGACTTTTTCCCATTATTACTGAAATGGCGTTTCCCGTACTGTCTTCCGGCTGAGTGGTGGAAATCTTTAATATTCTTTCTTAGGAGGTACTCAGTGGAACTATTGTAGTTTTTGTGGTAGCATTTTATTACCACTTTAAAGAGTGTTTAAAGCACTATTCCAAAGACAGTGTCATTAAACATAATCCAAATAATTTTTATAGCATTTTACTGAAATTAAACCTAAGTGGAATATATGTTCAGACCCCATATGCTATAGTTTTAGCACATAGCACGGTGCTAATAGACTAATTACTATTCTAAGTGAAATAATATTAAAATCCTATATTTAATTAAATTTTAATATGTATTTACTAATATTGAAGGAGTACTTTTTTTTCTTAAAATTAATTTAACTTTTAATATAGCATTATACATTGGATTTTATGCTTTACTTTCTTATTCGGTTTAATACCGTTAAAAGCTTTTATCCCAACAAATCAGTCTATTCATCACCAATCTGTGAAGTACGAAGTAATCATAGCAAAATGTTCATAGCTCTGCATTGCGAGCTCTTTTATGTCACATCCTTCATCATAATTTTCAACAAATCATGCTTGTCAAATAAATTTCAATAATTCCTCATAAATGTTTAAATTTTCATAAGGGTTGTAAAAAAAACACTCAATATAAATTTTATGGATTTTATGTATTTAATGTAAAAAGAGCAATTTAATATTAATACAAGCATTGAATTAAAGTCTATCTACAATGGCTTTTAATTTTTCATTAAATTTTATTTTAATGTCAGTAATGATGGCGATAACTATTTTATTTAATATAAATTATTGTACTTAATAGATACGTTTTTAAGAGTAGTGAATCGCAACAACAAACTTTTTTATTTTTTTTTAAGTAATTGAATTTTTACCTGAAATTATAGTTATTTTGAGTATTGCCATATATATATGCCTATCATCAGTGGTTTTGAATTTATTTCTTATATTTAATTATACGTAAATAATTTTTTTGAGACTGCAAGCAAGCAGCAAGGGTTGAACTCGTATCCTGCCGAATTTAAAGCTCAGAGTCAGTGTTCATCAGACAACTGATCTAAATCGTACTTGATTTATGTGTTCGAACTTGAAGTTTTGTTGATTTGCTGTAAAAATTCATTAGGAAATTTATGTGTAGGGTTATATTAGAACGAAATCATAAAGTAGTTGTAGAATAATTGAATTAATTAATTATGTGTTTTGTTTTTAAATCTTATATTTCAATATTAAGCCTATTCTTTTGTAAAACTACCGCTTGTTATAAAAATAAAGTAATAGGCCTACTATTATTTTATAGATATTATTTATTGCATGATTTTTTATTATTGTTTCTTGTGTTTAGAATCTAATTAGAGAACGTAATATGGAGATAGTCATGCTAATGTTAGTCTAGGATTTGTAGAAGTGAGTTTGGAAATTGAATACATTTTGTTATTCATATTTATTTATATTATAATTTTATATTAAATTTGATTTTAAAGTCAGTTATGATGGTAGTGACTATTTTACTTAATAGTATTGTATGTAATTGAAAGATTTCGAACAGTACTGAATTGCAACAACAAAATTTTTTTATTTATTTTGTTTAATAGATTAATTAATTTTTATTAATTGCTACTTGCAATTTCAAAATATTATTTATAAATAATTAAAACTAAGAAAAAAATCCAAGACTATTGAAGATAAGCATTTGATAATACTCAAAACGGCTGTATGGTTAGCTGAAAATTCAATTAATTAAAAATAGGGTCGTTTCGAAAAGTAGTGAAAAGTAGTAAAAGTAGTAAAATAACAAAAATTCTTGTTTTTTTTTATTCTATTAATCAATTAAATTTTTGGCTAACCATAAAGCTGTTTTAAGTAAAGCCAAATACCCATCAACATTAATCTTAAATATATTTCTTATAAATAATTGTTCGTAAATAAGTTTTTAAGACTGCAAGTATTAAGGGTTGAACTCACACCCCGTCAAATTTGAAGGTCAGAGTCAGCGCTCATTTTGTTTTAAGTAAAATAATCACAACCACCATAACTAACGTTAAATTACAACTAAAATTGATTACAAATAAATAAAATGTTTTGTTGTTGCAATTCACTACTGTTTGAAACTCTCAAATTAATTTTTGTTAAATATAAAATTTTAAATTATTCTATAATAAATCATTCATTGCTTAACAATTTTTTTTCTTATTAAAATTTAATATAATAATTTTTGTTTGAATCTTGAAATATATCGTAAAAAACATAGTCCGTGTAATACTAGTTAAAGCCTTTGTAGCTCAAAAAGTACTTTAATTCAATAATAAATCTTTAGCATACCATTTTACGCATATCTTAATGCCAAGAAAAGACTAAACTACGAATAAAAGATGTTAGGGTTTCACAAAAATGTAAAAATAACAAAAAAAAAACAAAAAAAAAATGGAACATAAATCTCTTTTTCCGAAATTTAAGACCAAGTTTTTTCTAGTAAATTTACTACCATCTTCAATTTCAGTTTCAGTTTCGGTTTTTGCCTCGCAGTGACTTCGACTTAAAGTTGAATAGGTTTTTGTTACATTTCTTTGAGTCCTCAACACGTGACCACTTTGCGAACACAAATGTATCTCAAGTAACAGGCGAAATATTTTCGGTGGGGAATTAGTCATGTTTTTTGCACATTCAAGCAGATTTTTATCTTACTCAACTTTCACTTTTTATTTAACAAAACTATTTTTATATCCTTTGTGTTTGCTGTTTTTGTTATTATTGTTGTTTTTGTTGTTTTTGTTGTTATTGTTGCCATTGTTTGTATAAGTGGCAGGCACTTGAATTAAGGATAAAGCAATTGTTACAGATGAGGATGGCGCTGAAAAAGCTGCTCTAACTAGCAATAATACCCAGCTACGTCTACGTAGCAGATTGCAAACCTCTAATAATAGTACGAAATTATTTCAGATAAATTTCGTCTGCAATCTTTCGGAATTGATATACAAATTTTTTACAGTTCTTGCTTGCGATACTCTACGTTGCGTACACATATCTAGCAATTGCATGCACAGACAGACGGACAATCTAATAAGTTCGGATAACATTAATTTTTTAGTCACTGTCAGCAGAACGCTAGCGGAAGCGGAAACTGACATTTGCAATATGACTTTGTTACGTTTCGTGAATCGTAGTTGTGAAAGCCATTAAAGGAGCGTTGCTATAAATGAAACGATTTAGAAAGTTTTTTTTTCTCTCTCCACTAAACGCTCATTGCATTAAATGAGTTTCTGTTGTCCAGTGTTGGGATTTTAATGGAAGTCAATGTTGTCCTTGTTAGGAATTGTTTGCTTTACAAATTTTTTCTACGCTGGAAGTGTATTTTTAGACATTTTTTATTAGTTTTTTTTTTCTGTTAATTGCATTAAAAAAATCTATTTTTTTCACATAATTAAACTGTTTGTTCAAGTTAAACTTAGTTTGGAAAGAGATAATTGACTAAAGACGTTGCACTGAGAAATTTTTTGCAATGTTATTAAACATTTAATGACTTCATATTCTTAATGAAGTTCTAAGCGTGCTTGAGGGGTTTTAGAAATTTCTTAAATTGGTGCTGCTTTCTTTCACTGTTTTTAATAGGTTTGCTTATGTTTTCACAGTTAGATTAGTTCGCAGTTTCACACAGTTAGCAATAGTGGAGTATTTAGGGGAAGAGCGAAACGAATACCCTTTTTTGACAATAAAATCCACAGATATGAACACTTTTGAAGTATTATTTATATAAAAAAATAAAATTTTAAAAGTATTAAATACTTCTGGCGTTATCGATTGGTAAATCTGGAGTAACTTTTTCAATCTATATTCACACTAATTGAATTTTTCCTTATTGATTAGTAATGTCATTTTCGATTGGTGAAACTTGGTTAATTTTTTCAAGCGAGATGCGCTTTTAATGCACTTTTAGTGTAATTCTCATTTTCGATTGTTACATTTGGAGCGAAATGTATAACACTCTAGATTAATTTATTACACTCTAGATATTTTGCTAGAGTAGCAAGATTACCCTGAAATAAACAGCTGTTTTATATAATTTGACAGGAGAAGTGTGGTTTGATTGGACATATGTATTTACAAAAATATTAGATTACTCCAAAAACGTTCGATTGGGCAACAAAATTCGATAGATTGAGAGTAAATCTAAATTAAAACTCTATTTAACTATCGGTAACGCCTTTATAGGAATTGAGAATTATTTCCTAATTTTTATTTTGTGTTGCAATTATTTAAAATTTCAATTCATAAAAAAATTGACTATAAATACATAAGTCTTTTTATGACTATTTTATAAAAACATACTATAACTAATAAAATTAAATTGAAATTTTGATAACCAATTCATCGAGACATATAGTAAAAACTTTTTTGTATTTAAAAAATGCTAATATATATAAAAAGTTAAAGATATAAATTTTGAAAGTTTCTATAAAACCAATGAAATTATTTGATAAAGGTACCTGTCATGAAAAAAAAAACACTGAAGATACCTAAACGTAAAAGTCATATACATTCACACAGTAAATAGGTGCTATACTCCAAATAGTAACACTATTGATTATTTCATAACATTATTTTTTTCTGTGGCAAAGTGGTGGAATGCTTTATACATCAAACCGACCCTCGCCGGAATGGTGTGTCCGACTCTTACTGTGAAGTATACGAACTAATACAACCCCTCTTCTTCTTCGGGATTTTTTTTGCTTTCGCATTACTTCGGGGAGGAAATTTCTTTCTGTTTACGACTTCACATTCGGAATTAGCTTTGCTGTCCATCTTCCTCTTAAATCGGAGTTTCATTGTTGTTGCCAAATCCGGAAAGTTTCTTCTCTTTTATCTTGAAAACCTGTTAAGTTGTCTGTCGATATCGGTTCCCAGCGTTTTCTCCGTTCATGTGCTTGAAGGTCGATGCATATGATTCCACTGATCACTAAAATTGCTGCCTCGGCTATACACCTGGTTTTGCTCAAAGTTCGCTGTACACCTGCGTAAACTTTTCTTCTATATTCAACCTTTAAAGCTTTTGCTCAAAGTTCTCATCCGTAGAGTAGCATTTGGTTTGTGGTCGCTGTAAGTAATTTTCGTTTACTCTGGGTAGGACCGCTTACGTTAGCTTTCAGTCTTTCTACCATCGCAATAACTCTGCTTTCTTATGCCACTGCCTGTTTTGTTTGAGTCCAATAGGTCAATTTGGTTTAACCAATAGTGATTCATAACGTTGTAAAGCCCGTATACTTAACAACTTCATTTTTTCTCTCAAGTTGACACTACCAGTGTACTTTTGTTAAAGATAGTTAAAAGTCTTTCGAAATTTGTTTGAAAGATAAAACAAAAGACGGTTTAAAAGAGTTTTGCTGTTCTGACCCAAAAATTTAATTTTTAATCTACAAAGAAAAGTCTTAATAATAAAATAAAGTTAGTTATATTTTACTCATATGAATATCACATCACAACTATATATGCTTAATAAACATTTCATTAACATCAGCCATTTTATAAAATGAAGCCAAACACTCCTTGCTATAATCGTTTGAATTTAGACCTTCCGGTTTTGGTTTAAAATGACCTAAAAACTCATTTAAAAATTTTGGGTAAAATCTTAAGTGAAACCAATTTGTTTGCCAATTTAAGAAATTGACCATTAAATCAAATCATAATGTTCTACATGCAATGTGTTTGGTAGAAGCCGCTCTGTAGTTTCATTGTAGTCAGTGAAGATTCAAGTAAATATTTATTTGCTCGTACTGAAAAATGGAGCAATGAAAAACTACCACTGTGGGTTTTCTTCCTAAGTAACTAGAAATTAATTCTATTTTTAAATGAACCGAAAACGCATTACACATGTCGGAAGCGCCCAAGGGTGTTGCCAAAGCTCACCCAGACACATTCTAATTATCGCCTGCATAATATAACAGCAGGAGCAGCTAGAATAACAAAGTGGAACAAACCAAGACAAATACGAGTAAAATTTGTGAGCTTGCCAAGGCATGCAAGATATCAACTTTTACAACAATACAATTTTGCTATAACAAATACTCGTATAGACTCCAACACCACAGCCAGTGTTGGAAAAAGGACATGAATGGAAAATTTGAATATTTTTGCTAGTTTAACATTCAAACACTTGAGAGGTTTGTGTGCGAATTTCGACTTGCCTTTCGGTTCTCATTAGAAATTATGTATATGCTTTATGGAAATTTTGTGAGGACGTCGTAAAGTTTTGTATTGAACTGACAGCCTAGCCAAAAGTCAATTTGTCGTAATGTATGCTTACAAAGGTGCTCAAATAGCACTGAACATCGTAAAATTGCTTTACGGCCGTCCATGAATTAAAGTTCATTCCTGGGTTACTGTTTTAAGGTTTGTGTGTGGTGAGAATAGCAGGCTGCGCTTAAGTATTTACCTTTTAAAAACTGTTTTAAATATTATAAGACGATAAGCATCTCCTAAAATTTTGTAGCAAAAAAAAATTCATGATTTAAGGCACCTTGGCGCAATTACTTCAACTGAAGTTTATTAAGACAATGGCTGGTTTTCAAATTTCGTATCCTATTTTGTGAGAATTTGTATTTTTCCATAAATTATAAGATTTTCGAGATAAGCTGGGATAGCAGCAGACAAATAGAGGCTCAAGCTATAAATTACTTTTGCTTTGAATTATTTACCATCGCCTTTAAGTTTTTAAGTTTAATAATCATTTTAACTGTTAGATATTCGGCCTATGAAGGGATATTATTTTTTTTTTTGTGATACAGAAAGGAATAATATTTTACTTACAAAAATTTATTTATTTACTTATACCTTATATTATTTAATTTAAGATTTAAATTCAATTTATTTGCATTTATAAGAGATTTAAAAGATTTAAGAGAAGGTATTCTGTGGATATAATTTTAAATTATAAATCAAATTTCAATTTTCACAAATTTTAATAGAAGGATTAAAATTAAAGGCTTTTGGTTTGAATATTTCTTTCAAATAGTTTCTTGTTTAAGTTTGTGAGTATTTTTGCTTTTATAAAACATTAATCTTCCTTCCATCTATAAAAATGTGATTGCAAACTTCCTACTTGTGCTTTCGTTGGGGATGCCATGTAAGATAAGTAGAGATATATAACTCTTATATTTCAATGCTGTTCTCTAGGATTAAGAAAATGTTCAATAATAATATATAATTAGTGTTAATTCTTTTTTATCGCATATGACGCCTCTTATGACAAATATTATATGCACCATAAATTAAATAGGAAATTCGAATATTTCCTAACATCACTGATGATGGCAATACTCGAAACAGTGTTAAATGGTAAGTCAACTTTCAAATTAACTAAATTTTTGTTATTGTCTTTTCATTACTATTCGAACCTTTTATATAATATATATATACTTTTAGATATGAATACTAAATGTTAACTAAATAAATTCATAATACTTTTTCAAAAATATAAGAAGATATTTAATTGTAATTTTTGTTTAGGCTATTCTGGTCTTATGACTGGGATGCAAATAAATTTAAATTTACTTTATTTTTTCACTTTTTCGTTGGCTTTTTTCTAACATCTTCAGGACTATCAGCAATCAGGACTATCAGCAAAGCATTATCTAAATTTTTTCACTGTTTATTAAAAATATCAATGTAAATGTAAATTAAAAATTGTTCCAATAAATAATAATATGACACACCTCTTCAAATTGCCGCCGCTTTCAATTCCTAAATACTTGTTTTATATAAATTGTTAAGTTAATATTTAACGTCTGTTTTAATATTAAACTTATATTAAACTTTTCAATATACTTAAATAATTAGGCCAGCGCTACTGTACGGATGTGTAACTTACAGCAAAGTCTCAAATACTGACATAAAGCAATTTCAGATAGCACAAAATCTGGCTTTAAGAAGACTAATTAAGATTTCTTGGACATGCAAAGAGATCTAAGGATTGACTTTGTAAAAAAATATATCAAAAACAAATCTTAAGTCCACCTCAGGACGCACAGGAAGATATGCAGATTTACGGTTCGTCATCAGTTAATAGAATAAATTATAAATAAATGATAATAATTCTAGTATAGTTAAAGTTTAGTGTGGGGCAGGGATAAGCCCCCCAGTCACAACAACCACAACAACAACACCAACAAAAATAATTTGAAATGATAGCTAAAATTACAATCAAAACTCTCGTGTGAATACAGTATGTGTTTATGGTAATTACTCTCCTAATAATAACACATAGTAAGTGTTCCTGAGAAGCTCTACTTTTTTCAATGTGATCAAAATATAAAATATTATTTACTGTTTTTATCGCTGTCCTTAAATTTTTTATATAAATATAAATACAACGCTTCACTTGCATATATAAAGTGTCCTTGCAACATGTATATTTTTTCTTATCATAATTGGCACATAAGTCACTTTGTCCTGTCAATTTTGGAGCTCTCTAATCTTACAAGTGTGATATTTTTTTATCATTTAATGTTTTTTTTTGCCTTAGATTAAAAGACTTCTTGCTTGCTTACCCAAATTTGCTTTGATTATGTGCAAAAGAATTTAGAACTCTGCCTCCTTGGCAGTGCTCTATTTACTCTTAATTTGAATGTTCAACATTCAACATTCAACATTCAACTTGACTTGTCCTGATTTTTACTGTTGCGCACTTGTACGAATTACGGTTTGACGGTAATATTCATTAATGCCGGTAAACAGCGCTGGCAGTAACCTTTGAGCATACTTGAAGCATATTTAATGCATGTTTAAACATTATCCTTGCACGGCTTTGTACGTACTCTGCCGTATCAGTGGCTTTACGTGCTGATTTGTATCGTTTAAGATGCTTGCAGCCAGCACTCTTAGTTGCTACTACTCATACCCTGGCTGTTACTCAAATTCTCAACAGAACACCAAAGTTGCATTAAGAACGCCAAGACGAATATGAGTCAAGGTAGCTTATGAACTCTCAAAGGAGCAACAGAATGTGCAGTGGTGGCGGTGAGGTACTTTAATAGCTTTAGTCGATACTGGATTTGGTATCATCTTATACTTGTACAGTTCAACTACTCTCACACTACCTAACCACCATAGGTGCATATCTTAAAGTGTTGGTTTCCATATTGGTTTACATGCTGTAGGTAATGTGGGGTTCTATATCTCTTAGTACTTTGTCTGTTGCCAATTGCATAGCTTTGCTAGATATGGAAAGAGGTGCTTGGTATAACCTTGTGGCTTTCAGTCAATACAATAAATTCTTTTAGTTTATTTCCTTTAATTATTTCTTCTAATTTTTATTTTTATTTTTCATTTTAGTTAATATAATCATTTTTAATCCTTATATTTTTTAAATTAATAATTTGTATTAAAACTTTGAAAATAAATTCTTTTAAATTCAAATTATTTGAATAAAGAGTTTAGTGATGATGGTTAAAAGATTAAAAAAATTAATTAAAAAAAAAAATAATTGTTAAGAAATAATTATTATTAAAAGAGTTTAATATTGAAATAATATGGGAAAAATTGTTATTAGAAATTTTATGTTCCTTTGATTCCAATAACATCAAATCATTTAAAATGAAAAAGCTCCAACAACAACTCCAATGCCCTTTATATACAGTGTGTTTCATGAATAATTAAAAGTTTTTCTTTTTTCTAAAAAACTCAAAAATGATTATTTTTATTTAATGTTTTTGGTAAAAATATATATTTTAGTTTGTATAAATGTTATTTAATTAGTTGTGAAAAATAATATCTGGCAAATGGACACTTTCTTCATAGATAGCGAAATATGCTTTTTTTTCGACGTTTCCCCAAAACTTTTTTGAGAGTAGCGGTAGGTATTTGGATATATTTGGTATATTTGGTTATTTCACAAGAAATACTGACTTTGAGCTCAGCCAGAGTTCGTGGTTTGCTCTTAAAGATGACAAATTTCAAATATTTTTACAAATGAAAGTCTGGAGGCGTCAAATCTGGTGATCGCGGTGGCCAGTCAGTATGCACTTTTGTTACGAATAATTTATTTATTGAGTATTCACAAAAATTTTTTTGTATGTAATGTTTTAAAATTTTCATCCATTTCATCCATACATATGCTATTTAGTTCAAAAGTTGATCATATGAATGTAGAGCACATATATCATTTCAATGTAGATCAGTGTTTTGTCGCAAAGCCAATATTATTTGTATTAATATTGAATAAGATGACCTCGGTTTTGACAATATGTGATTTAACAAAATGGAACGAGAAGCCGTATATCTTAAAATATGGATAAATCTGCTAAAGTGCATAATTCTGAAAATATTTGTATTCATTTATAGTATACTAAAGAAATGATATCGAAAGAACAGTTTATTGTATCTTAATCTCGATTTATTGAAAGAGAACTTTAATACTGGGTGACTTCCAGAAATTGCAGTTTTATCTGTATTGTGTGGACATCACTAGATGAAAATTGATTGTATATTTTTTTTGGAGGATTTTATTAAATTGTTAGTTGACTCCAACAAACCACATCCTTGGAGAAAAATAACGTGATGAAACTGTGCAGAAATTTTTTTTAAAAGCAGGAGTAAGGGTTATTTATATTAAATCGATGATTTACTCTAACAAACTACAAACACTTAATGATCCTTAGACCAACAGAATTAGTGTTATTGAAGAAATGTGTAAGTAATATTTTTTTTGTTTTGAAGTAGGAGGAAAAGTATTGAAAGCCACAGTGTGAGACTTCAACACATTAAAATCATCTCTCAGGAATGAATGGAGAAAGTTTCTAGCGCAGCAAGAGGCTTAATACATAGTGAACTAGGCTTATCTAAGCCAAAAAGCAATGACGTGGCGCCGTTAGAAGGGCAGTTGCTGAAGGGGGCAAGGTTATTGCGTAGGCGCGGGTATGGAAACTTAAATCCAGTAATTAGGGGAGAGAGATGTGGGTGAGAGGCATAATACCTAGTGAACTAGGTTTATCTCAATCGAAAAGCAAAAGCGTGGCGCAGTTAGATGGGAAGTTGGTGAAGGGATGAAGGTTATTGCGTTAGCGGGGGTGTAGAATAGTGATGTGTAAGTGCAAATTTATGGGAAAAGTGGCCAATAATTCATGCTTAATAAATAATTAAGTGGCGTTTCTTTATCTGACATCAGTTTTAAATAGATATATCATGAACTATTATTTAAGATAAGAATATTAACAATGTCCTTACAATGTTTAATTTTTGTATCTCTATTTCTATTTGCCCCAGTTATTATTTTTAGTTTTACTTTTATAGAATCATCTGTTTTGTTATTTAAAATCTATTCCAGATACTATGAAAATACACTGCAATTTAAAGTTCTCTTCAAATAATTACTTCAGCTATCCTTGAACTTATAATGTTGTTTCTAATGACTGGGAATATTTAATTTTTTAAATATATTAAAATCCAA
>NC_051846.1:20189490-20200787 GCF_002237135.1 Teleopsis dalmanni
TTGAAGAAATAAAATTTACATTAAAATAAAAATTTATTAATAAGTAATATTAAATTTTTATTAAAAATTCTTCTATTTTCCATTAGAATGATATAATAAAATTTTATTTTAATACTTTTAATTATATTAAATAATTGATATTCGTATATAATTTGCACTCTAAAAATGTTGAATATATATATTTAAGCTGACCAGATGTCCCGCTTTTGGCGGGACAGTCCCGATTTTTTACAATTTGTTCCGCGTTCCGCAAATGTTTTCAAAAGTCCCGACTTTTAAAATTAAGTTAAATTTTCAGTCTATGTATATCGTAATAAGCAATTATATTATTAATTTTATTTTTGCAAACTAATTAAATGTTATTTTTAAGCTTAATTTATGTATACTATCAATTAACTTTTTAATCGTTTATTTAATAAATTGAAAATTTTATTAATTGGATTAATTCATTTTTAAGAAATTTAACAATATATATTAAATTATTAATTATTCAATATATTAAATAAATAATTTAAAATTTTTCAAATAATTGTTATTAAACATAATTATGATTACATGATTAATTAATATTTAATTATAATTTGTTATCAATTAAAATATATTTATTTATTATAACGTATTATATGATGAATAAATTAATTTACA
Organism: Teleopsis dalmanni; assembly: GCF_002237135.1. NCBI lineage: Eukaryota > Metazoa > Arthropoda > Insecta > Diptera > Diopsidae > Teleopsis > Teleopsis dalmanni. The sequence continues at coordinate 20,190,136 of NC_051846.1, forward strand.
CAAACGGAAAAGTGTTTAGTATAATAATATATATAAGAGTATATTTTTAAGAAAATAATAACAATAAATTATAAAATATTGTTCCTAATATTTTCTAAACTCATTTTAAAAGTTGTGTATTTTGTAACATTGACAAATTAGCTCATAAAAAATATATAAATAATTTGGTCATTTAAATAATAACTTATATAAATATTTAATTGTTTAATTTTTTTATTTTTATGCTAATTGATCAAAATTGAACAATATAAAACTTTTAAGATTAGTTTTAAGAATATCGAAAATAGTAAAATATTTTATAATTATTAATTGAATTATTAACTAATATTTTATCTCAATTTTTATTAACAACTATATTTTTTATTTTTTAATTTGGAAACATTATATTCACAATATTTCCTAGTTCAGTAACTAGTAAAATATGGTTAACGAGCTATTATTTTAGTAGATTCACTACTATAAGACATGATTATTATTATTATATTTCATATACTAAACAATTATGTGAAATAATTATTATTAAAAATAATTATGTGACATTAGTTAATATTGAAATAAATAATAAATAATAAATATGTTACAGTTTCCAAAATTTTTAAAACTAATTTTTTCGAGTCGTAGGCCCTAGCAGCTAACAATCGTTTTTTCTGTTATGACCATGTGCGAGTTTGAGTAAATTGATTGAGGGAAATAGTAAATTATGTCGGTAAGGAAGCAAATGTTTGTACATACCATAATTTCGAGTAGGGTAAATTAGATAAAAATTAAGTATATTAGGTGTTACCATTTCGAAAATTTTATATGTTTAATAAATAAATTTGAAAACTTTTAAACAAAAATTATAAATAAGTGGAATTAATAAATAAATAAACATTTACATAAGTGCAGTGCAAAAAATCTCTAGGAAATTTTAATTTATTTTATCTCAATTTACTTGAACTCGTAGGCGGCCTATATTATTTTATATTTTGTAATTAATTATAATAAAATAAAAATAAAACTAATTTGAAAAGTTGTGTATTATATAAAATTGATATATTACACCGTACAAAAATATACGAATTTATTAGACATTACGTCACATCACTTTGACTTTTATCTTCATTGAATTCATTTTAACATATGTTTCATACAACGACTTTCAAACTGTTCTACAGCAAGATGTACAAGATTGTGTGGAAGAATTGCTGCTTCAGTCATACAATAGATATGCGTTCAGTCGAAATGTCAAATTAATAGCAGTCAGTATAAAATTCTTATTCGACAAAATGAAAAAAATTCCGATGGAAAGAAAAAAATGAAAAATAACGCAACAAACAGCAGTGAATGCAGTGTTCCAAAAACCTAACAAATTTGTTATATATATTGAGGCAATTTAATATATGCAAATAAAATAAATTGTGTGCGTAATATATATTTTTGTATAAAATATAAAAATTAGGTAAAGAGTGTGATTGATTGTGCAAAGGAAATGCAAGTGAGAAAGCAGCAAAGAAAAAGTGAAGTAGTGCAAGAAACGGTGGACGACGTCGGGTGCTGAGGTGTTACATATATATATGTATATATTTATAACAGAATTTATAATAAATAATAAAGCAATTAAAGCATCCCTCAAATTTTCTATAACAATAATGTGTTCGAAATTAATTCCAAAACAAACGAGTGCCAAGAAATCAGTCAAATCGGCAAACACTAGTGGTCAACAAAAAAGAGGTCACAGGAGCCCGAGGTAAATCTATCGGAATAACATATAACACGGTGCAAACGAATAAACGGAAATATAAAATAGATAAACAAGTACATAAAAGGTACGACGAATAAATAAAAAAGTGGCAACAAAACAGGAATTCGCATTTTTATTGTTAATACGTCGTTAAATAACAAAAAAAAAATAGAAAAAAATAATAGAAAACAAAAAATAAACGAAAAAAAGTTTTAATGATAAATATTATTAAAATATTGAAATTAACATTTTTAACATTTGTTAAAATTTTAAATTAAACTTGAGCAAATAAGAAATCATTTGAAGGGGGGAAAATCTGGTTTTATCAGTCGCCACAACAACTGCTGTTAGTTAGTTACCGCGTTCGCTACCAGCAGAAGCGCCAGCACCAGCACCAGCTTCACTCTTATTCATTTTAATATTGTACGGCATATACCCCACACCGCACGTTGTGGTGTTATTGTTGTTGTGTTTTGCGTTTCTGTATATTTCAATATAAGAAAAAAGCGCCCGCCAATTTGTTAGAGAAAAAAAAATAAATAAAACAAATAAAAATTTAACAAATTAATTTTCTACGCTGAAGTTAAGCGACACGAGTTAAAAAATTTTTTTGTAAGTAAAATTCATAACTATTATTTATAAAAAAAAAATCTAATATAAATAATTTTATTTTTTGTTTGGTGTCAGTAGGAATTAATAAAAACTAAAACTTCAGGATAAAACGTACGAAACGGATTTTATATTTACATCAATAAAAACGTAAACATTAGAATCTCTTTCAACCCTGCCGTAGGTCGTAGCTTTGCTGTCTGTCATTCATGTTCCTTTCGTGCGTAGCCGAAGTATGCATTCGTCGATGTGAAATATTCCTTATGTTGCCTACCGTCAAGTGGAGGAATGGAGTAAGCAGCAACACTGACAGCTTCAGTTTGTGTATATACAAAAGTGCATACATATACACATATGTTGCTCTCTAAACACACCATGTATATATGCTTATGTTTGTATGTTTGATATATCTATATCAACAAATGCCTATCCATGCTTAATGCCATATGTGCTGTTGAAAAATGAGAACTGGAGTTATAATCTTTTCTTAAAAGAAACATATTGCGTACAAATGATTATGGATATGAAATAGTTTCGAGAAATATGCTCTGAACAAATTTATTAAAATAATTTTCTTATCTTTCCCGTACAGTTGCAGTGTACACTGTACACATAAAAAACTTCTTCTATCTGCTTTGGCGCCAAGCTTACTCCTTTAGATATCACACAACATACAATATGTAAGTGTGTATATACATACATATTTACATTTCAGTGATAAAATTGAATCATGATTTCTTTTATTTATTTAACAATTTACTAATCATCGTTAGAAAAACAGTATTACTTTATTGAGTGATCGCGTCTACAGTCTGTAGCCATTTGCCTGTACAGAAGACCTTTCAGGAATCCTAACAGTCAGACCAAATGCGGGTCCCCTGTTCACTTTAGAACAGCTACTAATCTAATCATTCATTATTAAAGAACATGACTGCTACAATCCCTTTCATTACGAAAGACCACAGTTACCCAAAAAGTTAAAACCGGGTTCTTTGTTTAGGTTACAACAACTACTAATGCATATAAAAAACAGTATTACTTGCCTCTACAAACTGCCGTTTAGGGATCCTAACAGTCATCCAAAAAGCGGATCGCCTACTCAGTTTACAACAACTCCTAATATTAACCAATTATTATTAAAGAGCATGGCTGCTACTGTATCTTTCATTACGAAACACCATAGTCATTCAAAAAGCAGGTCATCTGTTTAGTTTTCAAAAACTATTGATCCATATATTATTATGTTGAAGCTATTTGAGCCAGTGCACTTAAGCACTTTTACTCTCTATTAACTCGGGGTATTTTCAAAACCCCTCTTTACGCCTTGACTGGATTAATTTTTATCACTTCATCAGACTGAACAATAATTGACCTCAGATCTGCATACCTACCCGAGGAGCCTGTAACCATTCTGAGATTCGATAACGCTGTGTTGGTAAGTCTGTCAGTTTTCGCAAATAATTTTAGGGCTCTATCCTTTATGTATTTTTTGATCGGATCAATCTTGTGATCCCTAAGGATGTCATTCGTGCTAATGTACCATGGTGCCTTGAAAAGTCTTCTCAGAGCCTTACTTTGTGTAATTTCTAACCGACGAATAGTAGTGTTTGAAGCTTTGCTGAACGCTACACATCCATATGGAAGTCACGGACGAATTATTTGATCATATATCAACTTCTTGTTCTTAGCATTGAGATTTTCATTTCTGAATAGCGGTTGGAGGTGATGAAGAATTTTGGCGCAGCTAATTCTTTTGAGTTGAACATGTTTAAGCCATGTAAATCGTTTGTCCAACGTGATGCCAAGATATTTAACGCTATCCTACCAGTTCATTACCATATCTCCCACTCTCACTCTTGACTGATTCTGTCTCCACTTACGCGTAACTGTAAGAGCCTTAGTTTTTTCATTACTGATTTTTATTTTCCATTTCTGGAAATACTCCAGAATGAGGTTTATATGCTCTTGAAGTGTGTTGGTTATGTTGAGAGCACATTTGTCTGAGTATAGCTTACACGTATCATCAGCATATAACGCCAGAGTCGAGGGACCTAAAATTGGATTATCAGATGCATAAATATTGTAGAGTGGGAGAAAATGACGATCCCTGATGAAGCCCTGGTTCTCCATGGACATGTCATTTCTAAAGCCAAATTGCTTATCAGGGAGTATATTGCGTGAAGTCACTACAGCATTTAATCTGCCAAGAATTACCTTTTCGGCTATCTTTCCTATAGTTGATAGCAGGCTTTGATCCATATATATTAATGAGCCACTTGCCCGTACAAACTGCCGCTCAGGGATCCTAACAGTTACCGAAAAACTGCGTTCTGTCCTTTACAATGACTTATACTATGCATTTTATTGTTAAGAAGCACAACTAGTTGCTACAGTCCATTTCATTAGAAAAGACCATAGTCATACAAAAAGGGGATCATCTAATAAAAGCATATAATTTTCAATCAGTGGTTTCTTTTTAACACCAAAAAATTTAAAAACCGATGCTTACTTTCATAAGCAATCGAGACTGCAGTCCAGAATCTTTAAGACCACGTGCACTGCAAAAAAGTTCCCAATAGGCATTCGCTTAATACCTTCTATCAAGAAGACGGGTGCCTTTCACTCACAGCAAAAACTGTCCTAATTGAGATCAGTCTATAGCCATACATTAAAGATTTACTTGTCACGTATAAATATATATTCAACTCTCAATGTGAGAACTAAATGCAGCTATGGGAGATCCATGATGTCGCTAATCTGTTTTCATGTCCAATCAATCTTTGGACCCATCACACTGAAGTGGCTAGGTTTCTTTGTCTTGGCCTAGCTTGACTTTAATTACAATTTCATCCATCTCTAATCTATTCTTATTTTGAAACAATCCCCTCTCCTCACCTCCCCTCGCACACAAAACCATCACCTACTTTCTACAACATTTACCACGTGATGCATAAGTGTTTTCCGGTGTTTTTAAAGTAAAAAAATTTTTCTTTATTCAAAATATTGGCCATCTACTAATACACATTTGGTCATTTTACAGATAATTTATGAATCCCATGGCAGAAAAAATGTTTGTCTTTTGCGACAAACCCCACTGACGCGAAGAGGTGATTCTCAAATGGCGTCAAGTCTGTGGAATACGGCGGGTACGAAAAGATGCCCTGTCCAACCAATTTCAATGTATCTTTCACTGGTTTTGCTGTGTGAGATGGCACATTGCGTTGTTTAACAAAGTCAATTTGCCATGTCTTCTGATCATTTGTCATATGATCAATGTGTGTTTTAAATTAAACATTTGTTAGCGACAGCGTTGTGCAACTTATATAATTACTCGTCTTCGCACTTTTCTGGTGTAACGTAACGCTCACTGTCTTTTACATGGAAATCACTTTCAAATTGTCGAAATCATGTCTCGCATGTTTTAATCGATGAAGTGTGTTCATCGTTTGTTTCTAGCAGCAAACGATGACTTTCAACTGCAAGTTTTCTTTTTTAGGCACAAAATTCGACATAATCACATGTCGACATGTCATCTCTCAAGTAGATCTCTGCGGTTTACAATAACGAAAGACCGAAACCAAACTGTCCGCTGTTAAGTTTACTACAACTAATAATACTAACCATTTCATTCTTAAGAACAACTAGCTGCTACAAACCATTTCATTAAGCACTGAGCAGTAAGTATGTATTACTAAAAATGAGCTAGAACCAGTTTCATTACATATTTCATTTTTACATCATTGCCCTTCTCAACTTAAATTCACTACATCCAAAAAATGTATATTTGCCCTACAGATTTACATTCAAATCACGCCATAGTGAAATGAACCCCTCCACGTTGTATAACCGACCTCTTTCTACGGATCATAAATGCATTTACTTCTACCGCAACGGAGATAATATCAATGACGTAAATGATCAACAATTTCTTTCCGCACTGTATAACGACGTATTACAGTCTTTAAGTTCAATAAAGGTGGTTTTACAGCAAAGTTCTTCACTGGTCTAATATGTAACACGTATCCCCCATTGAAACAAGAACTATATCTTTCTCCAATTGAAAACATGATATAGCCACGTCCTAAGTAGTTAGTTATAACGCATAAAAACGTCTATCGCTAGATAATATCCTATCTGCACTACTGGTTCACATGATATCGCCCATCAGTTTTCATGCTTAAAGGCACACATGAAGTTGAACCCTATCGTTCAAATTTCCTCACCCGTACTCCTATATTATATCACATCACTCTACTGATTTAAATTACATTACCAACAGAGTTTATACCTTTTTACAAACGTATCAAACCAACACTAATAATATTTTTACAGTCTTGTTCCATAACTCTATTTCTGGAGACAATAGATATATTCGGTCGCTCTAAGAGTAAGATTTGCTCTTTATGAAAATATAACATTTGTAGGATTGCAACAGTAATGCCAATATGTCACATAGTGACTTTAAGGAAGTGACTTGTTTTTTGCCACACTTCGGAACGGATGAATACACCTGATATATTCATAAACATAATTTAATAAAAAGATGTATAAGCATTTCATTTATTGCCGGTATATTGATAAAAGTACACACATATTCATATATTTAAATATTATATAGTTTTCTGAAATTGTAATCGCAAAGTTCTATCATTAACATTTTTTTTTTTCTTTTCCTTTTTGAATATTCATAAATCTCTTATAAATTTCCATATATTGACGTGTAATATATTATATATTAACTATTTCTAATGTGTAATAAAGTAAACCAAAACAAAAGCAACGAGTAAAATTAATGGAACGAAATAAATACCGGAGGCCATTCTCTCAAATAACAATAGCAGTTGCGATAACAATTACTTTTGTTCTATCATTCTGTCAATAATCATAGTAAGATGCAGTGCTGTGGTAGGTTTCCTAATGTCCTGAGAAAAAATTATTTGTATGTGATTAACAAAAAGAAAGGTTTATAATATCATATAATATCATAACCTTTAGTTAATATACCATATTTACCATATTCAAAAAGTTGCATATTATATTATATTTGGTACAGTTTTGGAACCTCTCTGTATTTATTACGTATTCCCATTTTTATTTCATAGTTTCTGTTAACATTTAACAGCGATCTATGTCTAATAAAGTTTTATATTTAAATTCTTCTGTCCTAGTATAACAGACCCAGCTTTTCTTCAATCACTTCTCTCTATCGCATTTGTTTTCTATCTGTATCTGTAGACTAAAACTTTTAAGCGCCCTTTCACTGCCATATCAAATGCAACTATCACCACTTCACTTTCCATCTTAGTGACGTGTTTACATACTGATAAGAAATCCATTTATTTATGGAATGTATGGCTTGAAAAAACATAATAAATTTTTAATTATTTTTCATTTTGAATTAGTCAGTTCATACATACCAACACATAATTTTAGACTCTATTCAAATAATAGTTTATTTTGAATCAAATACCAGCAAATTTTGAACTTTGATCGAATTACATTTCTTATGTCCCTAATGTATTTTTTGCACAGACCTACGTAGAATGTAATTATTATTATCCTTTTTTCTCTGTAATTCATCGTTGCCTAGTTTTGAACCATAGACTGTGGTTTCTAAAGCCTAGCAGAAGTTATATCCTGCTAGTGTTACATTCTAGATCTCACACCATTTAAAATCAAGACATTCTGATTGCTTTAAATTATAGTAGAGCCAGCTACTTTAAGTAACTTTTTCACTACATTATGTGCGGATATAGCTGACTTTTCAAAATATTGAGGTTTAAAGTTTATGCAATTCTTACATTGCTTACCCTAACAGAAATGCATCTATTGTCAACTGATACATATATACAGTCTTTACATTGATTATACAAACAATCGGTCTGAGTTTTTCCAAGTTAGAAACAATTTTCCATTAGTTAAAGCACCGTGTTAAGTGAAAAATAACAATAGTCAGATTATACCAATTCATTAAGCACTACATTCAGATCTGAAGTCAAACCAGTATAATATATGCGAAAACCTCAAATGAAAATCTGGTAAAATATATTTGAATAAAACTAAGAAAAATGATTGCCAAAATAAAAACCTACATAGATGATCTCACTGAATCGTTCTATATGAACGACGATCTGACAGACTTACTAACACCGCGTTATCAAATCTCAGAATGGTTACAGGCTCCTCGGGGAGGTATGCAGATCTGAGGTCAATTATTGCTTAATCTGATGAAGTGATAAACAATAATCCAGTCAAGGAAAAAGGGGATTTGAAGAAACCTCGCAGTCAATAGAGAGTAAAAGTGCTCAGGTGCACTGATTCAACTAGCCTCAATATAATAATAAATATCTTATCTCATAAATATAAGAATATTTTACAATTCTTCCTCTCAAATGACAATAACAGCTCGGCATCACTGCTACATACGAGACTTCTCCAGTTACAACAAGCACGGTTGGTGCTCCCTTAACTTAATCAATCCACCAAGGCCTCGAATTGCAGCTTTTGCTAAAGCATCGTCATCTATTCTTATGACACTATCAATATTTTACAATTTCTAAAAAATTTATTTTTGGATAAAACCGAATCTAATCCAAAACTATTTGTTTTTATATGTCAAATCCAAAAATTTTTCTGCTTACGGTTACCTTTATGTTGAACCCTCAATCAGTATCTAGGTTCAATTGCATTTCTAAGTAACTTGTTATGCTGAGTAAGCATGAGTTAAATAAAAGATATTCTAAACCGTTGTTTAATTTAATATTTAAGTTTGATCTCGAAATAAAAAACAAATAATTATTTCATATTATTTCCGGGTAACTTGCAATAATTAATTTCTCTTGTTTATCGTCATTTGAATAAAAATGATTGCTCTTATTTAAATGAAGAAGACAGATTTAAATCTGTTTTAGGATTCGAAATAAATAAATTAATGTTATTACTGTTAATGATAACATCAGGAAATTATCTTTTAAATAATTAAGTTAATTAATAAAACTAAATAAAAACAGTTGCTACTTTAAATTTGTTGTCAATTTTTAGTATCTAATTAATCAAAAAAATTTTCCTAAAGCGCAGATATTAATTAAAAACTGATTTATGATAATAAAAAATGGTAATTCGAAAATTTTTGTCATCAACACTTAATTTATAAATAAGATCTATTCATTCGTTAAATTTAAACAAAATGTTAAAAATTTTGTGTCAACTTATACCAACCATCATTCCATTTCTTTGTAAAGGATTTTTTTTTCTTTTGGTGAGCACGTGCAATACTTTAGTACCGTTAAACCGACCGCCGACGGAATGATAGTATACGGACTAAAACACTCCTCTTTGGAGAGACTTATATCCACCTGGAACCGCTTTTGCATTACTACGGAAAAGGTCTCTTTTATATTGGCGTTTAAAGTCATGCTCTTTTGATTTTTGATCTGTGTCCAGAGCTCCACTTTTTCACCGCATTTTTAGATATCTGGTCTATTTATTACACTAGTTTCTGCTTCTCCTTACTAGTTCTAATTTCTTTGCTTTGAGGACTTGAATCATATATGACTCTATCATTCACCAGTTCTCTTAGTTTGCTCTCATATTTTTCATATGTTCTTGGGATTTACTGGTCCAATCCGGACTATTATTTCTGTTTTAAGTGTGAGCCACCTATTACAGTAAAAGGTCTGCTTTGCATTATCACAGTCTCCGTCGTCTGTCCCATGCTGTAAAGTGGTAAGAATTTTCTTTTTAAAAACAATTTCTTTTAAGTTTTTAGAAATCATTAAAACTTGTAATTTGAACTAATGACGTAAATGTTTCGGTTACCAACCACCAGCTCGAATTTTTTCGATTATATAAAATTTTTTATCCGAAAGTCAATGGACGCTATTTTTGCTATATATGCACACAAATAATAAATATGTTTACGGAACAAATACATGTTTCGTATATAATTTTTTCCGTTGGTTTGACAAATTACACGACGACCGTAAGGACCTAGAAGATAACAATCGAGCAACGCCACCAAAAATCACTTATAATGAAGACAACATAAACATATTTATTCAAAACATTAGCTATATGTCTGCAAAACACATTAAAGGGGAAACAGAGTTACCAAAAAGCAGCATCTATCAAATTTCGATTGAAGATTTGAAATGTCCGACTTTGACGGAGTCCCAAAAGACATACTAAAAATATACCGAAGAGTTGAAGAATGTCCATAAAACTGGTGTTAAAAAGTTGTTTTTTTTTTCTACAATGTGTATCTTGCGTAAAAATATAGCAAATCAATAAAAAAAGTTGATTTCGACAGTGCAGATCAAAA
>NC_051846.1:20200887-20217090 GCF_002237135.1 Teleopsis dalmanni
ACACCGACTGTATTCGCAGACGCAGGTACTGATACTCCGGGAAGTGTCGATATGACAGGTGAGAAAGCGGATATGGGTGATGAGTGATGTGGTGAATGTGCTGGTGAATGGTGCGGTGAATGCTGCGCTGAATGTGTTTGCAGCGATAAGGAAAGCTGATGCTGATGATTATGATGTGGTGATTGTGAAGGCATTGGAATAGGTAAAGGTGATGATGCCGAAGGTAAGCAGTTCAAAGGTGATGGTATTGGCGAGGTATGTATATCTTGTCCTAACACAGATGATCCATCATTATGCTGCGTTAAATTTGTATTATTATTAAGTGGACGACAAGGACCAATGGTATTTGTGCTTGTTGTACTGTTATTGTTTAGTAATTGCTGTTGCTGTTGTTGCTGCTGACGTATATTTCGACCATTCTGTTGTTGTTGTATATTGTTGTTGTTACACGTCGCAGTTGTACTTCTGTTACCATTAGTGTTGCTATTGTTACTATCTGTTACTGTATTTCTACTAATAAGTCCGGCGCCAGTTAAATCGTCAAAGTCTAATATTTTATTTTGGGGATAAGATTGCTGTTGGCTATTGCCACTGCTAATGAAGTCTTCAAATTCTAAAGTAATATAATTGTTTTGCTGCTGTTGAAAGTGCTGTTGCAGATGTTGCTGTTGTTCAGGTGATGAGCTGCTATCACCAAGTGAGAACTGCTCAAAGTTATTATGAAAGGAAAGGTTACCTGAATTAGTATCTGCATTGCTGGAAATTATGACTGGCGAGTATCGATCGAAAGTTTGAATGTTTTTATCACTATAGCCTTGCATACTCTGTTGCACGTTGGTATGGACATGCCTTATTGGACTTGCTGGTGCGCTTGTATGCAGTTCATTTCCCGACACCGATGTCAATAGTCCTGGAGAAGAGCCCGGACTAGGTGGGTTCAATGGTTGTCGATAATCTGTTAGATTACCGGTAGAGCTGGCAGCACCCAATGTTGGCAAATGAGTGAAAGAACCAGTTTGTGCGGAATTTTGTACACCCGTCGGTGACTGCACTGATAAATTAGTAAACGACAAATGTGGCGATGTTTGTGCGGCTGTAGGCGTATTTGCTGCAGAGGTAGGAGAATGTTGCTGTTGATTATATGGCGATGGTGGCCCAACATTTGTAGAATTAAATGGACTCGGTGATTGATCCCGTTCACGTCCGTTGTTGTGCGGCGACAGTATAGGCGATAAAATTTGTTGCTGATTCGTGTGTTGCTGCTGTTGCTGGATAAGTGGTTGTTGTGCTGTTGTAGGATAATGTACGGATGTTAAATCAGGTAGAGAGCCTGTGTTAGCGAATGCCATTTGCTCTTGCAGTGACTTAAACAGACTATTGGCCGGCATATTGCAGTTGGAATATTTGGCATTGAATTGTTGCTGCTGATGATGTTGTTGTTGATGATGCTGTTGTTGCGTATGATGCTGTTGTTGATGTAATTGTTGTGTTTGTTGCATATGTTGTTGCAGCTGTGGTTGATGTTGTTGCTGATGGTGTGCATGTGCTGCATGTTGCATATGCATTTGCTGTTGTTGTTGGTGATGTAATTGCTGTTGCTGTTGATGCATCATGTGGGCTTTTCTTCTTTGTGCTTGTGGACTGAGACTACGACCAATGTTTGGCGAATGAGATCGTTGGTTGTGATTATAACTCGCATGTAAGGTGCCTAAATCTGTAGGCAAACCACCAATACCAGTTACTCCACTTGATCCAAAACCGACTTCTGCCGCTACGGCTATGTTTAAACTTTGATGTAATGCTGAGTCTGAGTTCGAACGTCGCCAATTTGTATCATTTGGCGGACTTAAATATGCGATATTGACATTATTACTCATGCCACCCATGCCCACAGCATTACCAATATTACTAGTATTAGTATTACTGCCATATGGTGAACGATCTATGCGTTCCGATGGACGTCTCATGGGACCAACACCAACACTTCGCCCTCGAGATTCTCGACAGGCAGTCGGTGAACCGCCACTTCCTCCACCTGCTTTACCTTCTGGTGATGCACCACCACCACCACCACTCCCACCGCTTCCACCACCCGTACTCACTGAATTGTTAATAACATCTGAATTCGGCAAACATTCTTGTATCCTTTGATTACCTTGTGTTTCATCCTTTTTCGTCGCATAAACTTCTTTCATAATTTTTTCAAACTCTGCAGTGCCCTCGGCTTGCTTCTGTTTTTGTAGTGCAATTTTTTCACTAAATTTGCGCGGATTTGCCATTTTGAATGGTTTGCTAATCTGATGAAATTGTTATCTATGCGTGACAAAAGAACACATATCGTATAAAGTTTATATATGTAGTAGGCGGGTGTTGTGTTGATAAAGATATGAGCAATAGTTGACACAGACGAGTAATACAATAACGAGGCCACAAGATCAAACGTCGAAAAGAATCCAACAGGTTGATGCGGTACGGTGTGGTGCGTTCGTGGATACCACCGATATCGTCGTCACCAACAGCGTGTTGATAAGATGGCGCAGCACAAGCATAGATTTTTAGATAGAGTATCGTAGTTGCATAGTTGTGTTGTACATTTTTTAGAGATAAGCAACCGTGGAAGAACACAACGCACCGAATGATTTAATGTTTAAATATATAAAAAAATAAAAGCGAGAAAACAAGAAATTAGTAGTCGTACAAGTCATTTTAAAAAATGTTAATTTAATACAGAATTTAAATAATTTTATAATGTCAATAGGTTATTAGTTTTATATAACTAATTATATATATTTTTATTTTTTGTTTGGTTTCTCATTAAGAAAAAATATTTTATTTTAATTTAATTATTTTAATTAGCATAATTTTTTTATGAATTATATATTCATTTTTTTTTTCCATATTTAATTGAACTTTTACAAAAAGTATAAAACATATTTAGAAAGACCATGTCGTTTTTGCTGTCATCATTATCCGCGTAACGTGGTTTGCTTTTGATACCACGACGAAAATGTTAAAATATTTTATAGAATAATATTTTACCATAGTTAGATATCAGTACTAGAATAGTAACATACATATTAGTGATTGTGGAACTACACAACAATTTTTTCAGATGAAAATGTAGAAGATACATTTTTCTGGATATCAATAAAACGCATTCTCATACTTGTTGTTGAGAGGTCCAATACTAATAGTTTCAATAAATAAAAATAAATCGAATATCCTTTTTCTGTAATATAATTATTTGTCGCTCTAATAAAACAGGCAAAGTCGTTAATGCCTATACTAGTGATATCAGACAAATATTTTAGAAAGGGAGACTGTGAATGTGCGCTTTCTGGCGAGTACCGGGCAGTTATAGAGCAAATATGTAACATTTTCCTATTCTTTCTCTGATCCGCAACTACAACAGTATTCGCTGGAGGAAGTCTCTAAGCGATTGACGTTAATACCAATGAAACAGTGTCTCATCTGTACAGCGGTTCTATTGGGTATCGAGTGGCGAGCAAGACTAAGCAATTGATTAGCTTGAATAAAGTTTAAAAAATTCTTACTCCTAATATTATTAATGTACTGGAAAGTAGTATTTTAATTTTGTTTCAATTGATGGATTTTACAGTTGTTAGGAATATGATCTATGACCTAGAATGATCAAACCTAGGTTATGATCTATTTGTATGAACATATGACATAATCTTCCGATTGTTAGAACGCTAGATCGACAATGGTATTAATAAAATTAAGTTTTAAATAAGTATTAAAAAAAATGATGATATTCCAGAGGCACTCTGGTTATAAAAATAGACCATATGTAGCTATAACTATAATATTTCTTAGCCAAAGGCAATGTTCGTCATTTTTATTGTAAATATATTAAAAAACTTTATTTTAAAAGCTACTGTAACTTGTCAACAAATTGTCGAAGAATTTTTAAATTTTGATATGAAAGTTAAGACAGGTTCCAACAGCGAGATTAATTTATTTCAATAGGTGTCACATCCTTGGCATGTCAACAGTCGGTGAGGTGGCTGAAAAGTGTGCCGTTGATTACAAACAGTGTTCAAAAATACATGTCAACTTTACAGAATCCAGTCTTTTTCAGTTAGTTGCACTACATAGACGTTTACTACTTAAAATTATTAGTACCTCTTATTTCTTATTTGTACTAGGTGCAATATTAAAACGCTTCTGTCTATATTTTAAGAATCGTCAATAAAAAACAAAATTATTAAAAAATTGGTGTCACATGAAAACTTATAGGTCTATCTACCTATTACACTATATGAAGTAATTTTCATTGCTGTTTCCATGTATATTAATAAAAAGTTGTTGGAAGGTGCCAAATAATATTTAAGGCTCTTTATTTCAGGGCATAATTGTTTTGAGAATAAGTATTAAAATAATTTGACGTGTGAAGAGCTAAAAATTTTAATTATATATACATCCTTTTCCTTTATGAACAGTAAAGATTCTCTCTAGTTCGTTCTCTGTATTCCCTCTATAACGGCTTTAACCCTGATAATGTTATTTAGGCACTCGTTATAAAACTGTAATCTAATGATCGTTACTGTCTACGATAAAAAAAAACTGTTTGAAGCAATGATATCTCAACTACTGATGGGTTGTTTATCTACATTATTAAAATAATTAGTATTTATTATAAACCATTTTGATTTCAATAGAGCATTTGAATATAAATAATGAACATAAATAGCGATTAAAAATAACTAAAAGTAATTGCTTTTATTTGCTTTAAAATATAAAAAAATGAAAAATTTTTACATTATTTCTCGTAATTATAAAACTGAAAAAATATTGCTATTTACAAATTCATTTTGCATTATAAATTCCTAAATTTTTTTTGTGAATGCATCTCAACAATTTGTTTTTATTGCGAAGTGCAATAAAGGCTGCACTATTTTGAACTAAACTATAAATTAATTAATTAATTAAAATCATTTAAAATATTTTTTGTAAGAATACGTTTTGCATTTCTTCATTTCGTCGAATAATTAAAGCAACTGATATAGAAGCTAAAGTATCTTAATTAGTCTAATGAACTAGTGTTGTAGTATACGTGCAACCAGTAATTTTCATAAATTAACGAAGATGTTAGTTAATAAAACTGAAAAATACATTTAATATAATAAAAACTATTTAAATTATAATATTTTGTATTTGTTACTAGTTCAGACACTTAATAAGATCGTAGGATGACGTATAGATGGCGGATCTTGAAAAGTAGCAAGAAGTTGTTTAACAAACTATAGTAGTGCTAGTAAAAATCTGAACTTTGTGTGTTGAAACAACGTCGCTTTTTTATAGACAAAATTTACTTCAGTGTTAATATTAGCTTTGAATGTGATAGAGCAAATGGGACAATATAATCGTAGGGTTGAAGGAAGAACCTAATTGGGCGTACCTACCAACGAGTCAGTACTGATACGAGTAAGGCGATTGCATGGAATATCGATTCGCTGATAAGCATAAATATTTGCTAAGTTCTTTTTGGGTCATAGATCACGTCATACGGACGCACTAATAGCTTAAAATGTGTTTTGATCTGCAAAGTCGAAATCAACTTTTTTTATTAATTTGCTATATTTTTACGCAAGATACACATTGTAGAAAAAAAAAACAACTTTTTAACACCAGTTTTATGGACATTCTTCAACTCTTCGGTATATTTTTAGTATGTCTTTTGGGACTCCGTCAAAGTCGGGCATTTCACATCTTCAATCAAAATTTGATAGATGCTGCTTTTTGGTAACTCTGTTTCCCCTTTAATGTGTTTTGCAGACATATAGCTAATATTTTGAATAAATATGTTTATGTTGTCTTCATTTTAAGTGATTTTTGGTGGTGTTGCTCGATTGTTATCTTCTAGGTCCTTACGGTCGTCGTGTAATTCGCCAAACCAACGGAAAAAATTATATACGAAACATGTATTTGTTCCGCAAACATATTTATTATTTGTGTGCATATATAGCAAAAATTGCGTCCATTGACTTTCGGATAAAAAATTTTATATAAACGAAAAAATTCGAGCTGGTGGTTGGTAACCGAAACATTTGCGTCATTAGTTCAAATTACAAGTTTTAATGCTTTCTAAAAACTTAAAAGAAATTGTTTTTATAAAAAAAATTCTTTCCACTCTACAGCATGGGACAGACGACGGAGACTGTGATAATGCAAAGCAGACCTTTTACTGTAATAGGTGGCTCACACTTAAAATAGAAAAAATAGTCTGGATTGGACCAGTAAATCCCAAGAACATATGAAAAATATGAGAGCAAACTAAGAGAACCGGTGAATGATAGAGTCATATATGATTCAAGTCCTCAAAGCAAAGAAATTAGAACTAGTAAGGAGAAGCAGAAACTAGTGTAATAAATAGACCAGATATCTAAAAATGCGGTGAAAAAGGTGGAGCTCTGGACACAGATCAAAAATCAAAAGAGCATGACTTTAAACGCCAATATAAAAGAGACCTTTCCCGTAGTAATGCAAAAGCGGTACCAGGTGGATATAAGTCTCTCCAAAGAGGAGTGTTTTAGTCCGTATACTATCATTCCGACGGCGGTCGGTTTAACGGTGTTAAAGTATTGCACGTGCTCACCAAAAGAAAAAAAAATTCTTTCCAAAGAAATGGAATGGTGGTTGGTATAAGTTGACACAAAATTTTGAACATTTTGTTTAAATTTAACGAATGAATAGATCTTATTTATAAATTAAGTGTTGATGACAAAAATTTTCGAATTACCATTTTTTATTATCATAAATCAGTTTTTAATTAATATCTGCGCTTTAGGAAAATTTTTTTGATTAATTAGATACTAAAAATTGACAACAAATTTAAAGTAGCAACTGTTTTTATTTAGTTTTATTAATTAACTTAATTATTTAAAAGATAATTTCCTGATGTTATCATTAACAGTAATAACATTAATTTATTTATTTCGAATTCTAAAACAGATTTAAATCTGTCTTCTTCATTTAAATAAGAGCAATCATTTTTATTCAAATGAAGATAATCAAGAGAAATTAATTATTGCAAGTTACCCGGAAATAATATGAAATAATTATTTGTTTTTTATTTCGAGATCAAACTTAAATATTAAATTAAACAACGGTTTAGAATATCTTTTATTTAACTCATGCTTACTCAACATAACAAGTTACTTAGAAATGCAATTGAACCTAGATACTGATTGAGGGTTCAATATAAAGGTAACCGTAAGCAGAAAAATTTTTGGATTTGACATATAAAAACAAATAGTTTTGGATTAGATTCAGTTTTATCCAACAATATCTTTTTAGAAATTGTAAAATATTGATAGTGTCATAAGAATGGGTGACGATGCTCCAGCAAAAAAAAAGGTGCCTCAAGCAGCAATTGGAGGCTGTTTATTTGGTGGATTGATTAAGTTAAGGGAGCACCAACCGTGCTTGTTGTAACTGGAGAAGTCTCGTATGTAGCAGTGATGCCGAGCTGTTATTGTCATTTGAGAGGAAGAATTGTAAAATATTCTTATATTTATGAGATAAGATATTTATTATTATATTGAGGCTAGTTGAATCAGTGCACCTGAGCACTTTTACTCTCTATTGACTGCGAGGTTTCTTCAAATCCCCTTTTTCCTTGACTGGATTATTGTTTATCACTTCATCAGATTAAGCAATAATTGACCTCAGATCTGCATACCTCCCCGAGGAGCCTGTAACCATTCTGAGATTTGATAACGCGGTGTTAGTAAGTCTGTCAGATCGTCGTTCTTATAGAACGATTCAGTGAGATCATCTATGTAGGTTTTTATTTTGGCAATCATTTTTCTTAGTTTTATTCAAATATATTTTACCAGATTTTCATTTGAGGTTTTCGCATATATTATACTGGTTTGACTTCAGATCTGAATGTAGTGCTTAATGAATTGGTATAATCTGACTATTGTTATTTTTCACTTAACATGGTGCTTTAACTAATGGAAAATTGTTTCTAACTTGGAAAAACTCAGACCGATTGTTTGTATAATCAATGTAAAGACTGTATATATGTATCAGTTGACAATAGATGCATTTCTGTTAGGGTAAGCAATGTAAGAATTGCATAAACTTTAAACCTCAATATTTTGAAAAGTCAGCTATATCCGCACATAATGTAGTGAAAAAGTTACTTAAAGTAGCTGGCTCTACTATAATTTAAAGTAATCAGAATGTCTTGATTTTAAATGGTGTGAGAGCTAGAATGTAACACTAGCAGGATATAACTTCTGCTAGGCTTTGGAAACCACAGTCTATGGTTCAAAACTAGACAACGATGAATTACAGAGAAAAAATGATAATAATAATTATATTCTACGTAGGTCTGTGAAAAAAATACATCAGGGACATAAGAAATGTAATTCGATTAAAGTTTAAAATTTGCTGGTATTTGATTCAAAATAAACTATTATTTGGATAGAGTCTAAAATTATGTGTTGGTATGTATGAACTGACTAATTCAAAATGAAAAATAATTAAAAATTTATTATGTTTTTTCAAGCCATACATTCCATAAATAAATGGATTTCTTATCAGTATGTAAACACGTCACTAAGATGGAAAGTGAAGTGGTGATAGTTGCATTTGATATGGCAGTGAAAGGGCGCTTAAAAATTTTAGTCTACAGATACAGATAGAAAACAAATGCGATAGAGAGAAGTGATTGAAGAAAGCTGGGTCTTTTATACTAAGACCGAAGAGTTTAAATATAAAACTTTATTAGACATAGATCGCTTTTAAATGTTAACAGAAACTATGAAATAAAAATGGGAATACGTAATAAATACAGAGAGGCTCCAAAACTGTGCCAAGTATAATATAATATGCAACTTTTTGAATATAGTAAATATATTAATTAAAGGTTATATCTATGATGTTATAAACCATCCTTTTTTTGTATGTCACAAACAAATAATTGTTTTCTTGACATAATGAAACCTACCGCAGCACTGCATCTTACTATGATTATTGACAGAATGATAGAACAAAAGTAATTGTTATCGCAACTGCTATTGTTATTTGAGAGAATGGCCTCCGGTATTTATTTCGTTCCATTAATTTTACTCGTTGCTTTTGTTTTGGTTTACTCTATTGCACATTAGAAATAGTTAATATATAATATATTACACGTCAATATATGGAAATTTATAAGAGATTTATGAATATTCAAAAAGGAAAAGAAAAAAAAAATGTTAATGATAGAACTTTGCGATTACAATTTCAGAAAACTATATAAATATTTAAATATATGTATAAGTGTGTACTTTTATCAATACACCGGCAATAACTGAAAATGCTTATACATCTTTTTATTAAATTATGTTTATGAATATATCAGGTGTATTCATCCGTTCCGAAGTGTGGCAAAAAACAAGTCACTTCTTTAAAGTCACTAAGTGACATATTGGCATTACTGTTGCAATCCTACAAATGTTATATTTTCACAAAGAGCAAATCTTACTCTTAGAGCGTCCGAATATATCTATTGTCTCCAGAAATAGAGTTATGGAACAAGACTGTAAAAATATTATTAGTGGTGGTTTGATACGTTTGTGAAAAGGTATAAACTCTGTTGGTAATGTAATTTAAATCAGTAGAGTGATGTGATATAATATAGGAGTACGGGTGAGGAAATTTGAACGATAGGGTTTAACTTCATGTGTGCCTTTAAGCATGGAAACTGATGGGCGATATCATGTGAACCAGTAGTGCAGAGAGGGCATTATCTAGCGATAGACGTTTTTATGCGTTATAAGTAACTACTTAGGACGTGGCTATATCATGTTTTCAATTGGAGAAAGATATAGTTCTTGTTTCAATGGGGGATAAGTGTTACATATTAGACCTGTTAAGCACTTTGTTGTAAAACAACCTTTGTTGAACTTAAAGACTGTAATACCTCGTTGTTATGCAGTGCGAAAAGAACTTGTCGATAATTTACATCATTGATATTATCTCCGTTGCGGTAGAAGTAAATGCATTTATGATACGTAGAAAGAGGTCGGTTATACAACGTGGAGGGGTTCATTTCACTATGGCGTGATTTGAATGTAAATCTGTAGGGCAAATATACATTTTTTGGATGTAGTGAATTTAAGTTGAGAAGGGCAATGATGTAAAAATGAAATATGTAATGAAACTGGTTCTAGCTCATTTTTAGTAATACCACTCACTGCTCAGTGCTTAATGAAATGGTTTGTAGCATCTAGTTGTTCTTAAGAATGAAATGGTTAGTATTAGTAGTTGTTGTAAACTTAACAGCGGACAGTTTGGTTTCGGTCTTTCGTTATTGTAAACCGCAGAGATCTACTTGAGAGATGACATGTCGACATGTGATCATGTCGAATTTTGTGCCTGAAAAAGAAAACTTGCAGTTGAAAGTCATCGTTTGCTGCTAGAAACAAACGATGAACACACTTCATCGATTAAAACATGTGAGACATGATTTCGACAATTTGAAAGTGATTTCCATATAAAAGATAGTGAGCGTTACACCAGAAAAGTGCGAAGACGAGTAATTACAGAAGTTGCACAACGCTATCGCTAACAAATGTTTAATTTAAAACACGCATTGGTCGAATGACAACCGAAATAGGTCAGAACACATGGCAAATTGACTTTGTTACACGACACAATGTGCCTTCTCACACAGCAAAACCAGTCAAAGACACATGGAAATTGGTCGGACAGGACATCTTTTCGTACCCGCCGTATTCCACAGACTTGGCGCCATTTGAGAATCACCTCTTCGCATCAATGGGGTTTGTCGCAAAAGACAAACATTTTTTCTGCCATGGATTTCATAAATTATCTGTAAGATGACCAAATGTGTATTAGTTGATGGCCAATATTTTGAATAAAAAAAATTTGTTTACTTTAAAAAGACCGGAATACACTTATGCATCACGTGGTAAATGTTTTAGAAAGTGGGTGATGGTTTTATGTGCGAGGGAAGGTGAGGAGAGGGGATTGTTTCAAAATAAGAATAGATTAGAGATGGATGAAATTGTAATTAAAGTCAAGCTAGGCCAAGACAAAGAAACCTAGCCACTTCAGTGTGATGGGTCCAAAGATTGATTGGACATGAAAACAGATTAGCGACATCATGGATCTCCCACAGCTGCATTTAGTTCTCACATTGAGAGTTGAATATATATTTATACGTAACAAGTAAATCTTTAATGTATGGCTGTAGACTGATCTCAATTAGGACAGTTTTTGCTGTGAGTGAAAGGCACCCGTCTTCTTGATAGAAGGTATTAAGCGAATGCCTATTGGGAACTCTTTTGCAGTGCACGTGGTCTTAAAGACTTGCTTATGAAAATATGCGTCGGTTTTTAAATTTATTGGTGTTAAAAAGAAATCACTGATTGAAAATTATATGCTTTTATTAACATATAGGGATCAGTCGTTTTTATAAGCTGATCAGATGATCCCCTTTTTGTATGACTATGGTCTTTTCTAATGAAATGGACTGTAGCAACTAGTTGTGCTGCTTAACAATAAAATGCTTAGTATAGGTTATTGTAAAGGACAGAACGCAGTTTTTCGGTAACTGTTAGGATTCCCAAACGGCAGTTTATACAGGCAAGTGGCTACGGACTGTAGACGCGGTAGCTTAAGCAAGTAAGTGGTTTGTAAATGTTTTAGTAGGAAAATGAAACCATTAATTGAAAATCATGTTCTTTCATTAATACATATGGATCAAAGCCTACTATCAACTATAGGAAAGATAGCCGAAAAGGTAATTCTTGGCAGATTAAATATTGTAGTGACTTTACGCAATATACTCCCTGATGAGCAATTCGGCTTTAGAAATGACATGTCCATGGAGAACCAGGGGTTCATCAGGGATCGCCATTTTCTCCCACTCTACAACATTTATGCACCTGATAATCCAATGTTAGGTCCCTCGACTCTGGCGTTATATGCTGACGATACGTGTCAGCTATACTCAGACAAATGTGCTCTCAATATAACCAACACACTTCAAGAGCATATAAACCTCATTCTGGAGTATTTCCAGAAATGGAAAATAAAAATCAATAATGAAAAAACTAAGACTCTGTTTATTAAGCGTAAGTGGAGACAGAAACAGTCAAGAGTGAGAGTGGGAGATATGGTAATAAACTGGGAGGATAGCGTTAAATATCTTGGCATCACGTTGGACAAACGATTTACATGGCTTAAACATGTTCAACTCAAAACAATTAGCTGCGCCAAAATTCTTCATCACCTCCAACCGCTATTCAGAAATGAAAATCTCAATGCTAAGAACAGGAAACTGATATATAATCATATAATTCGTCCGTCACTTCTATATGGTTGTGTAGCGTTTAGTAAATCTTCAAACAGTACTATTCGTCAGCTAGAAATTGCACTAAGTCAGGCTCTGAAAAGACTTTTCAAAGTACCATTGTACATTAGGATGAATGACATTTTCAAGGACCTCAAGATTGATCCGATCAAAATATACATAAAGGATAGAGCCCTGAAATTATTTGCGAAAACTGACAGACTTACCAATACCGTGTTATCGAATCTCAGAATGGTTACAGGCTCCTCGGGGAGGTATGCAGATCTGTGGTCAATTATTGCTTAATCTGACAAAATGATAAACATTAATCCAGTCAAGGCGTAAAAAAGGGTTTTGAAAATACCCCGAGTTATTAGAGAGTAAAAGTGCTTAAGTGCACTGGCTCAAATAACTTCAACATAATAGTATATGGATCAATAGTTTTTGAAAACGAAACAGATGACCTGCTTTTTGAATGACTATGGTGTTTCGTAATGAAAGATACAGTAGCAGCCATGCTCTTTAATAATAATTTGTTAATATTAGGAGTTGTTGTAAACTGAGTAGGCGATCCGCTTTTTGGATGACTGTTAGGATCCCTGAATGGCAGTCTGTACAGGCAAGTTTTTTTATATGTATTAGTAGTTGTTGCAACCTAAACAGAGAACCCGGTTTTAACTTTTTGGGGAACTGTGGTCTTTCGTAATGAAAGGGATTGTAGCAGTCATGTTCTTTAATAATTAATGATTAGTATTAGTGGCTGTTGTAAAGTGAACTGGGGACCCGCATTTGGTCTGACTGTTAGGCTTCCTGAAAGATCTTCGGTACAGGCAAATGGCTACGGACTGTAGGCGCGATCACTCAATAAAGTAATACTGTTTTTCTAACAATGGTTAGTATGTTGTTGAATAAATAAAAGAAATCAATGCTTTAATTTTATCACTGAAATGTAAATATGTATGTATATACAGACTTACATATTGTATGTTGTGTGATATCTAAAGGAGTAAGCTTGGCGCCAAAGCAGATAGAAGAAGTTTTTTGTGTGTACAGTGTACACTGCAACTGTACGGGAAAGATAAGAAAATTATTTTAATAAATTTGTTGAGAGCACATTTCTCGAAACTATTTCATATCCATAATCATTTGTACGCAATATGTTTCTTTTAAGAAAAGATTATAACTCCAGTTCTCATTTTTCAACAGCACATATGGCATTAAGCATGGATAGGCATTTGTTGATATAGATATATCAAACATACAAACATAAGCATATATACATGCTGTGTTTAAAGAGCAACATATGTGTATATGTATGCACTTTTGTATATACACAAACTGAAGCTGTCAGTGTTGCTGCTTACTCCATTCCTCCCCACTTGACGGCAGGCAACATAAGGAATATTTCACATCGGCGAATGCATACTTCGGCTACGCACGAAAGGAACATGAATGACAGACAGCAAAGCTACGACCTACGGCAGGGTTGAAAGAGATTCTAATGTTTACGTTTTTATTGATGTAAATATAAAATCCGTTTCGTACGTTTTATCCTGAAGTTTTAGTTTTTATTAATTCCTACTGACACCAAACAAAAAATAAAATTATTTATATTAGATTTTTTTTTTATAAATAATAGTTATGAATTTTACTTACAAAAAAATTTTTTAACTCGTGTCGCTTAACTTCAGCGTAGAAAATTAATTTGTTAAATTTTTATTTGTTTTATTTATTTTTTTTTCTCTAACAAATTGGCGGGCGCTTTTTTCTTATATTGAAATATACAGAAACGCAAAACACAACAACAATAACACCACAACGTGCGGTGTGGGGTATATGCCGTACAATATTAAAATGAATAAGAGTGAAGCTGGTGCTGGTGCTGGCGCTTCTGCTGGTAGCGAACGCGGTAACTAACTAACAGCAGTTGTTGTGGCGACTGATAAAACCAGATTTTTCCCCCTTCAAATGATTTCTTATTTGCTCAAGTTTAATTTAAAATTTTAACAAATGTTAAAAATGTTAATTTCAATATTTTAATAATATTTATCATTAAAACTTTTTTTTCGTTTATTTTTTGTTTTCTATTATTTTTTTCTATTTTTTTTGTTATTTAACGACGTATTAACAATAAAAATGCGAATTCCTGTTTTGTTGCCACTTTTTTATTTATTCGTCGTACCTTTTATGTACTTGTTTATCTATTTTATATTTCCGTTTATTCGTTTGCACCGTGTTATATGTTATTCCGATAGATTTACCTCGGGCTCCTGTGACCTCTTTTTTGTTGACCACTAGTGTTTGCCGATTTGACTGATTTCTTGGCACTCGTTTGTTTTGGAATTAATTTCGAACACATTATTGTTATAGAAAATTTGAGGGATGCTTTAATTGCTTTATTATTTATTATAAATTCTGTTATAAATATATACATATATATATGTAACACCTCAGCACCCGACGTCGTCCACCGTTTCTTGCACTACTTCACTTTTTCTTTGCTGCTTTCTCACTTGCATTTCCTTTGCACAATCAATCACACTCTTTACCTAATTTTTATATTTTATACAAAAATATATATTACGCACACAATTTATTTTATTTGCATATATTAAATTGCTTCAATATATATAACAAATTTGTTAGGTTTTTGGAACACTGCATTCACTGCTGTTTGTTGCGTTATTTTTCATTTTTTTCTTTCCATCGGAATTTTTTTCATTTTGTCGAATAAGAATTTTATACTGACTGCTATTAATTTGACATTTCGACTGAACGCATATCTATTGTATGACTGAAGCAGCAATTCTTCCACACAATCTTGTACATCTTGCTGTTGAACAGTTTGAAAGTCGTTGTATGAAACATATGTTAAAATGAATTCAATAAAAATTAAAGTCAAAGTGATGTGACGTAATGTCTAATAAATTCGTATATAAATACCTATTTTTGTACGGTCTAATATATCAATATTATATAATACACAACTTTTCAAATTAATTTTATTTTAATTAATTATAAAATATAAAATAATATGGACCGTGTACGAGTTCATGTAAATTGAGGTAAAGTAAATTGAAATTTCCTAGGGATTTTTTGCACTGCACTTATGTAAATGTTTATTTATTTATTTATTCTACTCATTTATAATTTTTGTTTAAAAGTTTTCAAATTTATTTTTATAGTTATTAAACATTTTATAAAATTTTCAAAATGGTAACATCTAATATACTTAATTTTTATCTTATTTACCCTACTCGAAATTCTGGTATGTACAAACATTTGCTGCCTTACCGACATAATTTACTATTTCCCTCAATCAATTTACTCGAATTCGCACATGGTCATAACAGAAAAAACGAGTGTTAGCTGCTAGGGCCTTCGACTCGAAAAAATTAGTTTTAAAAATATTCCGAAACAATAAAATATTTTTTAATTATTTATTTATTTCAATATTAACTAATGTCACATAATTATTTTTAATAATAATTATTTCACATAATTGTTTAGTATATGAAATATAATAATAATAATCATGTCTTATAGTAGTGAATCTACTAAAATAATAGCTCGTTAACCATATTTTACTAGTTACTGAACTAGGAAATATTGTGAATATAATGTTTCCAAATTAAAAAATAAAAAATATAGTTGTTAATAAAAATTGAGATAAAATATTAGTTAATAATTCAATTAATAATTATAAAATATTTTACTATTTTCGATATTCTTAAAACTAATCTTAAAAGTTTTATATTGTTCAATTTTGATCAATTAGCATAAAAATAAAAAAATTAAACAATTAAATATTTATATAAGTTATTATTTAAATGACCAAATTATTTATATATTTTTTATGAGCTAAT
>NC_051846.1:20217190-20223011 GCF_002237135.1 Teleopsis dalmanni
TTTATAACTAGCTTATCTCCCATGAAGAAAGATAATAGTTGTTTGTTAAAGTTCATAAGTTGAACATGATATATTACAGTTTATATATAAATATTTAAAAAAAAAAACAAAAATTAAGAAATATACTGATCGTAATAAATTAATCCAACAAAGCCATAGTAATTACATGAAGATATTTATTACATGTACAATTTTTTTAGGTATATATCCTAAAAAAATTAAATTTTTAAATTATAAAGTGTCCTAGAACAGTCTGATATAATTTATAAATAAACGAAAAACTGCTTTCCAACAGATAAAATAATAACGGTTTAAATAAATATAAGACCAAAACTAATAAATTTTAATTTATTACGTTTTGTTAGCCGAAAGAAATAAGTATATAACCATGATAAGATATAAATATCATGTTAGAAATATCAATCTATAGAGTTGCAAATTTTTACATAAAAACAGTAACAAATAGTTGTTGTTGTTGCAACCCGCAAAGATCTGTAAAGCAGATAACATGAAATAAATTACATAAAAAATACATGGGTCAGGATGTGGATTGGTATTAGTGGTGTTAGAGGTGAGGGAGTGAAAGTGAATTAAAGAATGGGTGAGATTTAAATGGAAGCCAACCAAAATCAAGACGGAGAAACCTAACTTCTTCTATCGAACTAATAACTAGTTGTTGTTAATTATTCGTTTATATGTTCAATGTAAAAAATTGTGTACTAAGTGGCACTAGATGGCGCGTTAAGCTGTTTGTGTTATTAATATAGTTTTATAACTTGAAGACTCACTATTATATAACGTAATATAACGTAATATATTATTCCTATTACGTAACATAACGTAATAGGAAGGAGATTATTTGAAATTGAAGGCTGAGTAGGATTTAAATTGAAGTCAATCAAGATCAGTTCTATGGATCTGATCTATGGAGCGGACTAATAACTAGTTGTTGTTAATTGTCGTTTATATATTTAATATAAAAACTTGTCACCAGGTGGCGCGTTTAGTTGTTTATGTATTTAATATACATTTCCAACTTTAAGGCTCACTATCTAACAAGCTACATCGATATATAGCGTAGTGGATTAAGTTGCTAATCCACTACATGTATATGATAAGCTTTACAAAAATAAGTCACCAAATTTAACCTCCTCTGAAATAAAAATAGAGCTACAGACTTTTCTACGGTAAGAATACCAATTCAAAGTAAATTTTGGAATTTACAAAAAAGTTGGTTGTGAGGAAACAGGTGTGACAGTTTTATTAAGAGACTACACATAGACATATTAACCGCTTTATAGTATAAATTATTAGTTTCCTCAAATTCATTAAGACAAAGTTAGTTCCATACCATTATGAAATGCTGTGTATTTTTAAAGCGTTGAACTAAAATAATAAGTATAATAAATCAAATTTAATATAGAAATTTTTTTGGACTTAAGAAAAAAAATTTTTTTTTTTTGGAATATTAATT
Source organism: Teleopsis dalmanni (assembly GCF_002237135.1). Classification (NCBI taxonomy): domain Eukaryota; kingdom Metazoa; phylum Arthropoda; class Insecta; order Diptera; family Diopsidae; genus Teleopsis; species Teleopsis dalmanni. The sequence continues at coordinate 20,218,665 of NC_051846.1, forward strand.
TGGAATAAAGTTAATTTTATTATTCCATTTAAATATGTATGGTATATGATAGTGCATGGAATGTACTTATAAATATTAAACATTCATCAGATACGGATTATTTAATCATTTCATTAATTAATTTATAGAAAATTAAATCAAAACAAAATTATTAATAACAAAATTCCCAATATAAATTAAAATCTTTAAATTGCAAATTTTTATTACAAAAAATATGTTAACAATTTTATTGACACACTTTGGCTAAGCTGATGAAGCTGATGAAGCTGAAGAATCAATAAAACTACAAAAGGCGGCAGTCGCAAGACACGTTGTTGTAGTCGACGAGCATTTAGGGTTTTCCAATAAAAGTTTTGCATAAATTATATACAAAAAATAAATGTTGACAAGATCAACCAAAAAAGAAAAGAAAAAATGTGATAAAACGTTACAACGAGGTTAGAGTCTACAAAAGTAAGAAAAAAGTGAGCGTAACAAAATTTTGGGGGGTCGGCGCAGTTCGCTAAAGCTAAGACACGACGTCGGCAGATCAGCTGTCAACACCATGTGTATTACCTTACAATCAGTGCAACTTCCCAAACCATTTATTTATTTATTTACAAATTACCAATGTACAAATATTTTATGTTCTAATTTTTAATAACATGCTTTTTATTTTTTTTTTTTTATAATCGATGTCTTTTATCTGTGACACAAACGTGCTTGCTTCTGTACTTTTGTGCACAGGTTATTTGTATTTTGTAACAAGCGAAAGTAGCTAATTTACACGTTACACGAAAACCCATATTACATACGCCTCTAAGGGGCGTGGTATTTTAATTAAATTTTAGACAGGAATAACTTACAAGTTTTATTTTAAGTTGTTCGCTGAAGTAGTTTTTCCACTTTAATAGCGATCATGCCGTATTAAACACACCACTTCACAACGCACCACACCGCACTAACACCTTACATACCAATGACATCTATAAACATTTTTTATTGAATGTGCTACACATTGAGGTTAGGAGCTAAGCTTAATTCAGCCAAACTATACGGCGATTTGTTTTATTTTGCATATTTATTTATTATTTTATATATTTATACACTTTCACATCCTAATATTTTCTGTACTCATCTGTCTTTTAACTTTGACCTACCTTACCACCTTGTTAAGGCATCCAGTTTTCCTTGTGCACGAATTTCCCTTTCCCCTATTTCAATTCATTTTTGGCTACTTTCAGTCAAATTTTTTCACATTTCAGTTTTTTTGTTGTATTGAAAGCATTTTATTATGTTCTTGTGTTCTTAATATATAAAGTGAATTTAAAACTAAGATATATAAGTATAAAAATTTAACTGATGCATTCGTACAAAAATTATAAGAAAAGTTACAAAATTTTCCTTTGCAGGCACACACAATTTTTTGACATTTGTTTGTTTAACGAAGAGTTTGTAATAGATTAGGTTCGGCTTGGTGCTACAACTCAAACTGACACTTGCTAAACATTTGACACACTGTGGATACCTGCATTCCAAACATTCCAACACTATAAAATTAAATTAGAAAATTTTTGGCAAAATTTATAAACATATAAAAAACTAGTTGTTACATCTTTCACATGCAATAAAAATATGCAATAAATATTTGCATAAAATGTATAGACGCAGAGATATATGTATATTGCATGATAAATCACGTTATGGCACACAGTTATGTTTAGAGTTAAATTATATAATATATATGCCTTATGCGGGTTCGTGATGCTAAATTGAAGGATATAGTATATTATGTCGGTTTACTGCCAAATGTTGGTATTTACCAAAATTTTGAGTAGGTAAAAATTAGGTAAATTTGATATTACCATTGTAAAAATTTTATAAGATGTTCAATAAATAAATAAATAAATTTGTAAACTTTAACTAAAAATAATAAATAAGTGCAATAAATATATAAATAAATATTTTTATAAGTGCAGTGCAAAAAATCCCTAGAAAATTTCAATTTAGTTTATCTCAATTTACTTGAACTCTCATACGATCATAATATATGTTAGGTCTCTTCCACGAGCTACTCGTAGTAACTTTGAGTAACACTGTGTATACACAAGTGCATTGCACTAGCAAGGTTTCGAGTAAATGAGAGCATCTGAGAAAGCGTAGCGTCCCTGTCGAAATTTAAAAATGCTACACGGACTTTACTCGTACATTTAATTTCAAATAAAATTTGTGTAATGTGTGAATCAGTTGTTTTGGTTTGAATTTAAATTTTTGTATTATTTATATGCGTGGCATTGGTGTTCTCACCAGATTTTACACAAAGCTGTTCCATTAAAATCTGTATAAAGAGCGTAATTTGGCACTTTATTTATGATACGCTCTCACTTGAGTTTTACTACTCATGAAATAGACTTATTATATTAGCCGTAAGTTTTTCTTTTAGAGTATAAAAAAAAATACTACCAACTTACGAAAGAAAACATGTGAAGCAACAACAATGCTCTCAAAATCTTCAGAGTTAGGTTTTATTCACAAAAATTTTTAAGTCTTAAGTTTTAGTGCAGCCAATTTCAAAAATTAGCCTATTGTGAATGTTCACTGCAAATATGTTGTAAAATTCCAGTCATCCGTAAATTAGTGCAAATACTTAAGTAAATAAATAATTTTAATAAATAAAATACAAATGGCTATAATTGCTTTTTTACTGATCATTTTGTTTTCTTTTATTTTAATTAATTAATTATTGGTGTTTACAATTCTTATTTTTCATATTGTGCATAACAACAAAAAACATATGGAAAAAAAAAGTATTTGACATATATTAAAAGTGATGTCATTTTGTTTCAACCAGACTTAATGCTGTTTTTTTACAACTCTGAAAGAAAAAATTTCGGCTATTTGTTATACATTACGAATTATATACTATATGCTATATTATACCATGTTTCCGCTGCTTATACTATGTTCAGACGCTCATTAATTTCACAAAAATCTTAATTTCGTTCCAGCACAATTAAGTTGTCTGAACATAGAATGAGTAAGTTATTAAATAGTACGTTTCCACTGGCTTCGTTAGACTAGTTATTTATATTGATATTATATTACTTTATATATATTGTTGTTGTACTAGTTTTGTACGACACAAGAAAATAAATATATGATTGATGATTTAATATAATGATATAAATCATTTATATATATGTCTTTTTTATGTATATTACGTATTTAATATAAAAAGTATACTAAAAATTGAAGCAATTTGCCATATCTTAAAATAGTAGCATCAAAAGTCTGATTTCCATCACAAGAGCATTGTTTTCATATAGTTGGAAATGCTCATATATAACGTCATGCCACTACTAGTCAATGTCGCATGAAAACTGATCATGACTTGCTATATAATCTTGATCGCCGTAAATATTATATGATATGGTATGTATTGCTATATATAAAAATCTGTATAAAAATATGCTAAACAAGTTAAATAAGTCTGTGTGAACATTTCATATACATACCAACATTAAATTAAGTGCCGCATTGAAATCTTAACCACAGTATATGTTGGGATTATAGCTAGATTCCGTTTATTAATCCATTTCACTATTTATATTAGTGATAAAAAATTTTTTTAATATCGCAGCCTTTTAAAAATTTTTGATAATTATTAAAACCAAACAAAAACTAAAATAAAACGTAATAAAAATAGTTAAAAGCAATTTTCTTTCTTTAATAATAAAACCATTTTCCAACACTGTTAAAATTGACAACCGCACTGACATATGAAAATAATTTCATGTTTTAGATACCAGCTGTCAGAATTGTGGAAAAAATTGTTTAACAGTATTTATTTTTTAATTTCAGTAAAAATTTGTTTATTGTATATAGACTGTTGGTAAGTTGTAAATACAAAATTAAAAAATTATTAATATTTTGTGAGTTTGTAACGCAAGTAAAATAAAATCAATTGGAATCTGCAAGTGATGTGGGAACAAAACTATAGCAAAACGCAAACTTTAGATGTTGGCTGAAGTTGGTTATTCGTGTTAGAATGTCCATTAACAGCATAACGAGGTGGCTCATCTATAAAATAATATTTTAATTATCGGATTTATTTTAAATATAGTTAACTGTTTATACCATCAACTTGTATGGACTTTTCATTTCGGCAAGAAATGTTTTTGCTTTTAGCTCGCATGTCGCTAAAAAATTGACGCACTTTGCCTTTTCCGTCTTCTGCTTCATGCTCCACGTAACGTTGTGTGGCCATTACTTCATCACGTAAAGCACGTTTACCACGTTGAATAGCGTCATCTGACTCATTTTCAAAAGGATTATTACTTTCAAACGGATTCGAACCTTCAAAAGGAT
>NC_051846.1:20223111-20232428 GCF_002237135.1 Teleopsis dalmanni
TTTAATCCAAAACCAGACGCCATCCTCTTTCCACTTCACTTGGCTACTTACCAAATGCAATCCAAAGGTAGTACAGTAATTTAGTTTATTCAAAACAACAATAAAGAATGTCTTTAATTAATTAAATTAATATAATAAACTGATGCGCTTAAGGATACATCGAAGGAAACAGCTAGGTGCGTTAAAATATCTGATTACAAAACAACTATATAAATTCTTAGTCCAATTACTTCTTCAGACATTTTTGAAAAGCTGATATATTGTACGTATGGCTTGTAACTCTTTAAGTGGACTTTCTTTTCATTCCGCCTTCTTAAACTGAAATAACCTCTTCGAACTTTAGTTTTATAAACTCATGTGCAAAATAAACTCATGTGGTTAAGTATGGTGCCTAGTTCTTTGTGAATTTAGCAAAACCCAGATAAAATATTAAAGGTACGTTATTCATACCATCATGCTTGTATATCCATGATGGTCATTTTCTATCTAAAAAAATTATTTATTAAATCGGAATAATTATAACTAATTATTCCATTAATTGTATAAAACCCTAAATAATATTCATCTTAAAAATCAATCTCTTTAGGTAGAGTTTCTAAACAAGAAATTAAATACACTTTTTTATCTATACCTTATTTAAAAATTAATTTGTTTTAATAAACAAAAATAACAGTACTAAGCATTAAATTCTTATGCATTATTTAATTTTCATTGAAATTATGATTTTTTACCTTAAAAATGATACACGTTTTGCACAACAAATTCTCTTTTTTTCTAAGAAAAGCGATTTAAATTTTCCTCCGTAAGCTTTCAAAACAGTTTCAAGGAAAATTTAGCTTTCAGCAGATTCAAGGAAAATATATAATCTAAACAACCATAAGAATTTTCTACAAATAAATAGAAAAATACGGGTATCTTCACACAATCACTGGCACTGGCAAATCATCCTTCCACCAAGAAAATAATTCGTTGTAATTTCTAAACTTATACGAATTCCGTAATTAATGGCATAACTAATTAAGCTATGGTGGTTGATAGCTTGGTGTTGCCATATGTTGCAGGATAATTAAATTTAATTATTGTTGAAAAGAAAACAAAAAAAATAAAATGTCAGGACTAAGGATTCAAGCACATGTTAATTAAGTTTATCATTTTCCCACTCACATGTATTGTATATCTAAACCATATGTGCCAATGTATATATACGGATTTTTGTCTTTTATTATTATTATTTTTTTTTCATTTTATCGCAATATATCAGATTATAGCTGTGATATGTGTCACACATGTTCACTAAATCAAATTCAATTTTACACTTAATATTAAAATAAGAAAGTAATCTATATTTTGCTAACGTAAAATGAATTGATAATGTACAATAAAACGCAAAGAATGGTTATTCGCTTAGATTGTCACAAGACAAAATGTTCGTAATATGTTTTAAAAATAAGTATTTGATATAAACAATCGAGCTTATAATGCATAGACGAAAAAATCCGAAAAGTCAATATATATAATCTTTAAGTCATGATCAAAATTTTCCTTAACAACTGAGCGGGTTTCATTGCAAGCTTAAGACACAATTTATAATATGGTATATATAACATAATACAGATTATAAGCTTTTAAAAAAGTTTTAAAAAATTAAAAATTATCTAGATAGATTTAAAGATAAATAACAGTGACTCACGTTGTCATTTCAAACAGAAGAGTCTGATCATTAGGTCTTTAGTACCACAGTTTGTCTTTACCACAAAGAGAAGGCATTCCGCTTTTCAAATAAATATCATTCGTTAAAAAATTCGTTAAAGCAGTTGAGGCTAAGACCTTCAATCCTAGAACTCTACTCTTAACTGAAGACAAAGTCGAGAAGTTGAGAGTTAGCTTAAAGAATTCTTGCTATTCTAGAGAAATATTTTACAATCTATACAACAAAAAACAATGTATCAAAATTTAAGTCGACACAAAATCTTTGCAATAGTCTTCCAAAATCAAATAAATTCTTCAAATGTTACAGATTTTTTAATACATAAACATATTCTCTTTGCTGTCTTATGGTATATAAGTATAATATTACTATGAGTCATATATATGTCCATAGTAATTGTCACTTATCCGTAGCTCAGTAAAATATTGTAATATCTGAAAAATGTGCATTCCTAAAAAGACTAAGACCAAGTTTTTGTAAACATCCAAAATTTTGTTGTTTTAACTGAAGATTTTTGTCAGATAGAGTATGTTTTGTCACCCTATATAACGGTTAATATTAAAAGTGAACTCATTATCTCCCATACAATCTCGAAAGATTGACAGATTGAACTGGTCTCAAATTAAACTTCACAAAAAATGTAAACGTTTCTGTACTAATTAGAGTACAAATAGATCACTCTCTAATAGAAATCAATATCAATATATTAGCAATAAGACCTACAAACATGTGTTGGAATTGCTGTCATGTATGGTTTAGAGACCCTCAATACCTCTTTGAAGAGTTGACAAATGTCTTTATTGAAGAATTTCTTCTCAATGCTTTTTTTCTTCCATACTTTTTTATTGTTGTAATCTTTAGATCCTCGTGAAGGATTCTAATCCTAATAGACATTGAAATATCTGCCTTTATTGGTAAAAATTGTATAAGACACTAGATTCATGGCATCATCTAAATTAATTGAATTGAAAGAGTTTCTACAATATTTGTCAGGTGGAGTCTTTCAAATTGTCAAATTGTCAGTAGTACAATACGAATTGATCATTTATTTTATTGATAGAATTTCGAAATATGTGACATCTTTAACATACCTCTTATACTTTCAAAGCATATTGTAGATGTTGACTTTTGTTTCTTCTTTTAATCCTTGCTCTTGACAGAGCGTGATGCCGTGATATAGAAATATGATATTAAATTTAAGAAATTTAAATAATAAGTTTACTTATAATCTTGGTTTCTTTAGAAAATGTGCACTGCAAGGCTTTAAACTGAATGTGTGAACCAGAACACCTATTTAGCTTTCAGTGACAGAATATTAATAGTTTTCTTATAAATCTCGTTTTCTTCTAAGCTTAAAAGTGGATTAGTACACCAAAGTACTCATTTAGCTTTCTATATCAAAATATTTCAGTTTTTCAAAACTTTATGAGGAATATATGTAATATATAACTTTTAATTGAAGATCACTAAATCAAAAGATGAAAATATATAACCTAACATTATCAAACCAATGTATGTTTTCTAAATTCTCTATATTGATATCATTATTCCCTAAATAAATGATTTTTTCTTGTAGAAATCTTATATATAGTTTTCACTTTTATATGTACTAGGTTAGGTTAGGTTCGAAAGGCGAGTCCTAACCGTTGTCAGCACTTCCACTCGGAGGCATATATTGCCCATTGTGATGCCCTCAAAAATTTTGCCGGGAGAGACGAGTTGCTAACCTTTATAATCCTTGTTAAACAATTTGGTTTTCCAGATGAAGTTGAGGAGATCCGATAAGTTTTCTTTCATTATCTCTTCCAAGTCAGTGAAAAAGCGATCCCCGGGACATTGAAGTCGCTTTGCCTGAAGTCCTGGACAGAGACAGAAGAAGCGGTTGATAGATTCTACCTCCTCTTCATCTTGGCAACTCCTGCATAATCCGCTTGTTGGAATTCGCCACCTTTGGAGCATAGGTGCAATGGCAGAGTGCCACGCTAGTACTCCAGTAAGTAAGCGAACTGCATGTTTGCTGAAGCCTAAAAGGCTTTTCGTTTTATATGTACTAACATCCATAATAATATTACATCCGATTTTATTGGATCTTAAACGAGTACTCCTTTGTTTCCTTGTTTCCTTGTTCTGTTTTTTTATGAACAATTTTGCGTTGGTGTCATCCAATGTGCTCATTCACCATTATTATCTGCTTAAAATCTTTACAAAATACTTTTACGGATTTATTCAAAATATGCAATCCAAACTTAAGTCGAATTGTTGCCAAAGAAATGTTTTATTGCCAAAGCAGAGCGGTAGATAAACCTGAAATATCACATTTTGCGTGTGATATATTTTTAAACGTCGAGGAGTTAAAAATAAGCTCTATGAACGTAAATTCGAAATTTATAAAAAGTTTCCCCAATAAAAGCAAATGTCTGCGACTTTCCACAAGGTAAAAATACATTAATGCGAAGCTAAAAATAAAGTAAAATTCCCTTTATTGATTTATCTTGTACTCGTATTAAAAACGGAAGTATGTCACAGGTTGGAAAACCTTGTTAATATTATTAAACAGGAAATTTAATAACTCTAATTAAGGTACGGAAATACGTAACCAGATATGAAAGTAGATAAACTAACAGCGCACAATATCCCAAAGAAATTGATTTACAAATACATAATTTATGGTAAATACATTAAAATTTTGCAAAGGAAATGAAACCGAAAAAAAAACACTTCATTTTTAAACATGCATTATTTTTTAATTAATTAAAATTATAAATAATTCGAAATAAAAAATTAAATGTTTAGTGAAATTTTTATTCAAACAGCTTCAAAATGCGTCGCTCATCAACCCGTAATCGCTCCAGTTCCGTAGCGGGCACAGCATTTAGTTTAAATGCCATGAATGCTGCAACCACCAATGCTGCTGCTAATCTAAATGGTAGAGTATCGAACTCATCCTCACCAAACCCAACAGAGAGCACTGATTATTATAATACCCGTCGAGAATCACTTATAAAACCCACTTGGCAACACATCACGCCTGGACAAATACCACCAAAAACTTTGGATAAAATAAATGGCATCACATCCGATGATTCTGATGATGATGACTTTCCGAAACGTCCCAGTATTGTGATGCATTACTATACCAATAACAATAACAATAGCCAATTGCATTTGGGCAACAATAGTAATAGTGGTGGGCTATTGGCACGTAAGGAGTCTATAGCTTTTAATGCGCGTTGTGCAACTGATTTGCTTGCTCATAAAGATACATCGACCGTAACAAAATTGTTCAGTGGCAGTAGTGGAAGTGGCAATGCTACTGGGACTGCTGTAGCTGGTAACAGCAGTAAAGTTAGTGATGTGGATACTACTACTGCTATTGATGATGGAAATGGTGGCGTTAATCTATGTAAAAATGCTGGACGTGCGCTTATGCGTATGATAACGAACCAGGCCACAAGTAGTGTTGATGAAGATGACTATGACGTTTTGGGGAAGGTGAAGAACTTTGTTGCAATGATTTTCAATTAAATTTATAAACTTTCGGTTTTCCAGTTGTTAAACATTATTTTAATTAATTTAAAACTGTTTTAATTTTAATTATGGAGATCAATGAAATGCTTTTGTGTGTTTGTGTGATGAGTATAAAAGCACTTTTTTTCGAATGAATGTTGAGTAAAAATTTAAATATAATTTAATATTATATGTACTCAAATATATGTAAGTACACATATGTAAAACATATATATGAAGCTGGTTTGATTAGTAAGTAACAAAATCAAAAAAGAATATGTGAGAAAAGTTTTCTACTAATTTTTTTAAAAAAAGTTAGTGTACGCCCATGTGTATACCCATTCTATTGTGGTACTTATTTAATCAATAATCGTATGTACCTTTACTTCACTATTTTACATTAGTTATTACATTATTCGAGCATTATGCGCTATAAGGACCATTTTATACAGACAGGCGTATAACTTTTCACGACCATGAAAAGACATGTTGTACAAAGAGTCAAATTTCAATTGTCAATTTCCTACTTTTACTACTCTTTTGGTACGTTTTTTTTTTGACGCAATTTAAAATATATTAATTTTTGTGTGGATATGCGTACATATCCATACAAAAAATACACATATTTACTCCTAATAGCTGCCAATTCAGACTTTTATTACTAATCTACACTGTTTTGACCAACGTGTCGAGGCATAAAAAGCGTTTGACGTGACCATGACTCTCTATATTACATAGTCTTAAAACAATTTGGTGCTCATAAAAGTATAGATGTTAAATATTATTTAATTCCTTAATAAAAAAACTTCTATACATAATTGGCTTTTCCACAAAATTAAATACATATTCCCATTCTATCTTTTACGTCATTTAAGAAATACCAAAAACGTATGAAGTAATCGAATAGGAGTAATGCTGACAAGTAAATATCGATTTCAATGATTTTTTCCTTGTCTTATTGAACAACATTTCCTTTTAATAATCATTTTTTCATTATTTAGACCCTAAAATATTCTAACAATTTCAAACATTTTGCTTTGTTTTTATTTTTGAAGCATAATTCACTAATATTCACTTTCACAATTATTCATTTTCAATGATTATAAGCTGTCGTAAAAACTGAATTTTTTTAATTTCTAATTAAACGAGATACTGTACAAAGCTCTGTTGAGGTTGTGGAAACGTTGACCACAAAATTTCTACCACTTTTTTAATAAACCCAAACTTACATACAAATTGCCATCCATCTCTCTATTAAATAGCCTCGTCATAAAGAAATTTTTAGTGGGATTGTTGAGCATTTTACTAACAACCCCACTCAACAGTAGTTATGTCCGTTGCTGGTACTCTCACAATATTTAAGTCGGAATATCGCACATATTTAATTGAAATGTCGTTGGATTTATAGGTTAACCTAAGGTTAACCGGGATATTCTTAGCACATTTTTAAACAGTGGCTTGAAAATAACACAGAAAGCTCACAATTTTATTTATAACCAATAACAACCATTGTTCCTATTGCTAGTATTTTCGCAACATTTAAGAATCGAAATGTCATGTCTTTAAATAAAATGTCAGTACATTTAATGGTTAACCTTAGGTTAATCCAGACATTTTTGGCATATTTTGTAATGGCGGCTTGAAAATTCCCCAGAGATCACGCAGTGTATCTCGCTAATATTTTCACAACATTTAAGAATCGAATAAAGTGTTAGTGAATTAAACGGTTAACCTGAGGTTAATTGCTTCATTATTATAAAGCACACAGTTTTATTGATAAACAAACAGCCATTGTGCTTCTCGCTAATATTTTTGCAACATTCAAATCAAAATGTATTAAGTCTTTAAATAATATGTCGGTGTATTTATTAGTTAACCTGTGGTTAACTGAGACATTCTGGGCACATTTTGCAATGGCAACATAAAAATTTCACAGAGATCACACAGTTTTACAAACACCCATTGTGTATTTCTCTAATATTTTCACAAGGTTTACAAATCGAATAAAATTTTAATTCATTTAATGATTACGTACAGAAAGCACATAGTTCGAACTATATATATATATAAAATATTTCATTTACTATCAGAAAAGAACAGAACAACTGCTTATTCTATTTTGCTCTCACTCTCACTAACATATTTCATGAGAATTTTATTTTCATACCCGCTTTTCTATAGTAAAGCGGATAGGCCTATAAAAAGGTATACCGATTTTTACCGCATTTCATAGGCAGAAGAGAATATGTCAATCATCTGTTCTATTACTGCTCGGCGCTTTTTTAAAGATTGATATTTTATTTAAAGAGTACCCTCTTCATACGTCTGTCCTACTCAGTGAAATAGGCGTTAAATGCAATATTTTTGACGAATTCCATTCCATTAAGAATTGAAGTGAATTTCAGATACTAAGTATATTTTATGCTGTTTATAATGCACTATTCTACAAATTTTTTTTCTTTATTATAGCACTTTTTAGAAGATGTGCATTTAATTTAAGAAGTTCCATCTTTAAAAGTATGTCCGAATCACTGAAATATGTATAGATCTTAAAAACATTTCGGTTAAAAATTTTATTATGGGACCTGAACACTGGTTTATTAAACTCGCACACTTATTACTTAACATCTATCTATTAATAGTTGAGATTGCACTATTCCTATACAACAAAGAATGTTTAAAAAAAAAAATTTCACTATATATAAGAATTGCATTAAATTTCTCATTTAAATCTATTTTATGCAGTTCATAAAGTACATTCTATAAATTTTTTCTTTTCCTTTATTGTAACTACCAGCATCACATTTTGTTAACTACGCCCATGGAAATTACATAGCGTATTCCATTGTTAAATATTTCTGAAAAATATTTTGAAATTGTAAACTACACAAATGTATCTCATTTTACTTCTGTGGAAATACAGCTTCAAGCTATAAATTAAATAGTAAAACAAATTCCATTCCATGCAAACATTTAGTCGTAAATCATAACATACCGTACAAATTCTCTGTAAATTAATAATATCAGAGAATATAATTTGTATTTAATTTTAAAAGGATTAAATTTAAGCATAACAAGCAAATAATAATTTAAGTAAAAATAATAAACTTTTGCTTCAGGAGCAATAATTGGAATCAATTTTTATCACTCATACGCCCACACCACTACCAATCAGCCAACCAATTGTCAAATCAACACTCTTAGTGTGAACGTGTTAACTTCATGTTAAAAAGTTAACGATTTTTGTGTAATGTAATTATAATATCGCATTTCCTACACCGAAACTTACATTTAGACAACCTCAAAAGCTGAAACCTTTACCACACATAATGCCTAAAATTCTGTTTTCAGTAAAATTCAGTAAAATTATTCAAGTGAAAAATGTCAGCTATGTTTACTGACACGAAGGTTAGACACAACAGCTTAACACCACAATTCCGGGAAGTACTAGGCGTAGTATTAGCGTGCCTTCGGCGTAGTTGAACGTGCCAATCAAAACAAAACAATTACCAAACCACAGGAATATGAAAGCGTATACCAACAATGCTCGAAGTATCTCAAATTCTTAAAACTTTTAAATCAAAACTTCAGCAGCTGCCGCTACTTTGAATAGTAATGCTGCTTTGTTATTGTTCTGTGATTGTCAGTTTGTTGTCCTTTGATAAGGATGAATTCCTGCTAATAAGACAGCAACTGTTTGGCATGTTCTTGACTTGAGATACACTTTGTGCTCTGAAACATTTTTCTATTAAGCGTTGTTTGCTCTCTGACTTGGGCGCAAACTTCTTAACTTATTTTACTTTTCTACTTGTTGCGCTAATAAAACCTTTTATTCAAATGCCAATAAAAAATAAACAGAAAAGAATTTCTATAGATCAGAAAGGAAAATTTCAAAAATATTTTAGAAAAGTTAAATTGGTTTTTTATATTTCAATATTAAATTTTTTGTATCGTAAAGTTTTTCGATATTTTTTCCTTTATATCTTACAAGGATATTTCTTTGTTAGCCATAAAGTTACAAAAAAATACGTTGCTTTAAGGTATATAATGTGTCTAGACATATCATAAATGTTCTTGTAATTCGTTTGAAGTAATTTCTCTT
>NC_051846.1:20232528-20244074 GCF_002237135.1 Teleopsis dalmanni
CTACTGCCTATCCACTTATAACGGAATTAGGCAACATTTCTCCAAAGGACATAATGGTATTCTTAACTGTTACTCGTCTATGGAACTAAAGTGGGTATGTCACAATAATCTCCTCAAAGGATGCAGTGACATGGTGACAAGTTTCCAACCCATCTTAAAATCGAATATAATCTACATACTATTAAAGCCTAGAAAAGGCAATAAAACCATAGACCGTTGAACTATACTGCATATATTCTTTAATATGAATTTAAGTAAATCTGGTTAATAAAATCAACTGTAATATATAAAATTATAATAACAAATGCCATTAAGAGGAATCCTATTTTTTAGTAGAATACATTAATACATCTGTACTTAATCGTAAAATTAAAATTATTTAAAATCGAAATTTAAAAGTATACAAAATTTAAAATAGACTGGTGATTACTTAGTCAAGCACAAGGATGATGAACGTGGCACTTGTAGCAAGAACGGTATTATAATAGCTGTAATTTTTTCTTTCAGAGTTGTAAAAAAACAGCATTAAGTCTGGTTGTTTTTGATATATGTTTTTCGTTATGTGGTGTACAATATAAAATATAAAAATTGTAAATACTAAAAATTAATTAATTTAAATAAAAGAAAACCCAAATGAATATTAGAAAAGCAATTGTTAACTTTTTTATCTTATATTTTTAAATTAATTTATTTATTTATGTATTTGCATTTATAAGTAAATGAAATGCTCATATGATTTTAACCATAACTGGAATTTTCCAACATATTTCCGGTGACAAACACAATGGACTGATTTTTGAATATGGCTGCATTAAAAATTACAATGGAAAAATTTTTCCGAGTAAAACCTAACTCTGAAGATTTTAAGAGTTTTGTTGTTGCTTTACGTGTTTTTTTTCGTAAGTTACTAGTATTTTTTTGCTACTCTAAAAGAAAAAATTGCAACTATTGCTATATATAATACACCGAGTTAGATTACTATAAGATCATATACCACGTGTGATTAAAAACGTAACGAACTTTGTTTAACTTTTTAAAAATAACCTGTGTTGATACCAACTTTGGACACACCAAAAGTTCAACAACAAAAAAAAATCCTATAGCTGGCACGCGATCATAAAATAGTTCGCCACCGCTGGATGACTTGCTGTAAAAACACATAATTAATAAGCAAAAAAATAGTATTTATAAACAAATTATGGCTGTAGTTAAGAAAATCACTTAAAATCTTTTAGATTTATTTATGCGATTAAAATTTTATTATACTTAAATATTTAATCACTAAAAATAGTTTCTAAAAATGTGGTGAGTTCTTTTACTGCACTCTTATCTTATCAAATCATATTTCTATTTGGAAAATTTTACTTTATACTTTTAATAATTTATAAATGTACATAGAGATAGATATTACATTGATATTTTGTTAGTTATTGGTACAAAAGAAATAGAATCAGTAACATCTGCTCAGTTCATATAGTACATGAAAGGAGTTTCAATGAAAATGAAAAAAAAATGTAGTAATCCCCTGGTCCTTTAGCAGAGAATAGAAGAAGAAGATAAGACATGAACATACTGGATTTTTCAACACATTCATAAGTTTGCGAAAGTGATTATTTGGTCTAAGAAACAAAGCGATTATGATTACATGATAACTACAAACTTATGTGGTTCTATTAAATTTTTGGTCTGATTTTTGTGTCGAAAATGTTTGCCGAAAATAGGGTGAAAAAACGATTGAAATTATAGTACAGTACTATTTCCATATCTTGGGATGAAAGATTTTATTGCTTTGTGCTTTATATGAACAGCTATTGTAAAAAGACACCTAAGTCACATCTTTTTAAGTGTCGAATCAAAGGTAAAAATAATTATTCTTAAGACAGACTCAACTTTTTGCACAGAAATATATTCTGTGCATGATATATTCTATTCTGCTATGTCTATAATACTATAAAAATTCTTTGCTTTAATAGTATGCAACATATAGAAAATAGTTTTTGTTAGCTTTCCAATAATAGGTAGAGACTAAGTTAGATACTGCTCTGCAATTAGTGCATAATGAAAACTTTGGCCTTTTCCACCTTTAGATCATATCTCATTAGAAAAGATGCTGAATAAAGCTTGTTTGAAAATATTTTAATTATTTTTGTTTTTAAAATGAAATATTAATATATTTGTAAAAGTAAAAAGTAATTTTGTGCTAAATAATACAACCAATGTAAACAGATGAATATATTTGTTTAGGTGATCTAATAACGAAAAAATTACTAAGTAAAATTTTCAATACATAAATTTTTTATGAAATTTTAACAAATCCTATAACAAATATTAGTATAATTTTTTTTAGAAATATTTTTGTTATCTCAGTTGAAAATTATGTGATGCATAATAATTAAGTGCAAGTAAAATAGCAAGAAAATATTTTTAAAAAAACAAACAATAGTATCACATTGTGATAAGAGTTTTTCTTCACTTAGTAGCAAAAACTAAAATTATAAAAATGTTTTACTGATACTAGAATATAAAAATTACGTTATAATTAAATAATTTGTAAAACGATAATTAAAATAAATGTATAATTTAATTAATTTATTATGGTACTATGTGTAAGGTACTGTATTTATTATAGTACTATAATTTATTATTAACAAAGTTATAGGTCGTGGGTTAGATAAACACATTTAATTTATATTTATTTATTTTAGTTATTATCTTAACATAGGTGTAACATGTCTGGTTTGTAAACAACGACCTTCAGATTCGTTAATAATATATTTATTTTTAACTTTTAAAAATTTAAAATAGAACTATAATTACTATAATAACAATTGACTAAATTTACTATTTTAAATTATTTAAAAAAAAAATTTTTTTGAGTAAAACAACTCAAATCAATTTTTAAATATAATAAAAATATAAGAGATACTATTAACCCAATTAATTACAATAATATTAATTAATAAAATTGTTTGTAATTTCTATTTTCTTTATTATTTGTTGCATTGCTAAATATTAATTTTTACTAATATTATTTTTTCTAAATATTATACGAGTATCTTGTGTATACCAAGTTTTAATTAAATATTATTTATTTTTTTATATTTTCCAATAAATTCTACAAATAAAAATAATATTTAAATAGCGTTTATTTTTTTATATATACTAATTAGTTTAATAAATATTAGTAATATTTAAGCACCATTTATTTTTTTATATTTCCTAATAAGTAAAAAGCAGTATTATTAAATATAAATATAATAATATTAATAAATAGTTAATAACAATTATTTAATAATAAATATCATTTTTTTTTTTTAATAATTTTACAAATATTATAATATGTTTTAACGAATAAGTGATAATAACATATGTGATAATACTCCACCGAAGATACTACTACACTATATGTAATACTATATGAGATTAAGGATTTATCAGAAAAGAAAGTCCCAAAAACACTAAGATTATTGCTATAAGAAAAATGAAAATAGAAGATTTGGTCACACTTTACGAATTACTAATGACATGCCAGCTCAAAAAGGTTTGCAATATAGTAATTTGGGATATGACTTAAAAGGTAGACCCAAATAAAGATGAATCGATGTTATAAGAAAAATAAATATTTGATCACACTTTACGAATTACTAATAAAACGTGAGTAAAGAAAATACTATAATATAGAGACTGCGGTTATGGAAGAAAAGATAAACCCAAAACAAGGTGGAGTGATGCTATAAGAATAATAATTCTAAATGAAGCTATATATAATATAGGTTTATTGTATGAAAGAGCTGCTTAAATTTCAGATTTAATAAATATAATGAATTAGTTGTGTTACTTAAGAAATACACTTCATTTCTAATTAAATTTTATTCCCATTATGCTGTAAGAAGACTGAATATTTAAAATAGAACTAGGTTACAGTATAAAAGAGATGCTGGAAGGAGTTTCATGAAGAAAGCTTTATCCTAAAAATCTTTCCAATGTATCTATAAATCTAAAACTTAAGTTTTAGTTTACTTTTGTTGCTTAAGAGAACTCGCTTCACTTGTAATTAAATTTTATTTCAATTATGCTATAAGAAGATTGATTATTTAAACTAGGTTGCAGAAAGTGATCGTTGTTGGAAGAAGTTTTGTGTAGAAAGCTTTGTTCTACATGTAAAACTTCGAATTAATCTCTTACCAATATATCTATAAATCGAAGATAACACTTCAGTTTTAAAATTGTAAATATCATGAATTTATTTTCTTACTTAAGAGAACACATTTCGTCTGTAATTAAACTTGATTTCAATTAATTAAAATAAAGTTTATTTAGTTTCATTTACTCTAATATTCTATTTATATCGTATAACAACAGATTCAAATGAAATCTCATTTATTTACTTTTAACATTTAAATCAAACCAACAAAGCAACAAACCAGCAGCCAAACTAATGTTAAGTAGAAAACTGCATCACTCATACGCAACGTGCAACCACTTCAATATGTTGCGAAAGGACTCAGCTGAGGATTAAGCAACTAACATTGCCATTCTGACATTTTCATAAGTGGGCGTTGAGTTTCACAATTGAAAACTTTAAAATAGAGGACAAAAGTCGAAAATTTTTTATTTTTTCCACATTTATACGTTTTTCTTACAATTTTTTTATGGAACTCAAGTTGTGTGTCAACCTTGCACAAATCGTATACCAAAGCACTTAAGTACCAAAACTGAAATGACATTGACGCTTCATCCGTGCCGGCTGGAGCTGCTGTGAGCTATGGCAGTCATCCAATCGAGTAGTAAATTATAAGCACACACACGTTGTTATTTGCACACCCACTCACTTTCGGACTCACATAAATTTTGCGCTTTTTACTTGGATGAATGGGAACGGTACTTGCTTAAGGACTTTATTGAAAAGAATTTTTGCCGGCCATAGCCACTTCAGACATTGATCTCAGGTAGATACGTGCTCTATGTGTTTTTAAAAAACATAAAAAAGGCTTGGCTTGTGACTTGACTTTGGGTTTGTTATAGAGCAAGTATTTAATAAATACTTTTTTTTTCAATTAATATATGTTTTCTTTTAATTTTCTAATTCCATTACAACATTTATTGATGTGCTGCATAGTAGCTTTTTTTTCCCCCTTAACTGCCATTTTTATATATCATTGTTATGTGTAGTATATCCTTTTGTCATTGATTTTGTTAGAAATTTATTTTTAACTTATCTTTTCTGATTTATTTTTAGCATTGCTCTTTGTGTGGAACCGTAATATCACATAATCCTGTCATATTAATATCACGCTGGTAGCGACTACGAAAACGCTGTAGTGCAAATATTTTTTTATTCCACTAAATTTTTGTTTAAAATGCCATTGAGAGAGCTTCATTCTGGCTTTCTGTGCTTTCTGGTATTTGTATTTTTAGCAATTTGAGGTTTCAAAAATTGGTTCTGAAGGTCATGTTACGCGTTTTTGACTGACGTTTTATTAAACGATTTTTTGCTATACGTTTCAGTTAATAAAGTACCAGGGAGTTAAAAAAAAATGAAAAAAAAATTTTAAAATTACATGTAATATATTTTTTTTATTATTAATTAATATGATTAATGTCCACATATTAAATTATAATTCCAACATTCAAAAATTTTTGTTAACATTGCATGATAACAAAAGAAGCATTAAATATCTAGGCATTACTGTGGACAAAATAATTCACATGGCTTAAACATGTTCAACTGCAAAGAATTAACTGTGCCAAAATTTTTCATCGCCTCCAAACAACCGTCACTTTTATACGGAACTGTAGCATTTAGCAAGGCCTCAAACACTACTATTCGCCTGCTAGAAAACCCTACTATTCGCCAGCTAAAAATTGCACAAATCCAAGCACTGAGAAGACTTTTCAAGATACCATGGTACATTAGGATGAACGACATCCTCAGAGACCTCAAGATTAATCCGATCAAAAAATACATAAAGGATACAGCCCTGAAATTATTTACGAAAACTGACAGGTTTACGAACACTGCATTATCGAATCTTAGAATGTTTACAGGGTCCTCATGGAGATATGCAGATCTGAGGTCAATTATTGCTTAGTCTTATGAAGTGATCAAAAATAATCCAGTGAAGGCATAGAGAGGGATTATGAAGAAACCTCGAAGTTAATAGAGAGTAAAAGTGCTCAAATACACTGACTCAACTAGGGTCAACATAATAAAAAGGAATTTTTAATTTTTCGCTTTCACTTTCTTTCTTTTTTCCAGTAATACAGCGTAGTGACAATTTTGGACATAGTACATGACAACTTCCTTCGATATGATCACAAAGTCGCCCCTATCGACACGCAGCAATAAGGAAAACGACTCCACTGGTAAAGTCATGTAGTGAGGATACTAGAGAAGGCTAGTACTACAAAAAAAATAAACGCAGAGGTAGATCACCGTGAACTAGAAACTCTATTTTTATACTCTACTCTTTTTACAATACTATGCTATATAACTATACTATTTAAGTTTTAAGTTTATGGTGGTCTACCTCTCTAACTCTTTTAAGTTCTATCTCTCTATTTTGATTGATACGCTATTAAAGACTTTTTGTTAGCGATACTAGGGATTTTAGATTTTGTTACTTCAATATTTTATTACTTCTTAGCCTAATTCAATGTCACGTTATCATTAGTTTAACATCAAAAATAGTTTTTTAATTTATTTTCTAGCCCCGTGCTAGCAACATAAGTAACAACTTAAATATCTGTGATGTAGCAAACCTAACTATATATGTTATACTTTTGTACTAGCTTTCTACATTTATCATATTATTTTAAAACATCATATATATTATAAGTATATTATATTAGCTAATTTTTAGCAATCACAGCAAATGCAAGCCGTTATCTTAAATTAACTTGACTAAGACAATTAGTTCTTTAGAACATTTTAAGTATCTGAGATTAACTTTTGCTCTTCTACTTCCTTTCAAAAAGATTTGTTTTTTAATGCCAGTGCATGCCAGTTTAGATTTAGAAACAACTTGATCCATTAATCACATTTTAAGCAGTAGTAAAAAAAATTCAGTTTTAAATAAATTTATTATTGTATTGCATATAAATTTTATAGAATGTCTAGATAAAATTTTTAAATATATGAAAATATAAATATTTTTTTTGAATTCTACTCTACCAATGCAAATATAATATATGTTTAACTTTAGATATTTTACGTCATTTATCATTGTTATTACTAAATCAAATAAATGATTATTTTCTAAATCTTTTTAGTGCAAAATACAAGTGAAATATAAATTCTATAAAAGACAATAATTTTAATGAATATTTATGACTTTGTGAAATAAATTAAATGTTAGGTAATAATAATTTTTTAGTTTCTAGATATTATTTTTCCATAAGAAAAGTGGCTGTTTAAAAAAAAATATTTTATTATCAATTCATAATATTTTTAGACTATTCGAATTAATTATATTGTTTTCAATATATTAATAAAATTCATTTATTATACAATTTATTTATTCTTGCATCATTCTGTTGATACTACATATCTTCTAGATTTGTATCTTACAAATATGGTTTGTATCACCATTTCGTCATTTTTAAAAAAATACGGGTCCTTCAATTATCCACTGAACTGACTCGTTAATATAATTCCCCTCAGCACATTGGAACATTTAAGGGCATCAAAATACAGACAGTATGGTATTAAAGATCATAAGGAGAAGTACTCATCCCTATTATCTTTAGATAGCTAATAAAAAGCTATCTAAATATAGAGAATCTACAAGTATCTAGATTCTAAAAACATAGAGATATCTAGAGCGACAAATTTATAACCCTATACCCTGGTCTATCTGGTCGTCATAAAATGAAACCAAATCTTAAGAACTCAATAGCGACCCTGAGAATATTGGAAGATTTACTGCAGCCCTCTCTGGTCCTCTAAGTTCCTTCTGATGTGTTGAAGCCCACTCAAAGAAATATGTTAAAACTGATTCTAGAAATCAGTAGAAACTTATAGAATAAAGACACAATCAAGAATACTCTTTATGACTACTTAACTTTGGCTTCAGAAAGAAAGACGTTTTTAGGAAAGTACTTTTATGACAATTCGTTGAACTGTTTACCCATTTCTAAATTTAATGGAATATTGTTTTTATCTCATAAGGTTTGTAGCAGCAAATATGATAAAATGACATCTAGTTACTAAAATGCATTAACTGTGGTGTCAGTGGCTACCCACCAGCCACTGACACCAACAAGTTACAATCAAACGCCAGAATCAGAAGAATATTTTCAAAATACATTAAAAAAATATATAAACTTTAATATATAAAATATATGAATAAATTAATAATAATATATATGAATATATATCTCCTATGAATATATATATGATAATATATAAAAAATTAATAAAAAAGTAAGACTTCCCTTAAAAGTTTTTATAATCTGATTTTTATAGGCATTAACTGATTTTGATTAATTTTTCTCTGACTCTGACGCTTATGTTATTCCTGAACCCAGTTGAGTAATGAACTTAAAAATATTTTCAAAATATATTAAAAAAATATATAAACTAGTAATATATTTTGATTTAAGCAAATAACAAATACAAAGCATTAATATTAAATTGACACTGAAATGTCAAAGTGGTCAAAAGCATCAGATTTTAGACTTGTTAGACAAGTTGTTTGCGTAATTATGCTAACTTAAAAGTCTTAACTGAAAACCGATTTGCAGATACTTCTACCAACTAAGCCGAGAACAACTAAGCAGAGTCTCTCTTTGCAAATAAAAAAAAAAGATACATATGTGAGTATATATAGAGAAGTATCTAAAAATAAAATAAAGTAAAATTTTAGCACAACCACGCGCTTTTTGGCTGAGTAGAAAAGGCGGAAACAGCCTTAGGCGGTCGATTTCAGTTTCACTTCATTCATCGAGAAGAGCCAAAGAATTGTGATCAAAACAAAAACTGAATACAGCAAATGAAAATGAAATCAGCCAACTTGCAAAAGTTAAAATAAATCACTTTTATTACAGCAAAAAATTAAAAAGAATTTTTTATTTTCGAGTTTTTCGAAGGTTCAAAAAATTTTTGCTCCAAAGTAACAACGGACGTCTTTGAATAAAAAATATCCACGCGGTCAAAATCTTTTCAGTGCTGAGCCAGCGAAGCAGCAAAAATATTTTCTTTTTTAACTAATTTGATTTGAATTTTTATTCCAATTTTTTTCACACACGAATTTTGTGATATCCAAAGAACTAACATTTACGTTACGTCGACTGACCAATGGCACCAACAACCAAGCCAAGTTACTGACGGGATCTGAAATACTTTGTATTGCAAGCAACCACAGAAAAAATTTCGGTATGGAATTCTACATTGAAATTGGCTCACAGGAAAAAATATGAAGAACAAATTTTTTATTTATTTTTTTTTTTATTAAAAGTCACTGAAGACAATTTTTTTAGTTTCGTTTGTTGGCTTTTGAGGAAGGCATGCGGAACGAATGAGTTTAGACTTTTGGGAGCTGTTCAAGGATATTTTTTGTGTCCAACTAACAGCCTTTCATTAAGCAATGCGTTTATTTTTTCGGAACTCTTTTTGATTAGAAAAGCAGCAATTAAGAAAACAAATTTTTTAAGGTTTATATATTATTGTTAACAAATATTCAAAACATTTCTTTGTCAGTGGTAATCAAAATATATTTTTTTTTATATTTTTCGTCAACAAATATGACAAGAATTTTTAATTATGTTATAAAATTTAAAACACAATTATCTACTATTTCATAGTATATACATGCTCGCATTGGCGTACCCAGGGCCGAAATTAAGGGTTTCCGAAATTAGGATTTTGTTCACAAAAAAAGACAAATTTTAAACTTTTCTTGTAAACAGTATTAAATTTTTATTCAAAACAATAATAATATTTTGAAATCTATCTATTTGAAATCTCCCCTGCCCCTGCCTGTATACGCCCATGCATGCTTGATATCAGGCAAAGAATTAGTAACGCTAAATCTAAGCGAGATTCTCAAATGGACAAGATTTTATAGAACTACTGCTTACTAGTAAAGGGTAACATCATAAACCTCGAATTCCTAGTAGTATTATTTTATATTAGAATTACATTATATCTCATATGCTCTTTGAACTATCGAAAAGCAACAACTACTATTTCTATATATAATATATTTTATTATTTCATTCTATATTGTTATAAAATAATATTATTATATTGTATATTGTTATAATATAATTGTACAATATATTGCCATAATATATATTATTATATTATGTAGTTATAATATAATATATATTTAATATATATTTTATAATTTATTTATATGTTTTATAGTAGCATATAGCATATGTTAGTAATCTATGCTCTACTTATGTATAAGTAGGGCATATAATATATAATATATAATTAAAATTTCTTTTAAAAATGTATATATGTATATCTGCATAATTATAATAAACACTATAATTCTTTTGTTTTAATGAAAATTTAAAACTGTACCTAAATAAATTATTGTCTTTTTATGTTATATTAGAAGTTTTTTATATATATTATTTTGTAGATCCAAATTAATAATTTTCAAAATTTTTTTCACAAATTAAATAAATTTTTATATATTTTTTTTTTGTTATAAGATTTACTTAATAATTCGAATTTTTGAAATAAAATCGACATTTTTAAAAATCCTTTTTATATTTCTTTAATAAATTTTTTTATTTTTATTTATTATAAAAAGTTTTTATTAGCCCAATTGAAATCATATCTAAAAATTTCTTAATATACCAAATATTTTTTTATTATTGATTTTATAAAAATTACTTATTAGTTCATATTATTAAACATTTTTAGTTTTATTTGTTATAAAAATTATTTATTGAAACCAGATTTAGAATTTTCTTGAAACCAGATTTTTGATATCATTTTTCTTTATTTTCATATATATTATTATTATTATTTAATAAAATTTTAAAAACTTTTTTTTTATTTTTATCTTTATATAAATTATTTATTAGTTCAAATTGCATCATATATAAAATTAATTTTGTATGTAATTTCTGTTGTTTATTTTAAATTAAATATTTCAATTTTTTTTATATTTTCAATTCTTTACATATTGCATATATGTACAATAATATATAACAACATACGTATGTATGTAGATTAATTTCTATAATTGTAAATATATTTTTAAGAAAACTAAAAATTATTTTAAAAGCCTAAGTTACTTCTAGCATTTTTTTCATATTAAATTAATATTATATCTAATTTGTCTATAATTTAAATGAAATATATGTCTACATACATGTATACATAAGCTTTATGTACATAAACTCCTATAATTTTAGACATATATAGCTTTCCAGTATTTTAATAAAATATGAGATAAACTCTTTTTATTATATATTTCATAACATCTCAACTTTTTATGTTATTATCTATATCTGAAATTAAATTATTATTAAAATTTAAATATAAATTATTAAATTTTTTATAAATATTCATTTACTTTTAC
>NC_051846.1:20244174-20317481 GCF_002237135.1 Teleopsis dalmanni
AAATAAATAAATTGATCATTAACATATGTTTTTCTAAAATATTTTTGGAGTAATTTGTTGATAATAATATATAAAATCATTACGGATATAACTGAATTAGGCATATTAAAAGCAATTTTAAAATTAATTTTTATATGCAAAAGAAATATAAATATATGTGAGATAAATAATAAATGCTCTTTAAATGAATAAAAAAATTATTTGTACATAAAATATATACAATTCAATAATAAAGAAATAAATTGTTTTATTAAAAATCTATTACAAAATTTATGGAAAACTTCAAAAAGTAAATAAATCTTAAACTTATAAAATTCAGTATATTTATATTTACATATAAAAATAAAAATGAATATTTATAAAAAATTTAATAATTTATATTTAAATTTTAATAATAATTTAATTTCAGATATAGATAATAACATAAAAAGTTGAGATGTTATGAAATATATAATAAAAAGAGTTTATTTCATATTTTATTAAAATACTGAAAAGCTATATATGTCTAAAATTATAGGAGTTTATGTACATAAAGCTTATGTATATAAAGACATATATTTCATTTAAATTATAGACAAATTAGATATAATATTAATTTAATATGAAAAAAATGCTAAAAGTAACTTAGGCTTTTAAAATAATTTTTAGTTTTCTTAAAAATATATTTACAATTATAGAAATTAATCTACATACATACGTATGTTGTTATATATTATTGTACATACCTATATGCAAAATGTAAAGAATTGCTAAATATAAAAAAAATTGAAATATTTAATTTAAAATAAATAACAGAAATTACATATAAAATTAATTTTATATATGATGCAATTTGAACTAATAAATAATTTATATAAAGATAAAAATAAATTTTTTAAATTTTATTAAATAATAATAATAATGCATATGAAAATAAAGAAAAATTATATCAAAAATATATGAATAGATTTCTAAATCTGGTTTCAATAAATAATTTTTATAACAAATAAAACTAAGAAACTTTAATATGATTTAATATGAACTAATAGTAATTTTTACAAAACAATAATAAAAAAAATATATTAAAAAATTTTTAGATACAATTTCAATTGGGTTAATAAAAACTTTTCATAATAAATAAAAAAAAAAATTTATTAAAGAAATATAAAAAAATGTGTTAATTCGAATTATAGAGTAATTCTTATAATAAAAAAAAATAAAAAAATTTATTTAATATATAAAAAAATTTTGAAAATTATTTAATTGGACCTACAAAATAATATATATAAAAAACTTCTAATATAACGTAAAAAGAAAATAATATAATTACAGTTTTAAATTTTCATTAAAACTTAAAAGATTTATAGTTTTTATTATAATTATGCAGGTATACATATATACATTATTAAAAGAAATTTCAATTATATATGAATCATATACATATGATTAAATAAAAGACATAAGTAGAGCATAGATTACTATGCTATATGCTACTATAAAACATATAAATAAATTATAAAATATATATTAAATATATATTATATTATGACTATATAATATAATAATATATATTATGACAATATATTGTACAATTATATTATAACAATAATATAACAATATTATATTATAACAATATAGAATGAAATAATAAAATATTTATACAAATAGTAGTTGTTGCTATTCGATAGTTCAAAGAGCATATGAGATATAATGTAATTCTAATATAAAATAATACTACTAGGAATTCAAGGTTTATGATGCTATTTTACTAGTAAGTAGTAGTTTTATAAAATCTTGTCCATTTGAGAATCTCGCTTAGATTTAGCGTTACTAATTCTTTGCCTGATATCAAGCATGCATGGGCGTATACAGGCAGGGGCAGGGGAGATTTCAAATAGATAGATTTCAAAATATTATTATTGTTTTGAATAAAAATTTAATACTGTTTACAAGAAAAGTTTAAAATTTGTCTTTTTTTGTGAACAAAATCCTAATTTCGGAAACCCTTAATTTCGGCCTTGGGTACGCCCATGCAAGCATGTATATACTATGAAATAGTAAATAATTGAGTTTTACATTTTATAATATAATTAAAAATTCTTGTCATATTTGTTGACGAAAAAAATAAAAAAAAAATATATTTTGATTACAAGTAACAGAGAAATGTTTTGAATATTTGTTAACAATAATATATAAACCTTAAAAAATTTGTTTTCTTAATTGCTGCTTTTCTAATCAAAAAGAGTTCCGAAAAAATAAACGCATTGCTTAATGAAAGGCTGTTAGTTGGACACAAAAAATATCCTTGAACAGCTCCCAAAAGTCTAAACTCATTCGTTCCGCATGCCTTCCTCAAAAGCCAACAAACGAAACTAAAAAAATTGTCTTCAGTGACTTTTAATAAAAAAAAAAATAAATAAAAAATTTGTTCTTCATATTTTTTCCTGTGAGCCAATTTCAATGTAGAATTCCATACCGAAATTTTTTCTGTGGTTGCTTGCAATACAAAGTATTTCAGATCCCGTCAGTAACTTGGCTTGGTTGTTGGTGCCATTGGTCAGTCGACGTAACGTAAATGTTAGTTCTTTGGATATCACAAAATTCGTGTGTGAAAAAAATTGGAATAAAAATTCAAATCAAATTAGTTAAAAAAGAAAATATTTTTGCTGCTTCGCTGGCTCAGCACTGAAAAGATTTTGACCGCGTGGATATTTTTTATTCAAAGACGTCCGTTGTTACTTTGGAGCAAAAATTTTTTGAACCTTCGAAAAACTCGAAAATAAAAAATTCTTTTTAATTTTTTGCTGTAATAAAAGTGATTTATTTTAACTTTTGCAAGTTGGCTGATTTCATTTTCATTTGCTGTATTCAGTTTTTGTTTTGATCACAATTCTTTGGCTCTTCTCGATGAATGAAGTGAAACTGAAATCGACCGCCTAAGGCTGTTTCCGCCTTTTCTACTCAGCCAAAAGCGCGTGGTTGTGCTAAAATTTTACTTTATTTTATTTTTAGATACTTCTCTATATATACTCACATATGTATCTTTTTTTTATTTGCAAAGAGAAACTCAGCTTATGTTCTCGGCTTAGTTGGTAGAAGTATCTGCAAATCGGTTTTCAGTTAAGACTTTTAAGTTAGCATAATTACGCAAACAACTTGTCTAACAAGTCTAAAATCTGATGCTTTTGACCACTTTGACATTTCAGTGTCAATTTAATATTAATGCTTTGTATTTGTTATTTGCTTAAATCAACATATATTACTAGTTTATATATTTTTTTAATATATTTTGAAAATATTTTTAAGTTCATTACTCAACTGGATTCAGGAATAACATAAGCGTCAGAGTCAGAGAAAAATTAATCAAAATCAGTTAATGCCTATAAAAATCAGATTATAAAAACTTTTCAGGGAAGTCTTACTTTTTTATTAATTTTATACATATTATTATATTTACATAAGTATCAGTGTTCCTGAATAAGATACGCTTTCTTTATATGGTGATAAAGAAGCTATATTTAAAATTTAAAGGGTTTTATATATGAGATATTATATATTTATATATATTATTATTTATTTATTCATATATTATTTTATATATCAAAGTTGATTTATTTATCTTATTATTTCTATTATTTTATTAATATATTAATTATTTAATATATTATTGTTTATTATTCATGTATTATTTTATATATTAAAGTTTATCTATTTTTAAACATGTTTTGAAAATATTTTTAAGTTCATTACTCAACTGGGTTCAGGAATAATATAAGCATCAGAGTAGAAGAAGTTAATCAAAATCAGAATAATACCTATAAAAATCAGATTATAAAAACTTTTAAGGGAAGTCTTACTTTTTTATTAATTTTTTATATATTATCATATATATACTTATGAGATATGTATATATATTAATATATATTTATTATATATAGATATATATTATTATTTATTTATTCATATATTATTTCATATATTAATATAATCAATTTGATAAGAAGCTTATATCTATACTTCGTCTACAACTTGAAATTGTATGTGGCAGGAATAATTTCGAGTTGAGTAGAAAAAATATTTATAATTCTCAACATTATTGGTCGTAATTTTTTCTTGCAGAGTTGTAAAAAAACAGCATGAAGTTTGGATGAAAAAAGTTGGCATTAATTTTAAAATATGTTAAATGCTTTTTTTGACAAATGTTTTTTATTGTGTTGTGTACAATATGAAATATAAAAATTAATTAATTTAAATAAAGGAAAACAAAATGATAAAATAATTTATTAAAATTAATTTATTTATTTATTTATTTGAATTTATTAATAACCGAAATGCTCATATGATTTTAATGAATAACTGAAGTTTTGCAACATATTTCCGGTGTTTAAACACAATAGACTGTTTTTTGAATTTGGCTTCACTAAAAATTAAGATGTAAAAAATTTTGGCGCGTAAAACCTAACTCTGAAGATTTTAAGAGTATTGTTGTTGTTTCTCATGTTTTCTTTCGTAACTTGCAAGTATTTTTTTGCTACTCTTAAAGAAAAAAACTATTACTACGACTACGACTATGACTATTATTGCTATTTCTTGCTTCAAAAAAAAAAATTATTCTTAATATGATAGAATTTTATTTTCTTTACGAATTATATTTATACAAACTTTATTTTCAAATTCTACAATACCTTCAACACTAAAATGAAAATAAAACTTTTCAAATATTAGCCGCAACTTCTTATTATTCATCTATTTTGAATCACCTATTTTATTTATCTCATAAATTTGATACACCTTTGATTGCTTACTTTTATTGACAATGTTATCTATATTTAAATTTAAGTAAAAATTGTGCCTGCACTATTTCTCTGACAAAAAGTGTTTTTCATTTCATGGACTTGATATGGTGCTTCGTTTCAGTGATACATATCAAATAAAACTATCATCTTAGGTATCAAAGTCTAAGATTAATCATTTTGCAATATAGATCGTTTAACATCCGCTGAACATGTTACAATTCTGAAAACGTGTTAGTTTTCCTCTTCGCATTAGTTTTCTTCGTTGATGAGGTTTCATTTTCTCTTGGAACCAAAATTAAGAAATAAAATTGTTATAAAAATCAACAATTATTTGTTAAAAAAGTATAACGCCCACGAAAAGTTACTGTGGGTTCTGGCGTTTTATTGTAACTTGCTGATTGTTGCTCGGTTACCACTGATACCACAGCTAATGCATTTTAGAAACTAGGTCTCACTTTATCATATTTGCTGCTATAAATCTAAAGAGATAAAAACTATATCATTCCATTAAATTTAGAAATTGATGAACAGTTCAACAAATTGTCATAAAAGTACTTTCCTAAAAACGTCTTTCTTTCTGAAGCCAAATTTAAGTAGTCATAAAGAGTATTCTTGATTGTTTCTTTATCCTATGTTATAAGTTTCTACTGATTTCTAGAATCAGTTTTAACATATTTCTTTGAGTGGGCTCCAACACATCAGAAGGAACTCAGAGGACCAGAGAGGGCTGCAGTAAATCTTCCAATATTCTCAGGGTCGCTACTGAATTTTCAAGATTTGGTTTCATTTTATGACGACCAGATAGACCAGGATATAGAGCTATAAATTTGTCTCTCTAGTTATCTCTATGTTTTTAAAATCTAGACATCTGTAGATTCTTTATCGTTAGATAGCTTTTTATTATTTAAAGATAATAGAGGTGAGTACTTCTCCTTACGATCTTTAGTACCAAACTATCTGCATTTTGATGCCCTTAAATGTTCCAATATACTGATGGGAATAATATTAACGAGTCACTTCAGTGGATAATTGAAGGACCCGTATTTTTTTAAAAATAACGAAATGTTGATACAAACCATTTTTGTAAGATACAAATGTGGAAGATATGTAGTATCAACAGAATGATGCAAGAATAAACAAAATGTACAATATATGAATTTTATTAATATATTGAAAACAATATAATTAATTCGAATAGTCTAAAAAAATTATGAATAGATAATAAAATATATATTTTTTTAAACAGCCACTTTTCTTATGGAAAAATAATATCTATAAGCTAAAAAATTATTATTACCTAACATTTAATTTATTTTACAAAGTCATAAATATTCATTAAAATTATTGTCTTTTATAGAATTTATATTTCACTTGTATTTTGCACTAAAAAGATTTAGAAAATAATCATTTATTTGATTTAGTAATAACAATGATAAATGACGGAAAATATCTAAAGTTAAACATATATTATATTTGCATTGGTAGAGTAGAATTCAAAAAAATATTTATATTTTCATATATTTAAAAATTTTATCTAGACATTCTATAAAATTTATATGCAATACAATTATAAATTTATTTAAAACTGAATTTTTTATTATTGCTTAAAATGTGATTAATGGATCAAGTTGTTTCTAAATCTAAACTGGCATGCACTGGCATTAAATAACAAATCTTTTTGAAAGGAAGTAGAAGAGCAAAAGTTAATCTCAGATACTTAAAATGTTCTAAAGAACTAATTGTCTTAGTCAAGTTAATTTAAGATAACGGCTTGCATTTGCTGTGATTGCTTAAAATTAGCTAGTATAATATACTTATAATATATATGATGTTTTAAAATAAAATGATAAATATAGAAAGCTAGTACGAAAAGACATATAGTTGGGTTTGCTACAGCACAGATATTTAAGTTGTTACTTATGTTGCTAGCACGGGGCTAGTAAAGAAGTCAAAACTGTATTTTTAATATTAACTAATGATAACGTGACATTGAATTAGGCTAAGAAGTAATAAAATATTGAAGTAAAAAAATTTAAAATCCCTAGTATCGTTAACCAAATGTCTTTAATAGTGTATCAATCAAAATAGAGAGATAGATCTTAAAAGAGTTAGAGAGGTAGACCACTATAAACTTAAAACTAAAATAGTATAGTTATAGAGCATAGTATTGTAAAAAGAGTAGAGTATAAAAATAGAGTTTCTAGTTCACGGTGATCTACCTCTGTGTTTATTTTTTTTGTAGTACTAGCCTTCTCTAGTATCCTCACTAGGTACATGACTTTACCAGTGGAGTCGTTTTTTTTATTGCTGCGTGTCGATAGGGGCGACTTTGTGATTATATCGAAGGAAGTTGTCATGTACTATGTCCAAAATTGTCACTACGCTGTATTACTGGAAAAAAGAAAAAAGGGAAAGCGAAAAATTAAAAATTCCTTTTTATTATGTTGACCCTAGTTGAGTCAGTGTATTTGAGCACTTTTACTCTCTATTAAGTTCGTGGTTTCTCCATAATCCCTCTCTATGCCTTCACTGGATTATTTTTGATCACTTCATAAGACTAAGCAATAATTGACCTCAGATCTGCATATCTCCATGAGGACCCTGTAAACATTCTAAGATTCGATAATGCAGTGTTCGTAAACCTGTCAGTTTTCGTAAATAATTTCAGGGCTGTATCCTTTATGTATTTTTTGATCGGATTAATCTTGAGGTCTCTGAGGATGTCGTTCATCCTAATGTACCATGGTATCTTGAAAAGTCTTCTCAGTGCTTGGATTTGTGCAATTTTTAGCTGGCGAATAGTAGGGTTTTCTAGCAGGCGAATAGTAGTGTTTGAGGCCTTGCTAAATGCTACAGTTCCGTATAAAAGTGACGGTTGTTTGGAGGCGATGAAAAATTTTGGCACAGTTAATTCTTTGCAGTT
Organism: Teleopsis dalmanni; assembly: GCF_002237135.1. Taxonomy (NCBI): domain Eukaryota; kingdom Metazoa; phylum Arthropoda; class Insecta; order Diptera; family Diopsidae; genus Teleopsis; species Teleopsis dalmanni. The sequence continues at coordinate 20,251,873 of NC_051846.1, forward strand.
GAACATGTTTAAGCCATGTGAATTATTTTGTCCACAGTAATGCCTAGATATTTAATGCTTCTTTTGTTATCATGCAATGTTAACAAAAATTTTTGAATGTTGGAATTATAATTTAATATGTGGACATTAATCATATTAATTAATAATAAAAAAAATATATTACATGTAATTTTAAAATTTTTTTTTCATTTTTTTTTAACTCCCTGGTACTTTATTAACTGAAACGTATAGCAAAAAATCGTTTAATAAAACGTCAGTCAAAAACGCGTAACATGACCTTCAGAACCAATTTTTGAAACCTCAAATTGCTAAAAATACAAATACCAGAAAGCACAGAAAGCCAGAATGAAGCTCTCTCAATGGCATTTTAAACAAAAATTTAGTGGAATAAAAAAATATTTGCACTACAGCGTTTTCGTAGTCGCTACCAGCGTGATATTAATATGACAGGATTATGTGATATTACGGTTCCACACAAAGAGCAATGCTAAAAATAAATCAGAAAAGATAAGTTAAAAATAAATTTCTAACAAAATCAATGACAAAAGGATATACTACACATAACAATGATATATAAAAATGGCAGTTAAGGGGGAAAAAAAAGCTACTATGCAGCACATCAATAAATGTTGTAATGGAATTAGAAAATTAAAAGAAAACATATATTAATTGAAAAAAAAAGTATTTATTAAATACTTGCTCTATAACAAACCCAAAGTCAAGTCACAAGCCAAGCCTTTTTTATGTTTTTTAAAAACACATAGAGCACGTATCTACCTGAGATCAATGTCTGAAGTGGCTATGGCCGGCAAAAATTCTTTTCAATAAAGTCCTTAAGCAAGTGCCATTCCCATTCATCCAAGTAAAAAGCGCAAAATTTATGTGAGTCCGAAAGTGAGTGGGTGTGCAAATAACAACGTGTGTGTGCTTATAATTTACTACTCGATTGGATGACTGCCATAGCTCACAGCAGCTCCAGCCGGCACGGATGAAGCGTCAATGTCATTTCAGTTTTGGTACTTAAGTGCTTTGGTATACGATTTGTGCAAGGTTGACACACAACTTGAGTTCCATAAAAAAATTGTAAGAAAAACGTATAAATGTGGAAAAAATAAAAAATTTTCGACTTTTGTCCTCTATTTTAAAGTTTTCAATTGTGAAACTCAACGCCCACTTATGAAAATGTCAGAATGGCAATGTTAGTTGCTTAATCCTCAGCTGAGTCCTTTCGCAACATATTGAAGTGGTTGCACGTTGCGTATGAGTGATGCAGTTTTCTACTTAACATTAGTTTGGCTGCTGGTTTGTTGCTTTGTTGGTTTGATTTAAATGTTAAAAGTAAATAAATGAGATTTCATTTGAATCTGTTGTTATACGATATAAATAGAATATTAGAGTAAATGAAACTAAATAAACTTTATTTTAATTAATTGAAATCAAGTTTAATTACAGACGAAATGTGTTCTCTTAAGTAAGAAAATAAATTCATGATATTTACAATTTTAAAACTGAAGTGTTATCTTCGATTTATAGATATATTGGTAAGAGATTAATTCGAAGTTTTACATGTAGAACAAAGCTTTCTACACAAAACTTCTTCCAACAACGATCACTTTCTGCAACCTAGTTTAAATAATCAATCTTCTTATAGCATAATTGAAATAAAATTTAATTACAAGTGAAGCGAGTTCTCTTAAGCAACAAAAGTAAACTAAAACTTAAGTTTTAGATTTATAGATACATTGGAAAGATTTTTAGGATAAAGCTTTCTTCATGAAACTCCTTCCAGCATCTCTTTTATACTGTAACCTAGTTCTATTTTAAATATTCAGTCTTCTTACAGCATAATGGGAATAAAATTTAATTAGAAATGAAGTGTATTTCTTAAGTAACACAACTAATTCATTATATTTATTAAATCTGAAATTTAAGCAGCTCTTTCATACAATAAACCTATATTATATATAGCTTCATTTAGAATTATTATTCTTATAGCATCACTCCACCTTGTTTTGGGTTTATCTTTTCTTCCATAACCGCAGTCTCTATATTATAGTATTTTCTTTACTCACGTTTTATTAGTAATTCGTAAAGTGTGATCAAATATTTATTTTTCTTATAACATCGATTCATCTTTATTTGGGTCTACCTTTTAAGTCATATCCCAAATTACTATATTGCAAACCTTTTTGAGCTGGCATGTCATTAGTAATTCGTAAAGTGTGACCAAATCTTCTATTTTCATTTTTCTTATAGCAATAATCTTAGTGTTTTTGGGACTTTCTTTTCTGATAAATCCTTAATCTCATATAGTATTACATATAGTGTAGTAGTATCTTCGGTGGAGTATTATCACATATGTTATTATCACTTATTCGTTAAAACATATTATAATATTTGTAAAATTATTAAAAAAAAAAAATGATATTTATTATTAAATAATTGTTATTAACTATTTATTAATATTATTATATTTATATTTAATAATACTGCTTTTTACTTATTAGGAAATATAAAAAAATAAATGGTGCTTAAATATTACTAATATTTATTAAACTAATTAGTATATATAAAAAAATAAACGCTATTTAAATATTATTTTTATTTGTAGAATTTATTGGAAAATATAAAAAAATAAATAATATTTAATTAAAACTTGGTATACACAAGATACTCGTATAATATTTAGAAAAAATAATATTAGTAAAAATTAATATTTAGCAATGCAACAAATAATAAAGAAAATAGAAATTACAAACAATTTTATTAATTAATATTATTGTAATTAATTGGGTTAATAGTATCTCTTATATTTTTATTATATTTAAAAATTGATTTGAGTTGTTTTACTCAAAAAAATTTTTTTTTTAAATAATTTAAAATAGTAAATTTAGTCAATTGTTATTATAGTAATTATAGTTCTATTTTAAATTTTTAAAAGTTAAAAATAAATATATTATTAACGAATCTGAAGGTCGTTGTTTACAAACCAGACATGTTACACCTATGTTAAGATAATAACTAAAATAAATAAATATAAATTAAATGTGTTTATCTAACCCACGACCTATAACTTTGTTAATAATAAATTATAGTACTATAATAAATACAGTACCTTACACATAGTACCATAATAAATTAATTAAATTATACATTTATTTTAATTATCGTTTTACAAATTATTTAATTATAACGTAATTTTTATATTCTAGTATCAGTAAAACATTTTTATAATTTTAGTTTTTGCTACTAAGTGAAGAAAAACTCTTATCACAATGTGATACTATTGTTTGTTTTTTTAAAAATATTTTCTTGCTATTTTACTTGCACTTAATTATTATGCATCACATAATTTTCAACTGAGATAACAAAAATATTTCTAAAAAAAATTATACTAATATTTGTTATAGGATTTGTTAAAATTTCATAAAAAATTTATGTATTGAAAATTTTACTTAGTAATTTTTTCGTTATTAGATCACCTAAACAAATATATTCATCTGTTTACATTGGTTGTATTATTTAGCACAAAATTACTTTTTACTTTTACAAATATATTAATATTTCATTTTAAAAACAAAAATAATTAAAATATTTTCAAACAAGCTTTATTCAGCATCTTTTCTAATGAGATATGATCTAAAGGTGGAAAAGGCCAAAGTTTTCATTATGCACTAATTGCAGAGCAGTATCTAACTTAGTCTCTACCTATTATTGGAAAGCTAACAAAAACTATTTTCTATATGTTGCATACTATTAAAGCAAAGAATTTTTATAGTATTATAGACATAGCAGAATAGAATATATCATGCACAGAATATATTTCTGTGCAAAAAGTTGAGTCTGTCTTAAGAATAATTATTTTTACCTTTGATTCGACACTTAAAAAGATGTGACTTAGGTGTCTTTTTACAATAGCTGTTCATATAAAGCACAAAGCAATAAAATCTTTCATCCCAAGATATGGAAATAGTACTGTACTATAATTTCAATCGTTTTTTCACCCTATTTTCGGCAAACATTTTCGACACAAAAATCAGACCAAAAATTTAATAGAACCACATAAGTTTGTAGTTATCATGTAATCATAATCGCTTTGTTTCTTAGACCAAATAATCACTTTCGCAAACTTATGAATGTGTTGAAAAATCCAGTATGTTCATGTCTTATCTTCTTCTTCTATTCTCTGCTAAAGGACCAGGGGATTACTACATTTTTTTTTCATTTTCATTGAAACTCCTTTCATGTACTATATGAACTGAGCAGATGTTACTGATTCTATTTCTTTTGTACCAATAACTAACAAAATATCAATGTAATATCTATCTCTATGTACATTTATAAATTATTAAAAGTATAAAGTAAAATTTTCCAAATAGAAATATGATTTGATAAGATAAGAGTGCAGTAAAAGAACTCACCACATTTTTAGAAACTATTTTTAGTGATTAAATATTTAAGTATAATAAAATTTTAATCGCATAAATAAATCTAAAAGATTTTAAGTGATTTTCTTAACTACAGCCATAATTTGTTTATAAATACTATTTTTTTGCTTATTAATTATGTGTTTTTACAGCAAGTCATCCAGCGGTGGCGAACTATTTTATGATCGCGTGCCAGCTATAGGATTTTTTTTTGTTGTTGAACTTTTGGTGTGTCCAAAGTTGGTATCAACACAGGTTATTTTTAAAAAGTTAAACAAAGTTCGTTACGTTTTTAATCACACGTGGTATATGATCTTATAGTAATCTAACTCGGTGTATTATATATAGCAATAGTTGCAATTTTTTCTTTTAGAGTAGCAAAAAAATACTAGTAACTTACGAAAAAAAACACGTAAAGCAACAACAAAACTCTTAAAATCTTCAGAGTTAGGTTTTACTCGGAAAAATTTTTCCATTGTAATTTTTAATGCAGCCATATTCAAAAATCAGTCCATTGTGTTTGTCACCGGAAATATGTTGGAAAATTCCAGTTATGGTTAAAATCATATGAGCATTTCATTTACTTATAAATGCAAATACATAAATAAATAAATTAATTTAAAAATATAAGATAAAAAAGTTAACAATTGCTTTTCTAATATTCATTTGGGTTTTCTTTTATTTAAATTAATTAATTTTTAGTATTTACAATTTTTATATTTTATATTGTACACCACATAACGAAAAACATATATCAAAAACAACCAGACTTAATGCTGTTTTTTTACAACTCTGAAAGAAAAAATTACAGCTATTATAATACCGTTCTTGCTACAAGTGCCACGTTCATCATCCTTGTGCTTGACTAAGTAATCACCAGTCTATTTTAAATTTTGTATACTTTTAAATTTCGATTTTAAATAATTTTAATTTTACGATTAAGTACAGATGTATTAATGTATTCTACTAAAAAATAGGATTCCTCTTAATGGCATTTGTTATTATAATTTTATATATTACAGTTGATTTTATTAACCAGATTTACTTAAATTCATATTAAAGAATATATGCAGTATAGTTCAACGGTCTATGGTTTTATTGCCTTTTCTAGGCTTTAATAGTATGTAGATTATATTCGATTTTAAGATGGGTTGGAAACTTGTCACCATGTCACTGCATCCTTTGAGGAGATTATTGTGACATACCCACTTTAGTTCCATAGACGAGTAACAGTTAAGAATACCATTATGTCCTTTGGAGAAATGTTGCCTAATTCCGTTATAAGTGGATAGGCAGTAGATTAGTACCGAAGTCTAGATCTGCCGAAACTATCACAGTGACACAGAATGTGTTCTGCTGTTTCTTCTTCGTTGTGAAAAAGTCTGCAGCTATCGTTCCTTATAATACCTAGATTCGATAGATGTATTTTGACATCGCAATGTCCAGTGAGAAACCCTGTGACAAGTCGGATGCCTTTTCTGACCAGCATTAGTAGCTCATTAATTTTGGCCTTTGATCAATACGGCATGTATTCTTTACCTTGTCTGCAAGCAATTATATTATCCCAATCAGTCTGAGCTGCTATTTCTAGTCACTCATTAATTTTAAGTTTGAAAAAGCTCCATAAAGGACTGCAGAATGGTTGTGGCTCAAAATAATATGAGACCGCCCCTTTACTGTTTATTTAATACTTATATATTAAATATCTATTAATAAATATCATAATACAATATTCATAATTTTTTTACATTATTAAATATCTATTGATATTTTTATGCTTATTTTTCTTAAATTTATAACAAATATTTGCACTTATGTAGAACTAAATAATTTTTTTATTACTTCCAATCTCATTAGAAGTCCTTATTTATGCAGAGACATAACATAGCAATGTTAATCATGTTGTTTAACATAACATTGTTAACAGAAACACAAGAGGGTCGAATAGAATTTTTACTTCAATATTATTTCCTTATAGAATTTATACTATTTTCTTAATAATAATAAATATTAAAATAATACGCATTTTTCCCTAAAAGCATTACTTTTAGCCCAGCAATGCTTCACTTTTATTGAAATTGCTGTGTACTAAGGTTAGCACACATTTCAGAGGAAATGTTATTTATAACTTATTTACTTGTTATAGAAAAGCGACACAAAGCCGATGATAGATTGATATTTTTATATATGCAAAATTGAATTGAAATATCTTAAAATATATGCTCTTACCATTTCTATAGATATATATACATCTATAAATATATACACTCGTATATACACATAATGAGATCCAAACACCTGTGCTTAGTCTGCGCTGGCATGAAAAAAGTGCTCTGTAATGTAAGCAGCACATTTCTCTCTCTATGAAATGCATCGCATTTTTTACAAGTGCATTTGCACTTTTTTATGCATTTTCAATTTATTTGTGTTCTATTTTTTGTTGGATATGTGATATATTTTAATGCAAGTACTTAAAGTGGTTTTTCTTTTTGGTTAAAATTTCAAAATACTCACTGCTTTTCAAAGCAACCTCATGTTAAAGGTTTCATGAGTTCGTCTAGAAATATTTTTTTAGATTAAAACGCAAATACGAGTATATATTTTATTGAAATTCACGTTGAATACGGCTTTGTGTTAAAATTGGTTTTTGTCAGATTAAAGCGAACTCTAAAGGAACTCTATTACAAAATGCCTGATTTTACTAAAAAAAAAAAACAAGCAGACTGTAAATTTCAAATTAAGGATTGAACAGAACCCTTTAAGAAGTTACAGCAGAAACTCTTTTAACTCTGATAACACTGGCAACTAGTGTTATATTTCTTTTATAGTAGCTCAGCGATCATTTTGCTACCTGTTAAACCATATGGTTTTCAAAGTAACCGAAAAATATTTTAAAAAAAATAAATAGTTGTTAGAAAAGAAATTGACTGCAGCAGCAGATCAACAGATAACTTTCCACTGACTTCAATTAGCGATTTGTTGCCATTTTGCCAAAAATTATATATTACTCAACTATAATATATTAGATTTAATGAACATTATTGTTATGAATAAAGTGCCTGCTTTAAGACATGCCTACGTTTATATGTCTACTGCTTCAACTAAAACCCTCTTAGACAATCAACGATCTGACCATATCCTATATTATATGAACGATTTCTGGTGAGTTTTTTCTTCCAAACCTATTCTCTTATTTCTATAAAAACTATCCAGATTGCATAGAAACCATTAAACTATCAATAAACTTAGTGGTAATAAGATAAAAGGGTATCCAAGATTGCTTGGCAGCTCTTATATCGTTTTTTAGGCACCTTTAAATTGGGTTCTGGAGCACAATGACATTGAAAGAAATTGCAGGATTAATGAGGACTAATCTTCTCCTGAGCGGAAATAAAAGGGATATTGGTATACCTATGATCACCTGCAAATAATTTTTAAAGTATTGTGTTGTTCATGAGACTGACAGATCATGGGAAAATTAAAACATTTGTGTCACCTCAAAGCTAATGTCACCAATACTAAAAAAATTATTTACCTACCTACTTATTTGGCCATAACAACCCATTACCGAGTTTCGGCTTGATGCAGCATGTCTCTACAGTTGACCAATTGATATGATATTTGCTGTTTTCCAAAATATACGAAATTGAGTCAAGGTTTAAGTTCGAGTATTGGTTAATAGATGGCGTTTTATTAACTTATTAAACAATATAGTACAAACGTAGCAGAAATACATTTTTAATTTTATTAATTTTTATTTTTCAATTATTTATTTTTCATATTATTTGCCTTCTATTTGCATTTTAAGTTTATAAAATTCTGAAATGTTCACTGAAGAAAGCTTAGAATGCTAAATTTGCTAAATTACTTAGAACAGTATTGTAAGACGAATCAATTTACCAATCACTTATATATCAATAAATATTTTATAAGTTACAAATATATAGTTTATATATATATATAGTCAAATATAAGTTTGTTTTAGTACTGAAATAAATTTTAATAATTTAAATATGAGATTCAAATCAGACACTTTAATTTTAACACTTGCCCATGCGTTAAACCACAACTAAAGTTATAGTAACATTCGGTCAAAAGTAATAATTAATTTAATAATAATAATAATAAGTAATAATAGTTTTTTACCTCAATTTTAAAATTATTATTCTTTTAACATTTTTGTTATTATTTAATTAATATTAATTTTTTAATATAAATATACAAACATACCAAATAAAAATATTTTATTTTCTTTAGAAAATTGTTTACAATATTTTCGTTAAAATTGTAAAAATATCCAATTTATGCAAGTATTTATTGCATTTTAATGAAATATAAGATAAATTTAATGTTATATATATGTAGATATATATCTACATAAATTTTCATATATATTTTATCTGCGATAATCTGTAGTTTTATGCATTGCGTTGAAACATTGAAATTTGTACGCACCTCCCGAGCGGTGGGGCTTTTAATGTGTCGCCTGTCATTCTGAAAGCAATTAAATGCGATAAATTTAATTAATTTGATATTTTCCAGAGATTATTTTATTTAATTTAATATAAAAACTTTGGTTCAATAAATTTTTTATTTCTATTTTATAATTTTCTAGCACTTTCGGTTTCCGATAATATTTGAATTGTAGTAAAAACGTATTATAAAAGTTTTTTTTATTCTTATAGTAAAGACTTTGTACATAATTTAAGTTAAATTATTCAAAATAAATTTTTTTTAAATGTTTTTTTTTAAATCATAATTTTTTTGAATTTCTATCTATACATTTTTTTCTTTTTTCTTCATGTTGTTGTGTCACTTAAGTGTAAAGTACTTTAACTTGCTTTTTTCTCCAGATCCGTATAGTTATTTTTCATTGTTATTACACTTCAGTTTACACTTCTACGGTTTCTTTTCCTAATTGGATTGTAACAAAAAATATTTCAAATGTTAGCAAAAAATGCTGTAAAACAGCACACAATTTGGCAATTAGACAGCTTAAAATTTATTTAGAAAAAAATTACTGTAAAAATTGTCGTAAATTATTTATGCAGTCATCATTACTATAACTATTACTACCGCTATTATTCGTCAGTAGCGTTGAGTTCATGTATATACTTAAACACTACCGTGACTAAATGGTATATTAAGTTTAACAATAGTTTGCTACGTAGTAAAAGATACATTTGAGATAATATGAACTATATTGTTGAGCAACAACAATGTCATCACTATTATTTATTTCTCAGTAGTGCTTAATATATCCTTTACACCATTATCAGCACAAGGAAAAAAGTTTATAAAGGTTATGTTATAAGGATGGTAATGCATTATAACTATAAACTTTCTTCAGATTAAATATAAAACGTCTGCAAAATATATCTCTTCAGTAGCTAATATCTAATAGTAGCTAATATGAAAATTATTTTCATAAAATCATTTTTTTAGGTGTACTGCATCCAATAGCTTAAGCCTGGTTCTAGACAAGCCTGGCGATAGACACAACAGCTGTTCTGTTGTTTACTACAGGGTACTACAGAGTAGACTGAGCTTGACCACATGTCGCCCTATCGTTCAATGCTATGTTAGCATAGATATTAGCCTAGATACTTCTGATTTGTTTCTGTGTGTCAAGTCAGTATATAGTCAGTTAATTACATTTTAAGTTATATAGCCAAGTATCCCTTGATCTAACTTTTTCTTTGGTTTTAATGTCACAACTTAGTTACAGAATTTTCACTTAATATTTATTAAATTAATTTTTTTATTGCTTATAGTATCAAGTGAGACAAAATATGTTAACATTAATAACGCGTATTTCGAGTATTACTAGAGCTTCGTAATAGTCGAGGCTCTATTATGTTAGTTCGTGATACTGTCTCTATTTGTTGTTTTTCATGGCTTTCTATGTCGTTGAGACTTAAAACCATGGTGTTCAGAAACACACGTATTAATTTAAGCGTTAATCAACGCTCCATTGGAATAGTCTGCTTCTATTCCGCCGGTACCAACTAAAGAAATTCATGCAAGTCATAACTTTCATCTTGGTTAGATGTTGAGAACCATCTAAATCTCTGCTACAATGTGGGTTGTAACACCCGGTTTGAAACGCACTCTACGGCGAATGAATGATATGCTTATACCAATGATCATTCTTCCTGCGTACTTTTGGGTATTAACCACAACCACTTCGAGTCCTACACCAATAGTCAGCACAGCCGAAGCTGACGGGCCACTGACCCCCGAAGTACCAGATCGGATTATCTCTGGTCAGATAAGTTGCACTCCTCAACTTACTACCATTTGCACTTCTTGCATAAGTGCCAGACTGGCACTGGGGGATATTAGTCGCCTCTTACGACATGCCATCCTAACCGCGGGAGTATTCTTTTTCCCCTCTCCGCAGGGATAAGTTCGTGATGCTGTTGATTACTCTCAAAGAGAGTTGAAATATAGAGTATAATAAAAAATATTAAACTTTGAATTATTTAACAAAAAGCGACCTATAACCGGATAAAAAAAATATATAAAAACTATTATAAAACAAATAGGTCGTTAAGGAAATTCAAAAAATTTTATAATTTAATATTTAAAAAATTTCTCATTTACCACTTAATTCAATTTTATTTATAATTAATTTTTTGAATTTCAATTGTATCCTTTTTTCCTCAATTATTTCTTTCGACATCACCCATTATATATAAAAACAAACTTTTTATAAGAATAATATTATTGTCGACATCATGAAACCCAGGGTCTTTAGATAAAATGTGTGAAGAGGTACTTGATTTTGTTATTTGGGACCTATTTTTAATTTCGTCAAAACCAACAAGGATCAAAACCATTATAAATATTTAAAAAAAAACATAAAATAAATAAAAAAGTTGTAAAGAGTAAAAATAACATTTAAATAAAAGCAAAGTTAAAATAAAAATATATAATATATAATTGTAAATATTAAAGGAAAAAAGGTACGAGTAGTATGAAATTTACATTTCAATTTGCATAGCGAATATGCGGAAAAAATTTATTAACCTTGGTCAGTAGCTTCAATCTTCAATTTTGAGTGCTGGGCGTGTTTTAGGGGTGATTGTGTGCCATTATATTATACTATAAGGTGTTGGGTGGAAAAAGGCCCCAATCCATCCCAATCGACCCAACCGACCCAACATACTCAAAATACTCCACAGCTAAAACAAATGTTGACCTGTTGTCCTATGAAAATGGCAGCAGTTCTGCTTAAATAATTCATGAAGTCAACAGAAGTTATTCCGATGACACTTTAGGCGATGTGTTTAAATGATTTTTCACTGTTTTTCTATGTGAAGTGAAATGTTTGTGAAAATCTAACAGAAAAGAAAAATTTTACTAAAAAAAAAATAAAAATAAAATTAAAATAAGAAATATAAATAAAGTTTAAAATGTGCAAATACTTGTGCTTGCTTTTGGGCATTTGTTTAAAAAATTCACAAAATCGTAGAAGGCAAATTCAGAGTAAAAATTTTTACTGCCACAAAATTGTTGACAATTTTGGCCTTTTCCCGGGTACGCTTGGCTCCTGGTACTCTTGTAACAATAAATATTTAAAAAAGTGCCTTTTTTGTGCTTTTAACATTCACGAAAAAATTGATTTAGTTATAAAACACAAGTAAATGGCATACCGAAATGGTTAACTTTTTACTACGAAAATTGACCGTTTCGAGTTGAATTGGTCAATAGGAAAAAAAATTGGTAGGAAAAGTTATTTGCATATAAAACTCTTGTTAACAAAATGGAATAAATAAAATGTACTACGATTTCTGGTACACATACACTGAATATTTTAACAATTTTTTATTTTTGAATATTTTTTAAATAAAATATATATTTTTTTTTTGAATTCTGCTACGTTAAGGGAACTTATCTGAGTTTGTAGTTTGTTCATGATTTTGTGTTAAATGGAATATGAAACCGTGTACTATACTACTATATCTATGATAAAGTGAATGAAATACTACTTTTAAAGCAATTGCAATGATTAGATATTCAGAAAGATAATATTTTATTGAGGATTCTGTGTCAATTGAAAATTCAGGAAATTGAAATAAAATCAATTTTAAAATATCAATCAAGCTATTGAATGTAAGCCAAAAAAATTTATTAAAAAATCATAGCGAAATCGGAAACTACAACAAATCAATTTGAAATTCAGTTTACGAGAGTAACTTTTATCACTTAAAATTGTTAAATATGAACTATAATCACGTTAGTAAAATATTATGACATTTATTTGACGCGTATTTTAAAGTTTTTAAATAGTAATTCGAACAAACTAGAGAGCGGAAAGGAGCAGCCACACCAATGATGGGACCAAAACCTTTTTGCGGACTAGGATATAGTACGCTCCTTTCTCTAATAAAAATAAAGGAGAACCAGAATAGAAAGGATTACTGGGATAATATACTAGGATCCCAATCACTTATTGGTACTTATAACAATAAGACATATGATAGAGATATAAACCTATCAAAAGAAAAACTTAGAGTCATCACAGGAATCCTAACAGGACACTATAAACTAAAATACCACCTTACAAGACTGGGTATACATCGGATACAAACTGTAGATTCTGTGAAGAGAATGAGGATTCGGCTACATATGTGCTGTTAGAATGCCCTGCGCTAATACACATATGGAATCGGCTCTTGGAATGCATATTCTTACGGTAGAGGCAATAAAACTCTATAAAATAGGTTCTATACTACTTTTTATTGTCGCAATAGTGCTTAGAGATCTACTCTAAGCCCAAAAGGGAGCACAATAGACCCGACGGTCGCAGTGCCATATCCCCTAACAATAATAATAATAAATAGTAATTCAGTTTAAATGCACAAACTTTAATAATTTTTTGATCTACAATCTGTCTTTGGATCATCGGGAATTGCTATATTTTAAAGTTAACTTTGATAAGGAGATTTTAAATTAAAGGTTCCAAAGTTTTTACGTTAATAGGAGTAAGAGAAATTTTTTAACTAATGTTATACCTGCATATATAACTTTATCACACAAACTATAGTGCTTCCTTTTTATCGTTTATGAATGGAATTATAAAATCAAGTAGTGATTTTAACTTTTTAGTAAATATAGTAAATGTTTTATTTATATATAGTAAAAAAATAAGACAACCTATATATATATATATATATATATATATATTGTACATATATGAACTCCTCTATTTTGTGAACCTTGACAAATTGTCAACCTTGACAAATAAGCTAGATGGTGAATTTATCAAGTACAGAGATAAGATAGAGTAAATTAATATATGTTATATTAAAATATTAAAAATATTTGTAATAAACTTAACTGCCGCTTTTTAAATTTAATTTTAACCAAAAATTTACAATTTACCTGATTTGAGATAAGAACTTAAGACTATATGGTTTACCCCTCAGTGATTGGACAGGCTACTAATTTCACAGTGTCAACTCCACTCTTGAATTTTTATATTTTTTGTCAAAAGACTTGCATACTATTTTTAACATAAAGTATTCTAACTGCAACATTTCTTAATCATTAATCGCAAAATTTGTATGTGAATGCATATAATGAAATATCAAAATTGACGTAAAAATAAATAATTAATATTTTTATATACTTTTAATAATTACAAAAAACAAAAAAAACAATTAAAACTACATATCCAAATTATGGCTCAATAGTTATAGTAAATCAAAGTACTCTTCTCATTGGTTTCATTCTCATCATATCGGACAGGTATGACTGTTATTTAATTTATGAATTTTTACCAGTGTACTCGTATGTATTAATATGAATACTATTATCATATATCATATATGTGCTGCGCAGTAGGATAATGAATAATGATAAATAAATGAATGAATTATGAATCAATGAATTCTATATTACTGGAACGAGAAGTTATGACAAATTCAAAAGATTTTTAAATTTCAATAAACTGAGTTCATTTTAAACTTTACTCAATAAATTTCAAAACTTTATTTTATTTAATTCATTTATTATATATTTCTTTTATATCTTTCATTCATATTTCCTTTTTTTTTCTAGAAATAAAAATATTATAAAAATACTAAAATCGTCCTTAATGCATGTGTGTATGTAAATAAAAGTGAAATTATTTGCTCGAACCATCAAATTTATTCAAAATAGGCACGAAAACCATTCAAAAACTTAAGTGCGCTCTTAAGTGATACTGCGGGCTTGTTCTGCACGCCATGTGCACATTATCCTTGACATATCTACCATTCATCAGCGCGTAGTCAGTGGCGTTTTCTAAGAAAAATGTGGGTGATTTATTTTTATAGAAAATTAATTTATTACATTTATATAGAATTCTTTTCGGTATATATTCGGTATTTTTATATATAACACAAAATACAATAATCAATGAAGAATTATTTTATCGTCTTTGAAATCACCTCGGACGATTGCAATACAACTACATCAGTGTTGTTTTTCACCTTTCAAATTATTACGGACTTATATACAGTATACCACATAGACAGGATGAGTGATTGATTGACCTAAAGGTAGTATTTATATAAATTATAAATTAACCAAAGAAATTAAGAGTTCATTAAGATCCTTTAAAAAATTTTTTTCTCATATATCTTTAACTATCAGTTAAATATATTAGATATTAGACTAGCATTCTAGAAATTAAGATTTATATTGAATAAAGTGTTTCCAATTGTACGGAGATCTTTTATATAAATAAAATGATTTTTATTACTTTCTGATGAATGCTTAAAATTGAAAAACGTGGGTTTTTAAATAGATTAAATAGGTTCATTTAATCTAGACATACTTTTTCGCAGCTTATAATAATTGCTAGTCAATGATGATTTTAACTCTATAAACTATACAATGGTGTCCTCGTTTAGTTGACTGTATTTTAATAAAATGCCCTAAGAAATTTAAAAGGATTGTGTAGATCATTTGCAACTCCAACTCCACTTTGATAGTTTAATTCGTCCAAACCTGGCATATATTATTAATGCCAGAATTCTATGATTCTTTGGGAGATTGGTTTTATATTCTGTGGATTATCCTTTGTATTATAACCTTATAGTGCGTTTCCACGAGCTTTGTTAGACCAGTTCATTTAATTGAGATTATTTGAGTCCCAAGTAAATTAACTGATTTAATCAGTTTTGATTGCTTTTATATTTTGTGTATAATCTTTTGTATCATAACCTTATAGTGCCTTTCCACTGGCTTCGTTAGACCAGTTTATTTACTTGGCATCAAAATAATTCAAGCAATCTCAAGTAAGTTAACTGGTCTAACGAAGCCAGTAGAAACATACTATTATAAAAGCCTTCATAAAATAACTTATTTTCTAAATAATTTGCTACAAAATGCCCTAAGAAATTTATAACGATTGTGTAGCTCATTTGCAAAGCAACTTCACTTCGATAGTTTTTGTCTAATCCTAGTAGATATAATTGTTTTATAATACCAGAACATGATTCTTTGGAAAATTGCTTTTATATTCTGTGGATTATTAGAATTTGTATCATAACCTTATAGTGCGTTTCCACTGGCTTCATTAGACTAGTTAATTTACTTGGGATTCAAGTAACTCCAGCACTCTCAAGTAAGTTAAAAGGTCTAACGCAGCTAGTGAAAATTTACTATTATAATAGCCTTTATAAATAACTTATCTTCTAAATAATTTCCTACATATATGTATTAGTCATTCCATAATAATAAGAATCCTTCGGGCATCTGAGCAACAGTTCGTTGTGTATTATCCGCTACTGTGCTACTGCTAAACTCTAAAAAATATTAAAATAAATACATTTACATATACGTATATACAATTTTTATATACTTATATTAAATGTAAAAAAATATTTGTTGGACTCAAAAATTTAACGACAAAATTTACGGAAACATCCTTTAGGCGTTCTACAATACAATTTCCAACATTTCGAGTCACAAACAGATTGCAGCCCACAATTACGTGGAAAACATTGTTGGGATATCCATCGAGAAGGCACGACAGACGGTTGGTTGGTTGGCTACTGTTTGCTCTGACTGAGTTCGGTAATTTAATATAAATTTTTAATATTCAATTTTACTTTAAAAAACTTTGCACACAAAACGCAAAATTGTGAAAATGCCTAGAAAATTATCAAGGAAGCAAGTTAGCTCAGATGGCAGTACATTTCGGCGTTCTTTGGCAATACTTAGCAGGAATATTATTTCCAAAAAGTTTTGGTTTTTTTGTCCATTTCCATTTTTTATAAAATTTCATTTTGTTCGCTTCATTAAAAACTGGCAATAAAAAAAGAAATGCCTTTTTATTTATTTATTCACGTTATTTTTTCTGAGCATTTCACATTAAAAAAAATGTTTGCAAAAATTTTTTAAAATTATGCTTTCGCATGAAATGCTCGTCGGAGTTGGAGACGAAAGGATATGGTTGACCTTAGAGGACGGCAAATAAAAATTTATATATTGTGGGCGTGCTGGAAATGCTAAATGGGCGCAGCGCACTAATTTGTAAAATATTTTAAGTTAAATATGCGATAAAAAATCAGTTGAGCCAGGACAATTTTGGAAAATTTCTGTTTTTTCTCGTTCTCTCGTTATTTTAATGAGTTTCTTCCATTTAAACGAAACGTCCATGGAGCGCAGGATAATGTGCAGAAATTAAAGAAGTTTTCCGTAATGGAAATTGTTTGCTTTACTTGACTTTTAAACGATTTCTATATTAATTATGAGTAAAATTGTCTCTGAGGCTTATTATTTTCATTAGCAGTTAATTAAGAAATCTGATAATTTTCAGAGAAAAAAATTAATACATAAAAAACGCTAAATTCTTTAAATTTATTTTTAAAATTACATTTCATTGTAATTAATTATGATTTTTTTTTACCTAAGACTTCTATATACTACAATAAAAAAATAAAAAAATATTAACAATAAATATTATGTTACAGTATGCAATTTTATATTGCAGTTCAGCAGACAAAGCAGAAAAAAGATGATTCCCAATGTAATTTCCTGTTAATACTGAAATTTAATGTTTCAGTGTTCTTTTTATAATTATTTTTATATACGTAAAGTGTTTAAAGTCCATTCTGGAGAAGTAAATTTAATTATTATAAACATTTTTCCACTACTTGTCTAATGACTTCGAAGTTTCATATTTATTTTTTAACGAATTTTTTGCTGATTTTAGTATTTAAAAACATTTTGGACTTTGGTTTAGGAATATGTTTATGTATGGAATTTGTTTTTTTTTATTTATTATGTTTATAAAATTTTTAAAAAAATATATATGATACCAAATATTTGTGATATGCATATATATTTATTATGTTAAAGCTGTTTTGAGCTAGTGCACTTATACTCATTTTTAACTCGAGGTTTCTTCAAAACCTCTCTCCACACCTTGACTAGATTGTTGTTTATCACTTCATCAGACTAAGCATTAATTGACCTTAGATCTGCAAACCTCCCCGAGAAGGAATATACATATTTGTTTTGAAAATTTTTAATTTCTTATAAATAATTTCTGAACAAACTGCAAATTGCAAATGAAATTAAAATTATGACAAATTACATACTTGTAATGTAATTTGACACTTCGAAAATAAAAAGCACTATACAATCCAAAAAAATAATAAAGAAATTATTAAAGTCATATGAAATGCATATTCTTGATGAAAAAGAATCTGAAATAAGTTAGATTAACAAAAGCGTTCTTGGCTTTCTCGCTTTGGAATTGAAGACCCAGATTCCATAATTTTACAATTTGACTTAAAATCATGTTAGTGGAGATTCATCCATACTGATAAGATAACTTAAAAAAATTTTTATAGCTTTTCTAAAATGTTTTAGTTATTGGTTACAAAGTCGTATTTGATTGCCAGCTCAAAACTTGATATGAAATATTGTACACCTACTGTCTAGACTTTCTACTAAATCTATCTCGGTCTATTGATGAAGTTCAATAATGATGTTTTGTAGTTTGTATTTTGTCGCTCTCAAGATTTACACAATCACTTTACAATAAATCAGCTACAGACACATAGCAATATATCTTTGTTATTGTCTGTCTATAACACTACAGAGACTAGTTAGATAAATACGTACACTTAACATTTGTCATAGACTTTACTGATAGACTACTCATAGGTCCACTGAAGTTTAAAAATGGATATTTTATGCCTTAACAATAGTTTTATAATCCCCCCAATTCAGATCAGAAGAAGATGGTGTAACCTATTTTACATGGCGCAGTGATAGTACTTATACAGCAAACATATAAGTAAAAGAAAGGCCAACATATCTGCTTAGAGAAAGTATATAGATAGAGCAAGGATCTAACTATTAAATTTTATAACTAAAGTTAGGGTAATATCATTAAAAAGTAAGAGAGAATAGAAAATAAGTAAAAATATTATGCTAGCTAACTGCATTAAAAATATAGAATAATATTGAGAAAAAATTTTTGTATTAAATTTTATTTTAACGTCAGTTATGATGAAAGTGACTATTAACTATTTAACATTATTAACAAACTACTCAATAGAAATAGAGATGTTTCGAACAGTACTGATTTAAAATAAAATTTTTTTTTTATTATTTTAATTAGTTCAATTTTTGACTGACCATATAGTTGTTTCGAGTATTGCTTAATACACATCATTAGTGGTCTTGGTATCATTTTTGGATTTAATTATTTATAAATAACTTTTTAGGTCTATAAGTACCAAGGGTTGAACTGGTAACCTGCCAAATTTAAAACTCAGAGTCAGTGTTCAATAGCAAACTGACACAAAACCGTACTTGACTGGTATATTCGAAGTGGTCTTGGTATCATTTTTGGATTTAATTACTTATAAATAACTTTTTAGGAGTATAAGTACCAAGGGTTGAACTGGTAACCTGCCAAATTTAAAACTCAGAGTCAGTGTTCAATAGCAAACTGACACAAAACCGTACTTGACTGGTATAGGCGAAGTTGGAGTTTTGTTAATTTGCTGTGAAAGTTCATTAAAAAATTCATTTCATGTGTTATATTAGAATGAAATCATAATCCAGCTGTAGAATAATTGAAATAATTAATTAAATTTTTTATTTTCATTTGTTACATTTAGAAATAATAATTTTTTATAAAAAATTATTAATTGAAATATTAAAATTTATATCATAACTCATATTTTCGGTATTATTTTTTTTTTTGGTAATCTTTTATCTATGGTTCATTGCAGTTCCTTGTTTTTATACTTGTTCTTAGATCTTAGGATCAGAACCGCCGAGTTTAATTTTGTCAGTACATTTTCTTAGAGAAGGAACTTATCTTACAAAATATTTAAGGAAAGTTGTGCAACTTATATGAAGTAATTGCCTATAAAGACTTATACGTCTAATGAAGGGCATTCCTATTCAAATTTGACATGGTACTCAGTTAGGTAGGTACTCGTCTAAATATAATTTCTGAGCATGCATTATTTTTTATAAGTGAAGAATAAGTGAAACGTGCGTCCAATCCATCGATAGCAACTGCGGTTGGTAAATTTCGTGTGTAGGTAATTCAATATGTGAAATAATTGAACAAAAAAAAAAAATAAATGTAAAAAATATTAATACAAAAAAAATTACCAATAAAAACCGAATTAAGTAGCTCATTTTTCATAACACTCGTTTACACTTATACCGCCTTAAATTTCAGTGAAGCGGTACTTTGACCGTAAAATATGAATGTTTTGCATGTAGGCAGTTGGTAGCAAAATCAGAATTGGCTTGTCACTTCAAAAGTTATTGACCTAAAATTTGTTGTCATGTCAAAAAAAAAACGCAACTTCACTTTTAAGTCATATCGCAGGTAAATTAATTACACAACAAGCGAATTTATATAACCATTATTTTTTAATAAAAATAAGTTTAATTTATCAATTAAAATACGATCAAGAGATATTTTTAAAAAAACCGTTGGAACCATTTCGGTATAAAATACTTCTAATTGTAGGCTAGTATTTGGTTATCATTTTTGCAAGAACCTAAATATAAAAAATTATTTTTTAAAAAAATTTGCACTGTTTCGTCTTATCAAAAATTAAACTATCGAAACTAAAATGTGACACAGTTTCTACTATAATTTGCCGGTAAAAAATTCAAATTATTAGAGTCAATAGATAAGATAAAATTTAACTATGCAAGCAATTCTACACAAAAAATAAGGTTTTATGGCACAAAGCACTTCTAGACTTGCGTTTGTTCAGATAAATCTTTTTTTTTCCTTCTCTTATCAGTGGAAAAATAAAATCTTAATAGGCAAACTGAAGAGAAATTTGATAACAGATTTTAGATTGTAGCATATTTGTTACAATAGAAGTTGTGACTAATTATTTACATAAAAATATCTTAATTTTGTTTTAGGGCAATTAAGTAAAATCACCGAATTTTAAAGACAAAAATTTATTAATTTATTAAAAATATTCATAAAGAGGTTTTTTCGAATAGTAGTGAAATACAACAACAAAAATTTATTTTTTATATTATTTTAATTAATTGAATTTTTGGTTGACCATACAGCTGTTTCGAATATTGCCAAATACCCATCATCAGTGGTCTTGGAAATAATTCTTGTATTTAATTATTGTAAACTAAGTTTATTCCTGAACATGCAAGTACCAGGAATGAACTCGGCTGCCAAATGGGAAGCTCCAGAATCAGCGCACCTTAACCAACTGATCCAAATTTTCCGTACTTGACTTTTTTTTTCGCATATTTTTCTGGAGTTTTGTTACTATTACTATGAAAGTTTTTATTAACAATTTTACTTGCTGTGTTTATATTAGAAGGAAATCATAAACCAGCTGTAGAATAATTGAATTAATTAATTAATTATAATTTTATTTTCAATTGTTAAATTTCAATACTATTCTGTTCTATTAAAAATATTCTATATTTAAATATATAATATATAGAGTCTATAAATAAAGAGACTTTTTAGAACAGTAGTGAACTACAACAACAAAAATTCAATTTATATTATTCTTATTAATTGAATTGTTAGCTGACCATCTATGTGATTTGTGGCTCGAAAGCCGATATGTGACATTGAGTATTAACTGTTTAACACATGAATATATCCAGATCGCGTCCACCTTAATGTTAGTTCCTTTGCAATAGGTGTTGATATATCCATAATATAAAGAAAGGGATCAACAATTCAATTTAGACGGAGGGCTCTACTAAGCATAATGTCGTGGGTATGTCCATCTGTGTAGCACGCAGAGATATATTGCTTGACCAGGAATGCTCTTTTACAAAAATAATTTTGAATTCAACATGTGATGACGGCCGGTCGCAATCCGCAAAGCTATATAAATCACAATGGGACGTCATATTACTTAGTATATATAACCAAAAGAGTTTCTTTATCTTTACTCAATGTGCATTCCGCTAGAGCTTTAAACACAATGTTGCATTATTTCAGCCATGTGCAGAAGAGGTAAATATGTTGTCCAGTACGACACCTAAGATTTAGGTATAGTGAGGGTGGGGATTCTGAATTCACCTTTGGCATACGATATAACTCTGACCCTTCGAAGAGTTTTGTGACTTTGAATATGTAGAGATGAAATAGTATTGGTGCAAGAACACTGCCCCCGGTGATACCTTGTTTCAATATTCTAGCTTTTGATATCTTATCTCCAGAAACTACTTATAAGTTAGTTACAGATCTATAGTTTTATTGAATCAGCGATAGGTATAGTATCAGCTAAATCATTTAACAAGTTGATATGGGAGATTGTGTCAAAAACTTTAAGATTGGAGTTTGTTAATACTATTTTATATGAACACCAAAATAACTACAATATTCAATTATTGAATACATAGTATTTGTGTTATAACTTTATAGAAATTCTTTATATTATATATAATATAATTAAAATTTTATTATAATAATATAAATAATATTTTAATACAATAAAAAAAATTGTTCAAACTAATATAATCACATGGGTTAGGTTAATTAAGATCCATTGCGATATCAAATCAGAGTGTTATTCCTAGCGATAATGTGCATTACTTAGTATGTGCTTGTTATTAGCGCATCCTAATTATATATAAATAGCATAGAAAAAATAAAAAAATTCTGTGTAATACTAAATATTGTTTGTGATAGCTATTAACATGTAAAAAATTACAGTTTATCACTAAGTCAAAAGAATTTTTTTTATCTTCGTACTAAGAGCTTTATAAACATTTTGCTTTCAGTACTCAACGCTGACGAAACTGCGGACAAAATGTCACTCACTTTTTGCTTCTTCGTGACATTGAAATAGCTTAGTTTACGTCAGAATGTAACAAGTTATTGTCTAGAACTTAACATAATTATCTTTTTTAAATAAGATTAAAATATTTGATTAATTACTTGACTGCCTTTTATAGCCAAATTCAAAAAATCTCTTTATTATCTTGAGGAAATATTAGGTTTAAATATTTTGATGATGCCAAAATGAAATAGAAAAATTATTTCCGCACTGGGGAAAAAAAATAAAAAAATAAAAATTAAACAATAATTAATTAATGAAAACAAAACCAAATTTAAATCAACTGGTTTATGTTTGTTTTTTTTTTAATTAAATTTTATCATTTTTGTTTGTATAAATAAATTTTGAAAAATTGCTAAACAATTAAAGCAACTCAGCTTAATTAAAATGCGAACTACTTTTAGAAAAAAAAAGGTACAGATTAAAAAAAATTTTTTTAAATTAAACTAGAAACACAGCAGTAATATATTTCATTCTTAAATTAATATTAATATACAAAAAAAATTTTATTAAAGGAAAATAACATTTTTTTTTATACAAAAACCGGTCACAGAAAAAAAAAATTTTTTTTAAACCTAAAAAATATAAATAAAAATTAACAATTATATATATGAAGTTTTTTTTTTGGATTTGAAATGTATCTGCTGTGATTTTATGAAATGAGCTACGTCTAAGGCTTGCCTGCTTTCGTAGGCTTAAAAATTTTGTCAGACTGTGTTTGAACTTCAAAATCTACTGGCAATTTCTCGCAATTTGCTCTCAACGAATTTAATGCTGTAAGCGTGTCTAAATTTTTTATTTTCCAGATGTAGAAAAAATTATTTTTTTTTTATATCTGAAACTCAAATTTGTGTTTTCGTGGTGTTAATTTGATTGTTATTTTAATGGCCAAATTTGTTAAATTACTCTTTCGACCAATTCAAATTTGGTTGAAAACGCGACATTTCTAACTAACAAGGCTGAAACAAATAAGCAACAAAATGAAATGAATACAAAATAATATAACAATACTACTAATAATAATAATAATGGAAAAAAAATTAAAAACAATAAAAACTACAACAATTTTGAGGTGATTGATCTCGCTAAGGCAAATCCATGACAGCGTCTGTCGAACCTCATCACTTAAATTTCCGCGTTGAGCTGAAAACTTCAATCTCGGTTTTGTAAACTGAGCCAACACAAACAATAATTATAGATAATTATCTGTGTAATTAAAATTACAATAAAATGATTATTGTTTAAGATTTAATTAGGCTTTTCTTTCATTGAAATACTCGAATTAGCTACGCTTGCCACGCCACCCTCGTCTTAATCATTTAACAATATATGTAGAGCATATATATGAATATTAAAATATTATACCCGTAATTAAAGTTTTATGTTGTTGTGTCAATAAAAAAATTCTTAAATTAAATTCTTAAATTAATAATGTTTAAGTAGGAGTAAGAGCAGCTGTGGATGTGGAAATAATTAAGTAATTAAAAATGTTTAGTTATTAAAAATATAATGTATCTGACACATGCCTCAGGAATATTTATTTCGTAATGACCATCAATCTTGCCTGATTAATTATTTTTTTATTAAAACTGAATATTTAATTACTTTATTAATAAATTTTAATTGGTGAATGATTACTAATTTGATTTATTTAATTTATTTTAACTCATTGATTCTAAGTTATGAGTTTATAAAATCGTTTTTTTTTAAATATTTAGTCATCAAGTGTTAAATAGTTTTTAAATTTGTTCAAGTTTGTTTTTACAATTACAAAGTTTACGAAGAAGTAGTCTTCTGAGCAGCTGATCTTAACACCGAAATCGAATTTAAAACAATTTGCTCCAGTTAGCAAAAATAATCATTGCTTATAACAGTATCTCTTGAGCTGTGAGCTTAACGTGACATATAGCACTCCGTTAAAGAAAGGACATAGTTAAATTAAAAATATTTTGCAGGTAATAAATAAGAAAAAAATGTTAAACAAAATAATATTTTATAAATAGAAAGAAATGATTAAATATCAGAAATAATCCCAAGATAACTGATCTTGGAGTATCTCTTAAGCTGTGTGACGTTAGCGTACATATAACTATAAAGAAAAGGACATAGTTAAATTAAAAATATTTTTCTGGATAAAAATAAGAAAAAAATGTTAAACAAAATAATATTTTATAAAAAATAATATTTTATAAATAGAAAGAAAAAATTAAATTTAAGAAATCATTCCATGATTACTGATCTTGGACTGTCACTTAAGTTGAGCTTAGCGCGACATACAGCACTCTATGTAGGAAAGGACATATGTATATTAAAAATATTTTCAGGTAATGAATAAGAAAAAAAATATTAATAAAATAATATTTTAAAAATAAATAAAAATAATTAAATATAAAAAATAAAATGAAAACCACTGATGATGAGTATTTGGCAACCCGGAATATCTATATGGTCAGCTAAAAATTGAATTATTTGAAAATTAATAAAAAAATAAGAATTAATTTTTATTGTTGCAATATCACTACTCAATAAAAATCTCTCTACTGAAAACAATAGTTTATATTAAGAATTTAGTTTATTACATCAAAACGAATGTTAAAATAAATTTAATATAAATAAATAAAATAATAAAAATATAAATAAAATAAACTTTATATTTGATATTATTATAAATTATATTAAATTAATATTATATTAATATTAAATATATTAAAAACTCAATTTTTAAATGGTAGTTTATTTATTTGAAAGTAATGTTAAAAGTTATTTTAAAAAAATTTTGTTACTTCAAACCCATTTATTAATACTTAATAATATTTAAAATATAGAAATAATATCTAAAAAAACTAAAAAAAGTACATTATTTTAAAAAATTTTATTATTTCATATAAATTTACTATTTATTAATACTTAATATATAGAAATAATATCTATAAAATCATTATAAAAAAAGAACGTTATTTTATTAAAATTTTGTTACTTGAAAAAGATTTATTAATAATTAACAATATTTAAAAAAAAACAATAAAAATAGGACATCATTTAAAAAAATTTTTATTATTTCAAATAGATTTACTATTTATTAGTATTTAATATATAAAAATAATATATAAAAAACACTATTAAAAAAGGACATAATTTTAAAAAAATTTTATTACTTCAAACACATTTACTATTTAATATTTAATAATATTTAATAATATTTAATAATATTTAAATATTTAATAATATTTAAAATATAGAAAATTATATACTATAATAAATATTTTTATTTTATGTTTTATTGATTATTTTTTTTTTTATTTCCAGGTATGTGTAAAAGATCGTCACTATAATTGTTAATTGTATATTTTAGATTGCATGTATATAAATATTTTATTTATATATATATATCTCAATACTCAGTAAGGTAAGTTGAGTTTATATGTCTTCTTATATGAATTGGTTTAATATAAATATTAAAATAATGTCAAAGTATTATAAAATTAAATTTAAAAAAAAGGGTTTGTCTAAATTGTTTCTTAAAGAATCAAGAAATTAGCCTTTTAGAACCCCAATATAGATATTAGAAAGTTCTTAGAGAAAAAAATTATTTACACAATGCAGATTTGGGGAAATATATTTTAAATACGAGTACCAAGAAAATGTAAAGTGATTTCATATCTATCAATCACCATAAATTATAGAAATTATAAGGCCAAATTGAGATTTGTAGGAATACCCTACCATTGAACTAAGAAAAATACGTTGATCGTCTTTATTTGTGACCAGTACTTCTGTAATAGAAATAGACTTAAGCACATAATTAATGGCTATTAATAGAAAATCTTTCCTAGAATAGTTTACATATTATAATTAATACTAAGAACTAATAATGAACTTATTTTTTGGTTTTGGTTCTTATGACCTGTAGGTTGTGCAAAAAAAAAATACTTCTTCTATAAATCACTTCTTCTTTTGGTACAGAATTGAAGAAAGAGCATAATTCCTTATATTTGATTTGTGGAAAAAATGTCACATAAAGATACTTAGCATTGTTCCATTGACAATAAAATCGTAAAAAATGAGCAACAAGCCCATTAAACAAATTCAAATTAAACTTGACTTTGAATATTTTTCACATTTTTTTCCCCTCCATTTTTGTGATTTTTTGCCGAATCTTGAAGACTTAAACACGTTCCGATTTTGTATCTGCGATGTCACCAAGACATGTGAGACGAAGAAAAAAATTAATCCAACCAAAAAAATTTGGTTGGGATATTCGTCGGTTAATGCAATGGTGTGTACGTAAGCGTTATGGTTAAGGCGGTGGTTTGTTGATCTTTATCGGTACTTTAGGGTCTTCTGGTATTTTTTATTAGGTTTTTTTTTTCATAAATATTTTATGTGCTCCACTGCTACTCGCTCGCGTTTGCCTTACTCGTATGAGATTGTGTTTCGAATTCCAAAGGCGTATTTTCTTTGTTGACTTAAATTTATATTACAAAATATAATACATTTTATTGTTGCTGTAGTACTACTTCGTAATTTTTGTTATTCTTGTTTTTATTTTTTTTTTTGCTATGATTTCAAATTTAAGATTTTATGTTTGAATTCGAGCTTCTTGTGTGCGACTCGACTCGACTCGCTCTGCTCTTTTTCATGTCATCTCCAATTGTTGAATGTCAGTAAGTTTTCAGAATATCTAATAGGCAGCAAATCGCGGTATCTTCCTTAATAAATAAATTTAAATCCAGCTTTTGGCACCTTAATTCCTACTCACTTTCGCAAACGAAATTTTTGCCATTGATTTTTGTTTTATTATATTAAACTCATTTTATTGGTTTTTTTTTGCAGGCTAAATTGAAATTCTTAAAATATTTTTCACAATTTCATATACAAACATTTTAAAGCTTAAATGACAACCAAAATATAAAATATGTTTTATGCTTAACGTCCAGAGCATACTACCTTGTCTGTCTGTTTGTTTGTTGTGCATTTAATTTATGACAGAATATATTTCTCATTCTGTGTATTTTTCCTTTCTGTTTTACTTCATTTAAAAATTTTAATATGAGATTTCATTCTAGTATTTACCAACGTACTTTGCTGTTTTACCATATGAGTTCTAAAATTGTGTGGTTCAGGCATGGCATTTGTATCCTCAAATGAACCTCTCCTCCGTCATATCGTTTTTATGTTTGGGTTGCGTTTTATTAGCTATTTGGGCACACATTGCAATGCTGAAAGATTCATCAGACATTTGCTAAAATTTATTAGTCCGCAGTTTTGTATACTTCTCTCATATCCTATAAATTAAATTTTTGAAATTATTGCAAAGTTATAAAAATTTTTATTTTAATTTTATTTAGGTAATTTTTAAACCTCTTTCGTATTAGAAATTTTTATTATACAGATTCATATCAACATTTTAAATTTATTTCATTTTAAACATATTTCTTATAAATGTTTCTTATTATTAATATTAAGTTTTTCTTGCCGAAAGTGACGCGTTTTTATGACGAAACGAAACTATTTAAAAGTTAGACGGATTCGAATATCAAAAAAGAAAAGACAAGGACAAAAATTTTATTCTAAGCTTGGCACTTGCAGTCCAAACAAATTATATACGGACTATAAACTAATCCAGAAATTCGAATATTTCCTAAGACCACTGATGATGAGACCTTGGCAATACTCGAAACAGCGTTGTATGGTCAGTCAAATTTCAATAAATTAAAGAATAAAATTTTTGTCCTTGTATTTTGTTTGCTATTCGAATCCATTTTTTAATATTATTTTGTATTATTTATTATAATTTATTATATTATTTTTTTTTTTTATTAGAAATTCTAATTATATCGATTCATATCAACATTTTGAATTTTAAACTTATTTTTTATAAATATTTTGTATTATTATTTTATATTATTTATTATAATTTATTATATTATTTAGTTTTTATTATATCAATTCTTATCAACAATTTAAATTTTAAACATATTTTTTATAAACGTTGATTTACAAGATTTTAATATGAATAGATTGCCAGGTTATCTACTTCCTCTTCAGTTTTTATAACTATTTCTAATTCTACTTTTTCATCTACTTACACTTCTACTTCGACTTCAACTTCAACTTCTATATTTATATTTCACTACTGCTTCTTTTCTACTTTTATTTTAATTTCTACTTTTTCTTCTTTTTTTACTTATAGTTTAAGTAATGCTTCTAGATCGATTTATATATCTACTTTCACTTCTAATCCTACTTTTACTTGCAGCTCTACTACTTCTTCTGGTGCAACATCAACTTTTAATTCAAGTTTAAGTTTTTCTATAACTTCTACTTCTATTTTTAATTTTATTTTCTACTTTATTTCTTTTACTCTTACTTCTATTTTGAGTACTAGTTCAGTCCCTACACCTATTTTTTTTACTTTAAAGTCAACTTTTACATCTACTCACACTTTTACTTCTTGTTCAACTTTTACTACTATTTCTATTTTTACTTCTGCTTTTATTACTATTTCTACTTCTTCTTTAATTACTTCTTCTTTTACCTCTAGTTTCTTTAACATCTACTTCTACTTCCACAAATACTCCCACTTTTAGTAGTAGTTAAACTTCTAATAAAGTAAAGTCGTTTTTGTTTCTATTAATACCTCCATTTTATGTGTGCTTCTATGTCTTCTGCTTTTTCTTCTTCTTTTAGTTCTATTTTTACGCTTCTTTTTTTCTTTTTCTGTTACTTCTATTTTTTTTTTCTTCTTCTTTTACTTCTAGTTCAACTTCTACTACTACACCTACTTCCACTTTTACTTCTAATTCTACTCCTACTACTACCACTTTTTTTATTTCTGCTTCTATTTATGTTTCTATTTCTACTGTTTACACTTCTACTTTTACGTGTATTTCTCTTATTTCTACTTCCTCGAATTCTATTTCTATTCTTAGATTTACCTCTAGTTGAGTATTTATAATATCGGTTGGTTGGTTGCAGTGACAGGCCATTAGATAACATCCATATACCTCAATTAACGATTTTTGCCGTTTTGCTACCACGTTTCTTGTAAGAACCCCAGTATAGAAAAGTAGAGACTGAATCTATCCTACCGAATTTAGATAATTTAAAAGGTCTTTCATCTTCACCGATGAATAGTCTGATAAACTATCAAAGAAGTATCTTCCCAAGAACCAATATCTTTTGGACGGCAAAACCAAACATTTACAGAGAAAATGTATTATGATTTCCTTTTCCTGCGGGTTTCCACAATTTCTGCAGTGAGGATTATGGGGAATGTGCAATTTCTTTGCGTGAGTTCTTATACACCAATGACCAGAAAGAACTGGAGTAAGCCTTGCAGTGTTCACGCGGTCTCTTTTGATGAGTTCCATGGATCTATTTTTATTATATTATCTATAATTATTATTATTATCTATAATATTAATATAACATTTTTATGTAATTAAGTAAGAAAAAAGAATATATATTTTACTATTTCTTTTTTTGGTAACAAAAAAGCTAACAAATAATTGATTTCATATTTTACCTTGCGATATATTTTTAATTAAAAGCAAAATTATTTGTTGTACAGTTGACTTACCACTAAATATTCGAAAAATGGAAAACTAAATGAACTAAAGGAATAGAATAAAATAGAATGAAAACCAACTATTTTTCGTAAACCAGGAAAGGAAAATAAACTCAAAAGTAATAATTCTCGAAAAAAGTTTTTTTACTAATGAAAAAGTATGAAAAGGATAATCAAGAAATGAAATAAGCTTTAATTAAAACTTAAATCAAAGAATAGCATTTCCACAATATCTCAATTTTTCAATAAAAAAGTTTAGAAAGAATTTCTATTAAGGATAAAATTTATCCTTAAGCGTTAAACGTTGAACAAAAAATATTTTTTATTTGATTAAGTTTTCTTCTCGTTCAAATTGAGTTGATCAATATTTCGAATTATTTTTAGCATTGCTAATGCTTCAAAGTTCGTCGCAGCAGAGAAGTCGAAATAGAATTGACCTAACCGCAACGAGTGAGTCAATTAGGATGACACAATTGCCAACATTTTTCACATTACAAT
Organism: Teleopsis dalmanni; assembly: GCF_002237135.1. NCBI lineage: Eukaryota > Metazoa > Arthropoda > Insecta > Diptera > Diopsidae > Teleopsis > Teleopsis dalmanni. The sequence continues at coordinate 20,282,691 of NC_051846.1, forward strand.
CAGTAGCACTGACGACACCAATGACACCGACGACATCAATGACACCGACAACACTGGCAGCGACTTCATTGACTTGATGCGGAACCACTTCGCTGCCATTTTATTGCTGATACATCAAGATACGCAGTAGCATATCCTCTTTATTATCCTGTTGCGCCAACCTAAGCAATACAAGTGACATGTAAAATGTTTGAAAGAAGAAGCAGCAGCAAAAGAAAGCAAAATAAACCAAATAAAAATGTATAAAAGGCAAGCGTACAAGTGGAAAGCGTACAGTATGTCATGTCATTTTCAAGGTCGTTCACCGTTCACCGTAATATGGTTTCTAAATAAAGCTGCCTTATCCTTTAAATCTCTTGTATGTTTAAGCTTGAACGAAACAAAATGTTTAAGGTTTTAAATAAGCAAAAGAAACGTCATTGTTAGCTTTTAGTCTATGCTTTGTATGGCTTTATTGAATTTGAAGAGGACTGAAGAGATATTTTTAAAATTTTAGAAAATAATTAATGAATGCAATGACAAAAGATTTAGCAAAAATAATATTAACGGTATTATGAAATTTAATTAATTTTCTTTGTTCTTTTTTGAGTTAATATGTCAATTAGTTTTAGGTCTTAAATTATGTGCAATAATTAATTATAATACTTAAAGTTAAATTCTATAAAAATATGTGAGGGGATCAAAAATTGAGAAGAATTTTGAATTGTTTGCACTGACAAGATGTTCATTGAGGAGACTCCTTTTCATGTATTGGTTGCACTACCAGTGGCGTATGTGTTATTTAGCAAGCAGTTCTAATGATTGAGTTTATGTTTGCCGAGGGACTGAGAAAATGAAGAATGAGATATCTTAAGTATGTTTAGCGATTATTTGTATTGCAAAATATCGGAATAGAGAATTTGTAAAATTTTATGTTAACGACAAAACAAGTACAACAAAGTATTTAAAGAAAGATTTCGCTGATGATACTATACCGCAATCATGAATTTATGAAAGCTTCAAATATTTTCTGGAAGATCGATAAAATCGAGAGAATGAATCGTACTCTGGGCTTACTAACACGTCCAGTAATGATGAAAACTTGGAAAAAAAAGAACATATTGTGTCAGCTAACAGTATATTTACAATCAAAGAAATTGTTGATGAAATAAAAATGTCAGACAGCTTTTAATTCGCTTCTACAATATTTTGAACTAGAAAGAAACTTATCTAACAGTACTCAGTTAAAGCACGCTATTCTCCAAACCAGGGCTGCCAGACCAGATGCGATCGCGGGCCAATATAAATCACTGTATAGATTGGAGGGCCGCAGAAACAAATACATACGTTGATAGTTGTTTTCTACAAAATAAAAATACGATTATAATGTTAAATTTAGTTTTATTAATTAATCAATTTAAATTAATTTATTTGGTATACCATAAAAATAGAATATTGTAGTTTTACCAGTACATCAATAGAAAATATGCATAATTATAGTAGATTAAAATAATGTCGCGGACAGCACAAACATTCGGTGGTCCGCGGGCCGTACTTTGGACTGCCCTGCTCCAAAAAATACACCGCGACATTTCTTCTATGTTTTATATACTCAAAGAGATACATTTTGTAATATTAGAAAAGATGAGGTCGATACCGCAGATAGAGCTTGAATACATTCTAATATAGTTTCTTATGGTAGCACTGAACATCTCTGAGCATTCAATCTATATAATACCAAAGACAGAATATTTTAAAAGGAATAAGCATGCTTTGAATAAAATGAAAATTCTCGATACTTGTGTCCTATCACTAAAAATTTTTTTGTATTTTGATTTGTGGTAGTTGGTTAGTCCTTCACTGTTAGTCAGTGTCCACTATCTTGTTACTTAGTAGCTGTTTATATATAAATACATGTACTCGCTAGCCATACATACACATGTAAAATAGCACTATTCATGAAGCATATGTTTTCAAACTCACAAATTCACACTGCAAATAAAAAAAAAATATATTTTTACTATTAAAAATACAATTGCACAGTAAATAAAAGAATTATTTACTATTTTGTAGGTTCACTGTAATAAATCATGCAATACAGTTGCTCCATCAGATATTAATGGAAATGCAGAGTTGCATTGTGAAGTGGGTCAAAACGGTTTCCTGAGCCGTTGGTGTTAAAAGCATTTGAATTGATGAACGTTTAAATTTAAATGACTGCGGGACCAACGGTTGCAAGCAATTTCAATCTATGAAACACTTTGACTTTAGGCTTTAATTGCAATATTTAAAGCAATTTATTATTTTTTTTTTGTTTTATTCTCTTCTAGTTTTTTATTAAATTTTTTATTAATAGTTCTTATTTTTTTCATTTTTTTGCATTTGTGCGTAGGAGCATGTGACAGTTAATTTTTTAAAGCTTAATTGTGCTAATTGGTCTGAAATACTAGAAAGCATTGAGGTGACCATGTCAACAATAATATATGCAATGGTTCCAGCAGTTCAGTGATTGTTGGGAACTTTAATTAAAAATTTAACACTTTTTTACCATGAAAAAAAAATATAATTTCAATTGATTGAGTGGTTGATTAAATTTAACTTGAATTTTAATTTGTTCGATGAAAATAAAGAAATCAATAATAATAAAAGAAAATAAAATAAATAATTAATAAAATTATATATAAAAATATAATAAGTTTGTTGTATTCGATTATGTGGATAATTTGGAGAATGCTGATATTATAAATAATTAAACTACTGTCCAATATTTCTATATTCAAATATTCATATGTGGTTAGATAACAAGGTTCTGTGTTATATTTAAAGAAGTTTACTTTATTATATCTTATCAGAATCTCAATTTCGTCATTCCTTTGAATTCTGTACACTTTAATTTCATCTCGTATTTGATTAAAAATTATTCTTACTATTCTATAGAATCTTAGCGTCTTATTTCTATTTGCTTATGTTAATGTCTGACTTTTCCAGTCAAACTATTTTGGGTTAATTATACTCTACTAAGAAACATATTTTCGAATATGAAATGCAGACACGTAACCAAGCTTTGATTTAGATTTAAAATAAGTTCTTTATGATTAATATTAACTGATTCAACACAAATTCTACCCAGAGAAGCAAACAAAAAATAATGAACACCATTATGGGGCCACGATTTTATGGATTTTCGTTCGGTGTAGTATTGTATTCGTTGGACAGTCGCTGGGGATCTAATTTTTTTTTGACATTAAAATTACCATTTTAATTAAATCGAATCAGTTGCGGCCTTAAATTAAATTTATAGAAATAATGATGAATTTAATTGATGAATTTAACAAAAATGTCACAGAAATTGAGTAAACCGCTGGCTTAGTTAGATTACAAAGTAGAGTTTTGAAAGCGAGAAATAAATTTTTGATTGGTTGTTGGTTATTTTTTTATTATATTAATAGTGTTAGATATTTATTACATAGAAAAAATATTTTTTGTTTTAAACAATGATAGTAACTAATATAATATTATTTAAATATATAAATATTAAGAATTTATAATTTTTTGTATACTTCTCCTATCGGAAGGTTCTATTTAAATAGGATCAGATGGTGTTAAAAAGTTTTCGGTATACAAGATTTCTTCTATACATTTCTTTTATTGTGATATTCAAGTAGGAGCAGGATAACATCATCTGGTGTTAAAAAGTATTCAATGTTTAACATTTTGTAGTCAAATTAATATGTATTAATAATTTAACATATAATTTAACATTTTGCCAATAGTGTTTATTTTTTGTTGCAATAAAAATTTTCTTTCAATTAAAATGAATGAAATATAAAATGGTATCAGCTCACTTTGGGATTTTTAATGCCAGGCTAGCTGCTTCTACTTGATTTGATTGATTTAATATATTTTATTCCTAAAAAATATGGCAATATAAAATCAGTAAAAACTTGTGAACAAAATTTCAATCAAATAATGAAAAAATTGTTTCTGTTTTACCGATTAAAAATTAAAGCAAGAATTAAATAGAGTGAACAAAACACTTTTTAAAAAAGTAATTAATTAGTGCGCAGAGTTGCCAATGCAGCCAAACTCACTTCCATCACAACAGATTGGAAAAGTTACCGAATTACTATTCATCAAGTTATTGAATTACTGATTTTTAAAACACTTTGGTCACCTTAATTTTAATGTTGATTGCTTAGCAAGATATTTTTATTTAAAATGCAAAACTTATTTATTTTAAAATAGTTTTTGCTAAAATCTTTTTTTAAGACATAGATATTCTTATCATTAACTAAACCGACAAAAGTCTCAATTTTCATTAGTGTTATTTTGCTCTACATGAAGTTTCTATATATCCATTTTATTCATTTTCTTTTAGTTTTTAGTGTCATTTTAAACTAAAATTTTGAGAAAGTAAGCACAAATGTTGCATTAAAAATTTTCCTAAATTCGCACATAAAGAAAAATAAACATTTTTGCGACACATGCACATGAGAAATATTATTTTTAGAAGTGCACGAAAACTATTTTGTGCTACTGACACTTGCTGCTCCTGGTGCTGCCGTTTGCATATCGAAAAGTGTGACAGCAGCGCCGATGCTGGATTAGGCAAAAACGTCTAAAAAAATGAGCAACAATTTTTTGCAGTGTTTTTTCTGTTTTCTGTTTTCGCTTAAAGCACAATTGCATTTATGTTTCTAAAAATGTCAAATTTAAAATTTTTTTTTTTTGTAAAAATTTTTTTTTTGCTTTGGTTTTTTAATGCCTTTTATTATTTAAATAAAATATAGAAATTTTTTAAAACAATTTTTAATATTTGGATTTTTAAAAATTAAATGTTTGCACCCTGGAGTAGAGGCAATCAAAACCACATATTTCAATGATATTATGATTACTAAAAGTTTTTCGAAAAAACTCGGAAAAATTGGAGTTAAAAATAGAAAATTTTGACATCCTTTGGCAACATTATTTTAATATATTTTTCTATGGTAAATTGTGTATTGCATAGTTACTAGAAAATTTTCCGAAAAGTTTTTGTGATTAGTAATAAAAAAGATTTATTACTTAGAATATGGATTTTATATTACGGTGATGTTACGAGTATTACGAAGATTTCTGATCTGAGAAAAGCCCTATTACCTTCATCTAAAAAAGCAATTTAAAGTGTTTTTAATAACATATAATTAAAAAACTTTTAATGAAAATGAACTATAAAGATATTTTATAACAAAAGCGTATACTATAAAACAATTATGGATTTTTTTTAAATTGCTGTATGTAATTAATTTGTAATTTTTGAATATTTTGTATACATATAAAATTTTAATCAACTAATTCAACATTACAATCTGTTTATTAAAATCAATTTATACTAAGTTCAGACACAACCTTAATTTCGCAAAAATCTTAATTTCATCTTCGTTTCAACTAAATTAAGGACGAGTGCGAGTTAGGTTAAGTTGCGTTCTAAATGAGGGAAATTCTAAGTTGTGCCGATAATATAGTGATGTGTAGATACATGTTGATAAATGGCTAAATGTGTGCAGTGCAAAAAATCCCAAGAAAAGTCCCATTTGGTTTAGCATCAACTTAGCCTAACTCGCACACTTCTTAAGTTGTTTTTTCCATACAAAATTCAGTTTTTAGATTAGAACGAAATTAAAGAAAATTGCCTTAAATTCATTGAAACAAAGGCTGAAATTAAGGGACATTTGAAATGCAACTACGCGTAAGATAAATTTGAAGCTAAAGATAAAGTTAAGATAACGAAAAAGGGACATTTTTTTTAAATAAATGTCAATGACAGTTGACTTTAATTTTGAAAGTAGTGCAAATTTTTAAATTAGAAAGCACTGTAACTCTTATTAATTTAAAATAGAGTGAAAAATAATAATTCACATACTTTAAATCTACCTAAGCTAATAAAACTACAAAATGCTATTCTTTAGAATTATAATAATCAACTTTTAAAATTTCCCAGGTACAAATGGGGTGTGGAGCATTTAATTTTTAGCATTCAATTTGTAAACAAAAAACACATGATTTTCCTAATTTGGGGAAACCGCGTACTAGGCTATACGTGGTCTGATGACATTTTTATGTTGCCAAAAGATCCATATGGTAGATTTGGACCCACTTTGGATTCAATACTGAATAGGAAAATATAGCATATATTTTTTTTTATTTATTTTTATTAATATATTTTTGGTTATATTTTTTTGATTTTTGTATGAACACTTTTGAAATTAATTTAATTTCCTTTTTGACGAAATTAAGAAAATTTGGCTGTCTGAACATAGTTTTAAATTTATTAAATTCTTTAATATTTATACCGCATCCATATTTTATTTTATTAAAACTTAAAAATAATAAAAATATTTGTTTTTATTTTTTTTTTTTTTGATTGAATATAAACTATTTTGCATAAATTTGCATGCATTTTTAAAAATGTGCGAACCGCATAAAACCCTAATATTTTATTATTTTGTTTACACATCGCTAATTAAATTCAAATAAATTTTACAGATATCACGAGTTGTTCACAATCGAGTATCTGCAGCCGTGTACATATACACATTATTTATTTGCAGATTGTATAGATCCGTTAAAAACTCAACAAAACTATTTACGCAAAACATTTGCTAATCATATAATTTGATTTTAGTAAGAAAAATTATTCAGAAAATGTGGGCATTGCGGCTTGATTTCATCTATAAATTCCTAAAAGTAAATTTAATAAAATTCATTCATTTGTATGTACCGCTTCATATTCTGCATTAAACTTTCATATTGGTCATCGTATTACAAAATTATTGCTTTGACTCTGCAAACATGGCGCCAATGGGTACCGGAAATATACGTAACGCAAATTTGTTCCTGTTGAATGGCTTAGGCATGACCCGTTTGTTCCATAAACAATTGTGCCATTAATGCTATTTCAATATATTTTTCTCCATATGGATTTTCAGATTTTATGCAAATGAAGCATTTTTATTACTAATATTTTATAAACAATAATTATGACTCCGAATAGTTTATGTGATCTGATCGAAATGTTTCTGAAAATATAAATCAAGCAATTCAATTTGGTTGATTGTAAATAAACTTTGAAAAGAGGAGTTCAATTTCCGATGCATTTGCAATTTTGAGAAAAAATATTTTGACAACTTAATAAATTTTGAGATTAAAAAAATATTATATAAAAGTGCTTAACATCATTTATTAAAGTAACTATATCGAATTTGCACACTGGATGTGTAATACCCTACTGAGATGAAGTAATAGAAATTGCGAAATAAAGTTCCTCACTTTACTTATATATGCTGACAATACCCAACTTATTTCGAACATATACCATAGTACTGTATACGTATACAATGTATACTATTATACACATATACTTTTGTATGCTATTGAATAATCTGGTTGACTGTAATCTACGCAGAGACATATTGGCCCCTATCGATGCAAGATAAAGTTAAATCTCCATGCGTTATAGATTTTATAGGAGAATTTTTTCTGAATTCTCCTAAGCATTCTGAAGGAGTGGTTAAATTTCTATTTTTTAGACAGAGTAACCAAGATTTTTAAAGAATGGTTTTAGTTCAAATATTATAAGAATTCAAGGTAGATGTAGAGGTAGAGTAGAGGTAGAGGTAGAGACCTTTTGTTTCTTCCAATACAAGGTACAGTTAAACCTCTATGCATTATAGATTTTAGAAGAGAAGAAGAAGTGCTTATATATTTCTATTTCTTGGACAGAGCAACGAAGCACTTTTTAACTGTTTTTTAAAGCTCTAGTTCATACGTATTGTGTTATAAGAACTAATGCTGTTAAAAAAAAAATACAAAAAAATTATTAAAAAAAATATAAAAGAATTTGGGAAATAAAAAGTGCTATTTAACTGCACTGCAAACACCAACTAAAAGCTAACAATAATTTTACAGAACAGCTCCATACAAATATTATTATTACAGTAAAATATTTACTTACATTTATTTATTATACAACAACCAATAAATAATAATGTTTTAAGAAACAATTTCAAATCGTGTTTGCTGTTGTTGTATACTGTCGTTCTATTATCTATAAAAAGATACTGATTGGCATGTAATTATTATAGACTAGTAGCTTTGGGTTGTGAACCTAACATTTCTCGAGTATTTACTTTTTTTAATTTATTTATTACAAGCGATATGTAATAATCGAGTTTTAATTAAAAGTTTGTGGTTTGTGTAAAATTCTTAATAAATATATTTAAATAACTAAATCTTTTGATTTATTAATAAATAAAATCAAATAAAGCAATAAACCATAATAAACAATTTAAATAAAATAAAAGAGTAGAAATCTATAAATATTATTTAATTAAATTATTATATAATATAGTTTTTGTAGTATTGTAATATGGTATTATGGTAACCCAGCTTTAACAAAATGTTAGGTTATACATGTTGGTAGAACCATGTTCAAAGAAATCAATTAAATATAAGTATTAGAAAGCGGAAGTTTAATAAGTTGAATAAGTTGAAGTGATGTAAAATGCGGTCTGAAAAACTGTATGAAGTATAAGTTCTGAGGCATAATTTCCCACGGTACCTAACAAGCCATTCTTGAAGACAAGTAATCTTGATTAATATCGCTAATAGCCAAAGCGTATAAAATATTCTCACAATTTCTCTCCACCATCTCTCATTCTCAAACTTTCACACCCTTTTTCTCTTACTGTTTCTTTTACTTTCACGGTCTCTCCTTATCCTTCATTCGCTCCCTTATTCTTGTTTATTTTCAGTCCCCTTATTTTTCTCACTATCTCTCCTTTTCTTTTCGCCTTTCTAACTGTGTCTTTTTTTCTGCCTTACTATTTTTCTGCCTTTCTTTCTCTGTCCCTCTTTCTCTCTCTCTCTCTTTCTTTCTCTTTATTTCTTTCTCTACCTCTCTCTCGTTCTCTTACTCTCTCTTTTTTTCTATCTCTCTTTAGCTCTCTGTCTATCTCTTTTTCCTTCCCTCTCTACTTCTCTTTCTCTATTTCTCTCTGTCTTTCTTTCTATATCTTTTTATTTTGCTCTTTCTCTCTCTAGTTCTCTTTATAATTCCCTTTCTCTCTCTAGTTCGCTTTATAGTTCTCTTTCTCCCTCTCTCTTTTTTTCTCCTTTTTCCGTCCCTCTTTACCATTTATTATAACTTATAATATACAAGTTAACCTCTAAGTCAGCAATGACAAACCTATGGCCTATGGTAAATTTTACGTACTCTATTCTCATAAGCCCTATTCTTTAAAATAATGTATTATCTTGAAAAGTGTGGTCAATAATATAATTACTCAATCTTTAGTCGCTTTTTACAACAATTTGTTGAAAGTCATATGCCATCAAATGTACAAAAATTGTGAAGACATCTCTTCTTTTATTACATATCTTCTTACATATCTTATTTAGACATATCTTCTTTTATTATTTTATTAAGTTTGTTTAAGCTATTTTTATAGATACGAAGATTTGGAGTACCAAATAGATTTGATATAAAAATCTTTATTAAATGGTTCGGCTATATATATAAAAATTTCTTCGTAATATAAAATGTAATCAAAGAATAAACAAAGCTATTACTATTAATAAAATGTATAATAAATAATATTTAATATTAAATTAATATAAATATTAATTATAATTACTAAATGTTTTTGTATAATCGATAAATTTAATCGATAAATAACCTATTACCATCAAAATATTAAATTAAAGATAAATTGTAAAAAAATATGACTAACAGTTGTTTTTTAAATAAACAATTTTTTAAATTAAAGAAGATGCACAATTTAAGTCCATTATTCCTTAAAAAAAACAAAGATTTCCTATTAGAAGAGAGTAATGCATTATTGACACAATAAACAAGAAATTTATTTTTCCATTTACATACATTTTTCATAAAATTGCTAACTAAACAGAGTTTTGGCAGCAAAAGATCGAAAGTCAGTAATATTTAAAGACTAAAGGAAAGAATTTTATCTCCTAAGGCCATTAATACGAGTTGCAAGTATGCAAAAACATTTTGTAATGAAACATGCATTTGCAGATAAATACATAGAATAATATTTGTGTTGTCCTCATTCGGAATCGTAGTGCGATTGGCCACCCTCAATCCTAATGCCAAAATTATGTATGAGCATAAAATGCAAATAGCATGGAAATTGCTACTTTGCATTATAGTGTTTTTATGGATTTCGATAAATGCAGTATTTGCAGTGCAAAATGCTTCCAGTGTTGGTAAAGATGCCGGCAATGGGGCAAAATCTATAAGGGTTTTTTGCTGCATGCAGAGTAAACAATATTCAAGAATTGTTCGCTTATGGAAATCAAGGCGAGTAGGTGGCGTAGCTGGAGTCTCTTTTCGGATGCATTTTACACTTCTTTTCAATTGCATTTGCGCTTATGTATGCATTTTAGCGTGCGAATGCAGTTCGAAGTTACAGTAAATTGTAAACAAAGTTTATTTTATGAAATTGTTCAATTATCAACTCATGCGAAAGAGCAACAAACAGACAAATGAACGGAAAAACAATGCAATTATGTAGATTTTTGTTTATTTCTCATGAAACAAGTACAAAATGTATAGTCAAAGCAGTTTAAGTAAATATCAAAAAATATTCAAAATAAAATTCAAATAAAATTCAAATATTTCATAAATTAAGTAAATAAATAGAAGAGTGAGTAGAACCAGTTTTTATGCTAAATTATTAAAGTTATTTACTTTTATAATTCTAATTCACAAAATTTAAACTCAAAAATATTCTTTTGATATGTGCAAAATTGACTGAACTCACCTTCGTTGTATGGTTTGTTATTCTATGGTATCTTTGCAGTTATGTCAGAGTATCTATCAGATCATGTATTGACTAACCTCAACTCAGTTATAATAGGATTTGCATATTGATAAGGCAAAGCGTGAAGATTACAATATTCTAATGGCTTCGTATATATTTTACGTAGTATAATGTTTTTGTAAATGTACTGAACACTGTGAGCACAGGCTTATCTTTTGTGACAATACCAGAAATGGTAGCAACAACCTCATACTACGAGTCTATTGAATCTGCTTTAGTACCTTTTGTGGTGTTTTTGCATGAATATTAGGCAACCTTTCATGAGATATGAAAGACAAGAAATTTGTATTTTAAATAATTTTTCGTTCAGAGCTACAAAATCGTCAATTTTATAGAATTTTAACCCAGTTTATCTCTATTTTCATTTTCTATGTGGGTTGCTTTTATAGACAAATTTAATTAAAAATACATTAAAGATTGATTTTAGTGCTAATCAAAAAGTAGTTCTGCACAAAATTAGTTTTTAAAGTGTCAACACTGGCGTTTAGAATTTAATTTGTTAAACACATTAAGCCCACATATTATAGACGGAAAGTAAATAAAATTAAGTTACTTTGTAGGAAATTAGAAACTATAAAAAATTTTAAACATTTTTATTTCTTTGCTATTAATAACTAATACTATATAAATATTTAAAAAATTTACAGTTTGAATCGACTGACGTAACTCAAGTTAACTTTTACAAATTAGAAAAACTAAATGTTCAGCAACAATTCTACGAAAGACAACTTGAACTTAAATATGTTTGATTTGAATATTATTATTTTTCTTAACTTTGTTTTTTATGATATATATAGTATATAGGAAATATGATTGCTTTCCCTTCTTCTAAAAACTGAGCATACATTTACATATGAAAGAGACAGATATAGAGAAAGAGAGAAAGGCCGACAGAGAGAGAGACAGAGAAAGACAAACAGAGAGAGACAGAGAGAGAAAGAGAAAAACATGCAGAGAGAAATATATATATATAGAGAGAGAGAGAGAGACGGACAGAGAAATAGAGAGACGGGCAAAAAGATAGAGAGACAGGAAAAGAGGGAGAGAGACCTACAGAGAGATATGAATCTTTCTTATGCTCAGTAATACAATAGATTTCTCGAACATAAGTACACTTCTAAAAGAAGAAATACAAGATGATCTACTCTTTAAGTTTTGTTAGGTTAAGGTGCCTTGTCTAATAGAACCTTCAGTACTTCCACTCGAAAACAGTACCCATTGTAATACCCTCAAATTTGCTTGTGAGAGGTGAGTTACAGTATATGTTATTTCGCTATTATTTATTTTTTTTTTTGTGGATAAGAGTGGGAATGTTTTCGCATCGTCATACCAATCGTCGCTGAGAATTTGGGTCTGATTCCTACTGTGCAATATACGGACTAAAACACCCCACTTCTTTATCGGGATTGCTCTCCCACGGGACTACTTCTGAGAGGATCCCTTATTCGTTGACGGCCCATAAGAACTTGCATTCAGGTTCCTACCCCAGTTTTGGTTTGGAATGTTTTCAGTTTGTTTTTCGCTTTAGTTTTGTTTGCGTCCATGATTTTCTTTTTTTGAAGCATGTTTCCAATGAATTTTGTGATTATTTTAAAATTTTTTGCTCGTTCTCTAATTTTTTTAATGATATTTTCGAAAGTTATGTGATCTATATTCTCTTCTAATAACGTGCTTTATCCATGCTGAGTATCATCATCGTCTATTTCGCAATACATACAGTTGGATTGCTCTGCTTTTTTTTTTCTTCTATGTAGATATTTTCGAAAATAGACGCGACCACATAAAATCAAGACTTAGTTTTCGGAATTTTTGGAATAAATCGGTAGCCGCATTAGCTGCAAAGAAGATTTTGTTTGAACTAAATGTTTATTGTTCATTAAAGATTGAAGTATCAAAAACTCATCCCTTTCCAGTTTCCAGTTTCAATTTTCACAATTTTGTATATGATGCTGTTCTTATGTATTGAGACTAGCAGGATTATTACTTTTATGCAAGAGATAATCTTGAAAATCAGGAAAATTATATACTAATCCGAAATTCGAGAAACTCGCTCATAAATTTTAATTTCATTATTAATAAAAACAAACTACGACCACAAGAAATTGGCGTCCCTTTAGGATATAAGTAGTTAAATGTGAACTATGAGGTTGTTTGCACTGTCGTAAACTGAGTTTAATTGTTAATTGTATTCAATATTAAAGCAGCTTTGGAGGATGTAGTTTTACGATCGCCATAAACGCAGTCAAAGTAGCGCAGGGAAAAACTTATACAAATTACACATGAAGAAGACACACGGAAACGGATACGGCTCGGTTACATACATTGTAGGCTTTGACATGCAAGCGGCAATGGCGGCAGTAGTAAAAAATAATTTTATTTACTTTATGTGCTAATGAAAATAAACTGACCTAGTTAAGTCAAAGGTCGTAGGCAGAACGTAGGTTGATGGGTAGGTGGGTGCAGTATGGCGGAAAATTATCATGAAACTTTGCTTTTATACAAAGTATTTTTAAAATAATGAAGACCAAGAGATAATAGTTGGGGATTTTCAGTAGTTTTACGCCCACAAGTAAATTTGTTTAAAAGTTGGTTAAACTACAAGCAGAATATGTCGGATAAAATTAAAAATTATTAAATTTTATTAATGCAACTAAAAGACAAGATAGAAATTATTGAACTTATAATACAGAATGCAATGACCTTTTGTCATATTATGTGGCATAAGTGTGTATTTTTATAATTTGTTTGCATATTTATAAACTATTATGACGGTAGAAACAATTTTGCGTAATAGAAACTGTTTAATAGAGAGGTTTCGATAGTAGTGAACTGTAACAACAAAATTTTTATTTATTTTTAATTGATTGGATTTTTGACTGACCATACAACTGTTTCGAATATTGTCAAATACCCATCATCTGTGATCTTAGAATAATTTCTTATAATTTTTTTTTTCGTAAATAATTTTTTGAGACCGAAAGTACTCGTAATTTGCCGAATTTGAAGGTCTAAGTCAGACCCAAAGCCATACTTGACTTGTATGCTCGAACTTGGGATTTTATTAATTTGCTGTGAAAGGTTATTAATAAATTCATTTATTGTGCTATATTAGAACAAAATCATGAACTATCTATAAAATAATTGAATTAATTATTTATAGTTATTTTTATTTATTAAATTAAATAATTCTTTTATAGAGGCATCATTTACATGTTTTATATTCTTTAATTAGTTAAAAATAAATAAAAATTTTTTTGTTATAATTCACTATTGTTTAAAACCACTTTAAAAATATGTTTATAAACTTTAATTGTATGGTGCTTGATAAATAACATATTTTATTCACTTCATAATAAAGAAACTTACATATTAAGCACAAAATTCCTTAGGAAAAATATTGTGGACATAATGAGGAACTTGACATATTTAATTCTGAAATAAAAAAAAAACGTTATGAAACCAATAAACTCACATTTTTTAATTTAATAAATTTAGGATGGCTCTTTCTTAGCGGTTTTAGGATTAGGACATCATCTTATTCGTTTTATACATAATTTCACGTTTTTATTGATAGTTCGAAACTGAGCCATTGTTTCGGAAATGCAATAGAGCATACTATTTCATGAAAGTCGACTGTAATAGAATTCATTTTGAATAAACAGTACATATTCTATCAGATATCAATATCAACACTACAATGCTCGGTTTGGTCTCTTTTCACAAAATCCCTCCTACAATCCTGATTTGCGAATTGATGCCAAGCAGTTAGGTATCTCTAGCTTATCCCCACACCACAAGCGTTATCTACGCTGTTATTGCTTATCATAAAGCGCTATCATGGAGCACTGCCATTAATGGCAAGCTTCTTTTTATTAATACCAGATAACTGATACACCGAAAGAAGTGCAGCCTGCTTTATTTTTATGACTATATCTACTCCATTGATTTTTGTTCTACTAAATTTAAGAGATTTATTTCTTAGCATAGCTTATGGATAGTAGGTATAGTTATGAAAACTAAAGCAGGATCGACTCCTTTGGGTGTGTCAATTATATTGTTTTCTTAGGAAGTTTCTTTTCATTCATACGCGGTAAATGAGACATCTAAGCAAAATAACCTGGTTTAATTTAATAATTATATATACTTCATTGATTTTGGTTCTACTAAAGTCAATTTATTTATCAATCCTAGCTGGACTTATAAATATCCAGACTCGCTTAGTCCTAAAACCAATGTTTGAAAGCGCTTTGCTTGTGCTCTCTTGAGGATGACACTGTATATGCATTAAAGTTTTGCTGGATCTGTTGACTGATTAGTATATGAGTACCTCAAAAATAACTAGAGGAGGAGGATTGCTTTTTACATTGCTTGCAGATTGCTTGACGTGGTAAACACGATGTCTGGTATTTAGACGACGGGTGCGTTATTTCGTTCACAGATCTAGTTCATGGTAACGGTAATACATGAATAAATGACTATATTTTATTTAATATTTAAAAAGTATATCAGCAGAAATAAACCGTAACGAATGTTTCAGGTCATCAATTATTTTTTAAAAATAATATAAAGAATTAACATTCTTTTAATAGATTTTCCATATTTTACATCATTTTTGTTTTGACTTCGTATTTAATTAATTACAGACAAAAACATCGACTCCATTCAAAAGCCATAAAACCACAGAAACCAATTGCAGTGGATTTCAAATTAAAGCTTAACCCTTCGGTGAAGAAAGTAGTTCACTGCCATAGCATTAAAGAACCATTAAACTAAAAACGACCGAAAAATGTTTCAGTGAGAAGCTCCCAGAAACCGTAACCCAAATATTTACTTAAAGCTACGAAATAATAGAAAATAATAAAAAAACTGCAAGTTGCACATCGGAAAGAAAAATTATTTAATTTATAGGAAAAAATCGAAAGCTATGGGAATTTTTACGGCACACAGGAAGTCTTAAAAAATCAATAATTTATGTATCTTAAAGATAAAAATAGGGAATGCCTCTGAGTTATGCCCGCAGAGTGTGTGCTAGCTAAGAAGCATAAAAACGCTCCTATTACAAGGAACTAAAGACAATAAATAAGAAATTGTGTATGGAAATATGAGGAGAAATAAAGAACATTTTTTATACTTTAGCATCCTTTATAAGAGTTTTTTCCAACTTTTCGTATGTCTGACAATCAATTTCGCATTTTGTAGCTTTTTTCATGTTCTTATTTTTTTTGTTTTTTGTATATTTTATCTATGCGGCATGAGTAAACATAAATTGTTGGTATTTTTACGACGTCATTTGCATTTATTTTTGGTCTTAATATACTCTAACACTAGTAATGAATGCATGATGGAATGGTTATCGTAATGGCATGTAGAAGTCTGACAAATTGTTTTTATCTACAGAAAATATCTTCTTTTTGTTGATATATGTATGGCATGCCACAGATAACTGAAATAAGTTGTTACTTTCCTTTTATGAATATTCCGAATAGTTGGACTATTCCAGAAAACATAACCATGTCCATGTTTACTGTAAGTTGCTTCATTTTTGAATATATTAAATGGGTATGAGCAAAATATAAAGCAAAATTTGAAAACATGAAAGTTATTCTTTTTCAACACTCCTCGGGAATGGACAGGAATAGAGCAATATGGAAAGATTAAAATATTAATATATATTTTTTAATGTCATATTTACTATATTTTTTTATTTAAATTTTGACTTAAAGTGCTATTTGTTTTTAGTATTGTTTTTAGTAGACTTGAACCCACTAAAAAAACCACCTCTTAGGAATGGTTGTGAAAGATTGCAGCTGCATTCAGCGAATGCAACCCCATTCCAGTACACAAGAGGAGATGGAGAGCAAAAGGGCTTAACATAGTATTTAGCAAGCTAAATTTCTCAAATCCGAAGATAGACGTATTTTTTCGGTATTATTGATGAAGGAGATGGAGTATATGCAAAATTGCGAGGGGATTTAATTAGGTATAACTCTACACCCAGGATAAAAAAACCACGATTGTAGAGCGGAATAAGTGAAAGAAGGGCAAACAATCCTCATGTTAAAAATGACATTGTAGTTACTGTGACTGAAGTCCGCTTAACGTTTGGGTATAATGTTCTATTTGAAATCTCTGCTGTTTTTTGGTAAACAACACCTGGTTAGAAAATGCAACTCTGCATTAATGAACAAAATAAATACAGTAATTCTGTCCGCGTTACTTATGATTTTAAGTACACCTACCACGATACTACAAATAAAGCTGCCAACCTCAATTGTTCAGGACAGCCGAAAATCTCACATGCTTGGTAACAGATTTGCACCTCCGGGTACCACATGTGTTACTTACTCACTTATACGTCTAACAATATCGGGTAGTATCGACTGAATTTTAATCGTCTAACAATATCGGGTAGTATCGACTGAATTTTAATCTTCTCTAATGATAGGCATATCTTTGGGAATATTTTAATCCCATTCCTGCAAGGAGTAGACAAAACAAGACATCGCAAACTAAAGAACTCATTTTGTTAATCGCTTACTCAATAAATTTATTAAAGTAGAAGACTAACAGCACTAAAAAGAAACAGAATCAAAATTTTTTGATTTTTAGCTACTTTTTTATTGAAAATTTTCAAAAATGCATTAAAATAATCAGACGTTGGTTGATTTATGACTATTTTTTGCAAAATTTATTGGACCATTGCCGACTCAGGAGCTAGGTCGAGGGGTACATGGCCAATGTATTTCAAATGTAGAATCTCTGGCTTAATACACAAAAGCAAATCAGAGGTATCGAGGTTAATATATGTCCTTACAGGACACTAGACCATAGGACAGTATGGAGGCAGACTTGGCCTACCTTGTGATATCTCCTGTAATGCGTGTCTAGCAGCTCTCGAAGTAAGGATACCAGAACACCTGATGTGTCTATTTTCAGGTTTGGTCTGAACTAGGCTTAAGTTTTTGAGAGCTACCTTCTTCAACACACTCGGCGATATCACTAGCATTAACATTGACCTCATCCTTGCCTTTATAAATGCCTTTGGCTGGTTCTAGCTTGACCTCCTCTCTACTATCCACTATTACAAGATTTTGTGGATTCAAAACGGCTTTTTTAGCTAATTGAAGAGGACTCGTTTCTCCCTCCATCACAATTAACTAAATATCAGACGTTGGAAAACATCATAATGCCACTAACACAGAATAGTCTTCTAAATAGTCTCCATACTTGCATTTGACTTCTAGCGTGCTTCATCTAAAAGTCAATAAATAGTTTTACATAAATATGGATATAATTAACTCATTCATATTTCATTCTTATTACTATCGTCGTATTTTCTTATATTCAATTTCTCTAGATACATGTTTATTCTAAAATTTTTAAATAAATTTTTACAAAATTTTTCAGAGCTATTTGTAATATTCTTAGGAATTCAACAATTAGTGGAAGACATATGTTAAAATTAAATTAATTACCTTTTTATGATGGCTAAAAATGAAATCAAAATTGCAAAACTAAAAGACGAGTTTCAATGTCAAATTAAATATTAAGAAATTAGAAATTCGAATAAAAAAATAATATTATAAATAAAACATGAATATCAACCGAGAAGAAAATATCAAAATATCAAAATATCATGTATACTTGTATGATAATTTTATTTGTATATAAAATAGATAATGCTTTAGAGAATAGAATTGAAACTTGTATTTTTGGTGAATATGAAAAATTTTGTTAAAAATATCTGTCTGAGATAAATGTGTAAGTGAGGCAGTGAGAAAAATTAATTCAGCGTTAATTTTGTACATATTTTTAAATTTAATAGCATGTTGATATATATATACAAAATGTTCGGCAAATTAGTTAAGAAATATATAAATCTATCGTAATTAGAAGGAAAAAGTTTTAATTATTATAAATGTGGAAAGTGCCGGAACAATGTACATATGTTCTGATCATAAATAGGGCTTCCCCTTAATGAATTGTATATAATATGTCAACTAACTTATTCTAAAATCCATACTAATACAATGTAGTAATAAGTATCTCTAAACAAATGGACAAATAGATCACGACCATCGCAATATCATTTGTCTTGTTTGTATATCAATAATGTAGGCGGTAATGATCAGTTTTGTCAGATGCTTGGCAGTAAAAAATTAATTTCAATAATAATTGTACACAATTTTTCCCCTCAAATCACTTAGAAAGTAATTGAGAATTTGTTCATTAAAAATCAATCGAAATTAAAAATCAGTTCTAAATATTTCATAGAAAAATGTTATCAACATGTGTCCAATACCATTAAAGTAATATATTTGTGTGTACACTCTTTATGAGCTAAATCTTAAAATTTGGATTAAAGAATCTAATACTTTCTTCTCAGTAAAAGACAAAATCTTCATAAATAATAAGGTTTCTAAATTAATTTCATTATTAAGTGTTAATGTAATTTCTTTCGTATTTAAAATGTTATCAACATGTGTATGACGACATTCCTGCAACATGTTTATTGCATATCTTTTATTAGTACGTACTACGTATGCCTAATGAATCATTTTTTTAAATTAAGAACGCTGCAGTCAGCAAGCTTAATTTGAGTGAAATTAATTGATTTTTAATTTAAAAAAATTACAACATTCACATATAATGTAATTAATTAATTAATCACATACTCAACATGTACCCAAGTCTGTCATATATACATGTATTCAAAAAAAATTTATTTGCTTACCCTGTTTTATGTGTATTTGTTTTAAATTTTTTTTTGTATTTTTAGTTTTGCTGCGAAAATTTAAAAAATTTTAATAGAAAATTTATTAGAAAATTTCTTAGTCATCACTGCCATTAAAAAAATTTTTTAATTGTTTCGCTTTCTTTAAGATTGTTAAAAAGAAAATGAAATTATTTTAATAGATGACAAACTTTTTCCTACTTTTTGGCAACATCTCGTTTCACATTATTTATTAGTTGTTTATCATTTATTTTTTTATATAACATGACAGCAGAGCTCATATAGTTTTCAAATAAATTATATACAAAAAATTTATTGTTTACTTTTAAATAAAATAAGTTTTAGTTTTAAACGTTTTTAGCAGCTGTTAGAGCATAGAAATTTTTTTCTTTCTAAATATTAGTATTATAAAAAAAAAGAAAATATTATATTTTATCTAATATAATGAACCTATGATAAGCCGATAATAAAAAAGTTAAAATATGATGGTAATTAAAGTGATTAAGTATTATTTTTGCTTTGATTTTGAGGTAGGAGAAAAGCATCAAAAAACTCATTTTGAGATCGGAGTCAATTAAATATATTTCTTAAGAATGCGTAGATACTTGTTATATACGGTCCAAAAACTCACCGTAGTAATCAAGGTGATGGAAGAGAATTTCCAATAGGATAATTTTTTTAGCAACAAAAGTAGAAGACATATTTTCAAAATAGATGTTTTTAGTAGGACCAAATATTAATTATTATAGATGTGCATTAGCCCTTTGTTTCAAAGCAAATAGGTGTGTTTGTAATAAGACCATCTATTAGTAAATTTATGTGACAATATGGTCAACCAGTCCTATGGGAGTAGTCAAGAAGCCAATGAAGAAGATGCTTTAGAGGAAAGTTGTACAGCACTTGATAAAAAAAAGAAGGTTATTGAAACGAGATCATCAATGAAATTCCGTTACCATATTTAGCGAGATAACTAACATGGGCCATATTTTCATTATAAGATATTACTTCATCAAGCTGTCACAATATATGTTCCTATATAATTGGGTCGTGCGACTTATATTTTTTTCTGTGAAACCTATTTGCTGATATATTAAATTTTTTTTTTGACGGACATATCTAAAGGCCTCTTAATGACATTATGTAGGACATTTTGGCATATATGTTAAGTAAACATTTATTCGACAAAATTTTAGACTATGCAAATAGCTACATCAAGTCAGAAGGTATCTATTTTAAATAAAATGATTCCATATTTTCAAAAAATTATTACTTGTTATTATATATAAACAAAATCTTTTTTGGAAACGGACCTTGTAGATAAATTTATTTAAGATTCACGTGAAGGCAATAATATAGATTTATTGAGTATTAAAATTAATTAATTGAGTATTAAAATTTTACCAATATTTTAAAAACAAGTTAGATGCAAATACAGTGTAATGCGATTTCATTATTTATTAATTACTAATTAAACACTAATTAGTGTTTATCAATTTAGTAAGGAATTATTTCACATGAATTATTTCAATTAATTTCGGTATGATTATTAAATGTTTTGCTTATATTAATTACCAATATGACTAAGTGTTTTTAATCATATTTATATATCTACTACCCCATATATTTAATATTTATTAATAATATATTAATGTATTAATGTATTTAATACATTGTAGTATTAAATACAAAAAATGTATTATATTTATTCATTTAAAATAATAATCATTAAATCAAAAACATATGTTCACATAAAACAAATAATTTTTAATCTATGATTTATTTATATTGTTTTTTGACATTTTAAAATGTTAATAATTTTTCACTTTGATCTGCTATATTAATGGTAATTTAAGTCATTTAAATTAGCCTTATTAACTAAAAATAAATACAAAACAAAATATATTGCCTGACGCAGAAAATTCTAAAGAAATGTGGGTCAAGTTGTGCTGACTTGCTTAAATAATATTTAAAATTAATTACTTAGTCTTCGAAAACAAGTTTCAAATTTTTTGTTTCAGAATATAGGTTTTAAAAAATAAAAAAAATTTTTTTTTTAAATATTAATATTATATTATTTTCACAAATGCGAAAATAAGTGTTCTCAGTTGTGTGCCAGTGTCATAATTGTTTTTCTAGGAATTTTAATAATTTTAATTAAAAAAAATAGGACTCTGTGAAAATGTTAAACTTATTGAACAATTATTACTTCTACATAATATATTGGGAATTATTTGATCACTATTTTATTTTTGAATAGAGTTCTCTTAAACACAATATAGCTTAATAAATAAATAAAATAGAGAAAATGCTTTTTATATTTATGCGGTTCATTCGTTTCTTGGACTAAGAAGTAACCTTCCGCATTATGCCAGTTTGTTGAGTTTAAGGGACATGTGAAACGAAGATCCTTAAAATATAAACAACTTTATTGTCACTAAATACCACCTTCTTTTTTGATAGAATAGAATACCATTTAAACTGGTTTTAAAATTCAGATTTTTTTGATCGAGCTTATGATCACCAAATGGCACCTCTTACTGAATAGAAGAGAGCACTCTACTTTAATTAAATCTTGTCACTTTGTATGTCAACAAATAGAAGCTCTTCTTGGACAGAACAAAGAACCATTTAAGCCGGTTTTAAAATTTAGATTTTTTTGTTCGATATCTTGGTCACTAAATATCACCTTTTCCTGGAGAGAAGTAAAAACCATTTAAACCGGTTTTTAAATTTAGATTTTTTTGATCGAATTCATGGTCACTAAATAGCACCTTTTCCTGGAGAGAAGAAAAAGCCATTTAAGCCGGTTTTGAAATTCAGATTTTTATGATCGAATTTATGGTCACCAAATGTCACCTCTTCCTTGACAGAAGTAAAAGCCATTTAAACCGGTTTTTAAATTTAGATTTTTTTGATCGAATTCATGGTCATTAAATAGCATCTCTTCATGGATATAAGAAAAAGCCATTTAAGCCAAATTTGAAATTCAGATTTTTTTTATCGAGTTTATAGACACCAAATGTCATCTCTTTCTGAATAGAAGCGAAAGCTCTACCGTAACTATATCACTTTGTCAAGATACAATTTTTAAGAATAATTATTTTTAGATTTTCGGGTAAAAAGAATGGATGAATTTGTTATGAATTTTTTATAACTATTAAGAAGACTATATATATCAATTATATTACATATTTCTAAAAGTTATTAAGATTCTATAATTTTTGTATGTTAAATATTATCAAGTCATTAAAACAAATATTAATGCGGCGCCAACATAAAAATTACTCACTAATATATAGTGATATATATATTTATTATTATTGTTAAATATATTCATTGAATTATACTTACATTTGAATAAATTGTTAAACAATTTAAAATTCAAGAAACGTCATCATTACGACGTATAAATAAATTCTCTAAATTGACAGCAAATAACCAAATGCCAAATCAACATTTCAGTGGAAACATGTCAATTAAATTAAATGCATTTCAACATCAATAAAAATATAATAACAAAAACATTAAATTATCCATAAATAAGTATAAAGTATAAATGTATATATTTTAAAGACAAATAAACCTAAAAAAACTCTCTATTAAATAATTATATTTGGAATGAATTTGCATTTTATTGTAAACTTTTTTGATAAAAATGAAAACTTATTTGAATTATTTTCACTGCAATTCAGATAGTTTCCAAAAATATTTAACCAAACACGAAATAAATATGCAAAACATGTCTGAGTGCATTTTTTGATTATTTTTAACATTTTTCTTTTGAAATACAAAGTTTTGGAACAATTTATATGCATTATTGCATACAAAATTGCATTGCATTTCTGCAATAAAATGTAATTAATTCATGAAGGCAAAATAATTTTATTTAATTTTTTTTTTGAATTCAATAAAATTAATGTGAAGAATACATAGCCTAAAGTTAGTCATTGAATTTTATATATTTTATATATTTTCTATTAAATTAAATAATATCACACTGTACAACATATATATCGGATTTAGCATTTCAACACACCAATCTGTTGGTTATCCATATATTTAAATATATTTAAATAAATATAAAAAAAAAAATTTTAATCCAATATATATGATGGATTGGAATATTCATATCATTTAGTACTACTTTAATTAACTTAAACGTTTGAAGTTAACTTATTTTCATATAAAATAAACCAAATTTTTAAAAAACTGAATAGCGTAAAAAATAATTAATTTATTACGGATAAAATTTGTTGCTAAAAAATAAACTCAATTCTATGTTGTATTATATTTTTTTCTTTATGGATTATTTTTTTTTATATAACAAAATTAAAAAATATTAAAAAGCAAACCAACAATCCAGATATTTAGTTACATTCATACTTTTGCATACTGATACAACTGCAGGGTTTGTCAGTGAAAAGTAGAGGCGAAAAAAGCAGAAAGATGAAAGTATCTGCAAAACTATGGCTGATAAAGAGAATTATTTACACGAAAAAATATACTACAAAACATTTCTTCTTAGTTAAATAAAGTTTAAGAACTTCCAAAAAAGTAAGTAACACCTATAATCAATATATCTGATAGGTTCCAACACAAATATGCGGGAATTGTATACGCAGAAAGTTTAAAAAGGTAACAACATTATGTTGAATGAATATTGAATATTGCAGTAGTTATAAAGATGAAGAGAAAGAAGATACCATGGGATACAGCTTCTGTACTTGCTTAGGCTAATATATTTATAGCTTTTTCACAGTCACTTTATGGGAGCTTCTAAACGACTTCATAACCAACACAGTTTAGGTACCATATTAATTGGTCATATCACAATAGATGGCACATAGGTATAGGTTCACCTCCAAAAGTTTATTTTCAAAATTGAACTCCATAAGCAATACAGTTTAGGTACCATATTATTGAGTGTTATCACAATAGATGACATATAGGTATAGGTTCACCTCCAAAAATTTATTTTCAAAATTGAACTCCATAAGCAATACAGTTTAGGTACCATGTTCTTCGGTGATATCACAATAGATGGCACATAAGTACAGTTTCGCCTCCAAAAGTATATTTTCAAGATTGGATTCCATAAGCAATACAGTTTAGGTACCATGTTCTTCGGTGATATCACAATAGATGACACATAGCTATAGGTTCGCCTTCAAAAGTTTATGTTCAAGATTGAAGCATATAATTTAAGAGTTGTTAGATTATAGATTTTAAATAAACAGAAATGCTTGATACACGAAATAGTGCACAAAGTATATTCATTTTACAAAGAAACCTAACTTATAGGTATGTTCCTTTTTCGATTTTGTCGTCAAAACATGAGAATGAAACTTATATTCTCTTAATCTTACTTAAATCTTGCTTTAAAATGGAATATTATATAAATACTTTAATTTTTTTTTTGTCGAAAGTGATGTGTCATGACGAAAAGAAACTATTTAAAAGTGTTCGCATAGAAATGAATAGATAACAACAATAATTTTAGTTTATTTATTGAAATTTGGGTGACCATTATATAAATACATTGGTCATTCTCAAGAAGCTAATTAGAATATATAAATTTTTATTTCTATTATGATGATATATGTAATAATATAGGTCATTATATATAATAATATATATATATATTTGTGCAGTTAGTGAAAAACTGCTAGTTATTAAATTAATTACACCAGTTTTTCAAATTAAAAAAATATTTCCTAATGTATACTTAATTAAATTTCATTGAATATCATTACCTTTTAATAATATTTTTATGATTTTATTGTAATTTTTTAATTATGCATAATAGCATCTTTTTTATCTCTTTTTTTGCTCTAAAAAAAATGTATTATTAATTAAATGAGATTTTTGTTTGAAACGCTTTTGTCATTTTAACCACAAAAATTCATGATTTTATTAAATATTTTGAGTAATTAAAACAATTTTAAATATATTATAAAATTCAAATACTAACTCAGTTAAAAGCATAATTACACCACAAACCTTTAATTAAACAGATTAAAATGAGATAAAGAGGTGTTTATAATGGGAGGTATGAACCTCACATCAATAACCATTAAAGCTTATATTTTATATAAAGCAGTAAATATTGTATATTATATATGAATTTTGTATATTGAAGTCATGTTGATGAAAGTTTTTAATAAATTTAAAAATATGGAATATCAGTTATTTTACTTACTTATAAGAAAAATATTGAATACTATTAAAATTAATTTTAATTCGGCAAGAAAATCTTGATAACTAAGCTTTATTTTGTTGCTAGTAGTAAATATTTGTTATCCTTTCCAATGAAACATATAGAAGCAGCAGGACTTTTGTCTATATAGTGCGTCTACATATGTATATGAAACTCATGCCATGCATCGCAGGTCCAAGCCACGTACCATATGCAATTGAAGTTTATATTATATCAACTATTTATATTGCAACTACCATAACATCCACAGCATCTAACTGTTTGGAGATAAGATTTTTATTCATTTTTATAATACTTGGAAGTATATTTTTAGCATCTTAATTTATTTACTCCAAATAGCTTAAAAAAAAGTAAAAAAAAACTCCTTTGAGACAATAAAAACTTTAAATGTATAGGCGTAGTACATCATATAAATAAACAACTCATCCCTAGCCATAAAGAAATGCATAAACGCCTCCAACAGATCCTATTTTCCTCACTTGCAAAAAAGGAAATTTAGATTGTTAGCCAAAAAAAAATAATACCATGTTTCTACTGTTTCAATTAAGCAGTTTTGTTCACTAAGACCGTTAATGAGGATAATTTATCATACAAAGAGCTTTCATATAAATGAGTTCATAATAAATAAATCAACTGATTTAAGGGAAAAAGTGTCGAATGCAACCCTTAAAAATAAAGTTTCCACAAGAGAAATGACTAAAATTCAAAATAAATATATATGCATATATAAATAAATAAATAAATATAAGTAAATGTTAATATAAATATATAAATAAATATAAATATACTTGTATATATTATATATACTACATATTTATATTCACAGGACACTGCTGTTTTAGTTTACAGTGTTCTGTGACGATTCCTGTGATGATTTTAAGTTTATGTTTTGTTAAGTCCACACAATTTTGGTGTCTTTAATTGTCATAGGTACCAATAAGTGATTTGGTTGCTGATAATCCTGGTAGATTATCCCAGTATTCCCTTTTATACCGATTTTTCTTCCTTTTTATGAGATGAAGGATAGTATATATCGTATAAGATATAACTATAATTTTGTTATCTCAATTGTTATAGGTGCCAATAAGTGATGTGGTTTGTGCTAATCCTGGTAGATTATCCCAGTATTCCTTTTTATTCTGATTTTCCTTCTTTTTTATGAGATGGTGGATAGTGTAGGATGAAAAGGATGAAAAAAAAAAATACATAGTGAAGAGTGACAATAGAAAATAATTGAAGAAAATTTTAAGAAAAACAATGATGAAATACAATATGTAAAGCTTTATAATGAAACGGCTAGTGTTTATACAGTATTGTATAGTATATGTGTATAAAAAGTTACAATAATTATCTACAGAAGCAAAAATTATTGAACTTTATTGAACCTTACATAGTAGCAAAAAAAGTTGACAGATATATTATTACAATGAAATATATATGGTATTGTTATAAATAATAGTGATGTTATCACTCATACATCTATGTTCTCTTTCTTCATATAAATTCTATTATTCTAATTTATTATTTAAGTTTTATAATAAACTTTGTTCTTTTTGATATATGGCTGGCTCCTATAACAAATTACACTAATTGAATCATCAGCCAAAAAGTATCTTTATTAATTCTTAGCCGCAAAGGTATTGCGCAACTTCACTTTGACAGCTGCCAAGAGTTTCAAAATGAATTTATGCTTGAGTTTCAAGTTCATTTACAGAATTTTCACAATAAAATCAAAAATAAAAATATTTTAAAAAAATTATTTCAAGCAAAGGTCAATAAGATAAACAGACAACCGCACAAACGCACAAACGCCAAAACAATCTATAAACTTCAGCTGTTTTTTTGTGGTTTTTATTTTGATTGTTTTTAAGTGGAAGCGCAGTGGGTGGGGAATCTCTCTATAGAAACAAATAAATTATGAGTGGCGCATGTAGTCGAACGAACTTAAGTTTACATCAATAAAAATTGTTGTAAATAAGGAAAATTGCCTATGCTCATCGTACGTACGTAACTGACAGGAAAATGACTTTATCTACGAGTATATGTTTAATATCTTTTAATATTAAACATAAATAATAAATAAAATAGTAAAAAATAATTCGCCCGTCCAACTATGCTATATAGAAGATAGAAGAATATTTTGTTAAAAGAACAGCAACAAATAATTTATAGAAAGTTCAACAATTTTCTAACAAATAAGAATTTGATGCAAAACAAATATTTAATAACAAATGATCTATGAAATCTAAGAAAAGGTTTTTTATCATTATTTTTTTATTTTTTTTTTGTAAAACAAAAAAAGAGCTATTGAACTGTTGCTACTTTGAAACTGCAGGGAATCAAATGTGTGCACAGAACGTACATCAACCAGCAAAAAAATAAGCAAATGAAAATTGCGGAAAATCAGTGAAGCAGACGCTCAGTCGTTTAACGACAAATCGACAAATTTACAGTAACGAGATATACTCGCAGAGTGTATATATTTCTGATGTATTTTACATACATATATAACACGGCACTTTCCTATATCTGCATTTATATATTTGTATATTTGTAAATTTGTAAAATTGTCTAGAGACAATGCAGTCTTGTTACACTCGTGCACAGCTACTGATACGACGTATCTGTTCGAAAGGAAACTGCTTTTATAAATAAACATAAATGAATTTCGCACTGCTGAAACCACGACCTGAGACAATAAATTAACCGAAACCGTTAAATTTACCAAAAAGAAACAAACAAGATAATTTTCTGGTGATTTATGTGGGTGAAAAATAAAGTATATTCACATTAGTATAATAAATTCGCAACATGGAAATGGAACATGTTTCAGCAACATTTTTGTATATAAACAAATTAAGAGAAGTAAATGAACTGAAAGCTGTTAAAGCACAACGCACAACATAATGCAGTGTATTCATATAGGCCATTTACTAATGCTTTCAAAAGCACATATCTACAACAAAGCAGCGTAATACCTCACCACTAATTTGGTTTACATGCCAAACATGCTACCATCGAGTAAGTGCAACGCATAGTCAATAAGGTTCGGAAAGCATATGAGGAAAAAATGTCTGCTTGATATATATTATATATTGATATAGCACAAACATTTGATGAGGTTTGGCACGCTGGTCGTATTTACAAATTCAAAGAACATACGAACATACTCTCAACTACACTTACAAAATACTAGAGAAACAGAAGATTTCATAAAAAAGTTAGAAACAGTTAATATCAACATAAAGGCTGAAGTTCCTGAAGACAGTGTTCTTGTTCCAACACTTTACAATCTGCCTATTTCGAATATATTAAACAATTCTCGCCTTTTTACTGCTACATTTGCTGATGACACTGTTATCCTCAGTTCTCATCAAATTAGATTCATAGTATCTAGAGACTTAATTGAACTCATTGAAATTTGGTTAGCCAACTTGCGCATTCGTGTAAATGATAGTAAAGGCGCACATGTAACGTTTACCCTGCGTAAGTATACAGTTATCTTCAACGGCATCTCCATCACACAATTAAACACCATATCGTATCTGGGTGTTCATTTGGATGGGAGACTAACTTGGCGTAAATGTGGTAAGGCTAAGCGAACTCAAATAATGCTAAAGCACAAAAAGTTCATTGGTTATTGAATATAAACTCTAAGTTACGACGAAACTATAAAGTGTTGCTCTAGAATAGTTTAATTAAGCCAATCTGGAAGTATGACGGTGAGCTTTGGAGCAATGTATGTTCTTCTAATATTGGGTTAATTCAGCGTACTCAATCTAAAATCCTTAGTGATAAGCGATAAAGATCATGAAGATCTGAAAACACCACTCATCAATTATAAACTCATTAAAATCAAATGCAAATACATCCGAACAAAAAGACTTGCAATTCATCTGATTCACTTGGCAAGGCATCTATTGCTTACCCAGCCTTCTTCAAGATTACGCAGAAAACATGTGCCAACGCATTGCTTTTTACTTTCATATTTACTTACTTTAAACTCTACTTTGCTATTAAAGATTTGGCGGGACTCGAGTTCGATTCCTGGTACTTGCAGTCTTAAAATAAAATTATTTACTAATAATTAAATACAAGAATTATTTCGGAGACTACTTATGATGGGTATTTGACAATACTCGATACAGCTGTATGGTCAGCCAAAAATTCAAATAATTAAAATAATATAAAATAAATTTTTGATGTTGTAGTTTACTACTGTTCGAAAAACCGCTTTATAAATAATAAATATAATAAATAAATATAAAGCTGTAGTTTATAAGCTCGTTCTAATTTAAAGCACGGCAAGAGCTTTGGTTGTTGTCACTAATTAAAATAATAAAAAAAATAAGTGACAATAAAACCTGGAACTTGAGCGTTGAAAGTTTGTGCAGCCTTGGCTTCTTGTGGATAAACACGATTAGTCATCGCTTCTAATTTGACAGGCACGAGTTCTAAGCCTGGCACTTGCAGTCCAAACAAATTATATACGAACTATAAACTAATTAACTAAAATTCGATTATTTTCTAAGACCACTGATGAAGAGTACTTGGCAATACTCGAAACAGCGTTGTATGGTCAGCCAAACTTCAATAAAATTAAAAATAAATTTTTGTGTTTGTCCTTTATTTCTTTCTTTGTTATTCGAAAACCCTTCTATAAATAAATAATAAATATAATAAATAAATATGTAAATAAAAAGATTAAGTTGCAGGCGCATCAATAAATTTGAAGTTCACTGAAATTTTCTTGCCTTATCTCTGTTAGACAACTATTAGACAACAACACGACTTAGAAGAAATCATAATCTATATCTACCTTATAGAACCTGAAGAAATTTTAGAAATTTTGTGTTTATATTATATTAAGATTATATAGATAGGTATTTATAAGATAGTTATCTTATAAACAAACATAAATATTTATAAGATTATTATCTTATAAATACCTGTCTATATAATGTATAATATATACACAAAAAATCTAAAATTTCTTTAGGTTCTACAAAGTAGATCTAGAATATGAGTATAAGTATAAAGTAAGAATCTTATTATGTGTAGTTAATCTGTATGTATTATAAGTTAGTAATAGGTTAGTGATGAGATCTTAAATGCTAAGTATGCAATAGTTAATTTTACTAGAAGTTAATTATACTTTTATGTAGTATAAATATTAATTAAATTTTGTATTGTCGTAAAATGATAGATTCTCAATAAAATTAATTCAAAAAAAAAAAAAATAAAAAAAACAAAAAGTAATGAGAATTTAGTTAAATAAAAGAGTGAAGTATATTTGATTCTTTAATAACACTTAGTGTATATTTTACCAACTGCTAAATTAAGTGTTTGTAAATAAAAATATTACAATGTATAGAAAATTATACCAACCATAATATAAACTTTCTCGAAAAACACTAAAATAATCAAGTGCAAGTACTTGTTGTGGATAGCCCTTAAGTAACTAAATATTGCACTCAAGTAGAATTATTGCCAGTATGAAGCCACTATACTTAGGTCTCTTATGTAAATAATAGTAACAAAAAAAAAAATAAAAAAATTTCTTTCCGGACAGTTTAAGTTACAATTTGTTACTATTTTTGACTTTACTATAGAACACAAAGTAGGTTACGTTTTGCCTTAAATTGAGTGAAAAAAGAACAAACCGAAAACAAAGTAATTTCAATGAATTTGCACAAATATCTTCCATACTCCAAGCAAAACGAAAACAAAAAAAATATAACTACAAAAAAAAAAATAAATAAAAATAGTCTTTCAATGGAAATCTTCACATTGAAGCCTAAACAATACCAATATGGAAGTTATGTTCAGCCAAGCAAAAGTTAAAAACACACACAAAAAAAGAAAAAGAAAAAGAAAAAAAGAAAAAGAATTTCTGAGCTACAAATATAGCACAACAATTGCAAACCTTCGCCGTGTGAAGTACAAGCGAAATTCGCAATTTCCAGCTATGAATGGTGTTCGCCAGTCATTGAAAAGACCGTGAATAATCAAATTGAGTATCTTGTAGTGAAAATGCGAAAAGCGAGTGCCACAAACTTCCTGAATTCCTCTGCCATTGTTTGTCTGCGATGGCAGGCACAAGCGCACGTATGTTTTTTCCAGTGTTTTTCTATTATTAACGCTTCAAGTACTTTTTGTTGCTTAAATAATTCATGTGATAAGCATCTATAAGATAAGCTACGACTATAAGACAATTCATAAAAAAATTGTATTATTTTTGTTCTCCAACATTGCCGCAGATATTAAAGTTGGCGTTTAGGTAGCTGCTACCAAAAAATTGCCTGAGTAGCTGTGGAACCACCCACATGAGTACACTTGACAGGCAAATTATACGCCTGCACAACTTAGTTTCGGAGCCACACTTTTACGGTACTACGTCGTTATTTGGCAGATAGATAGATACTTTTTTTTTTCGACAAACTCATTTTTTAGTCGAACTCATTTTTTACTAATATTTTAGCGAAATTTAATGTTTTAAGTCAAATATATTTGTAGGTTGTTGTTGCTAATAAGTTCGACCTCAAGTCAAACATTTTTCATTTTTCATATTTTATACTTTTTATTTTTCAAACGTAATAATATTTTTTTTTTTTTTACAAAATTAATAAGCTTAATCTGCTTTGGACTCTTTGTGTTTCAATGCGCCTTTGGTAAAAATTTTCTAATCAATTTAAAGCGATTTTAAGTCATAAAAATTGAAAATAAATGCAAAAAAATGCTTAAAAATGGAAAGCGTGTTGGTTCGTTCACTCAAGGCAGTTTACTCCACATAAATTTTATCTTAAATGAGGATCTTTTTGAAAATTCTTCCTCAACCGAAAGCCATAAAGAATTTAAGATACAATTTTCAGTTTGTAGTGCAATTGAACTACACTTATGCAGTGAATGGAGTGGCAGAGTTGCAAGTGCATGAACGTGTCTCTATTGGAGGGAATAAAAACTGAAAGTAGGAATTAGTTTTTATGTTTTGCATTAATTTTGCTAAGCAGTTTAAACTCTATGAAGTGGAAAATAAAATTTGAAATTAAACAGAAACGTGGAAAAATTTTTAACATTTTCCTAACTAACTGCATTTGCAACAAGTATCTATCTATCTATGGAATTATAACTAAGCTTGATAATAAAAACTTTGCCTT
This sequence comes from Teleopsis dalmanni, assembly GCF_002237135.1. Lineage (NCBI taxonomy): Eukaryota > Metazoa > Arthropoda > Insecta > Diptera > Diopsidae > Teleopsis > Teleopsis dalmanni. The sequence continues at coordinate 20,315,661 of NC_051846.1, forward strand.
TAAATGCAACTAAAAAATTGTATCGATAAAATTTAAGAAACTACTCATCAATTGGTTAGATTATTTTGATTAGACCGAAATATTTTAAAGAAGCTTTTTTTTTTAAATTTAGAAGTTTTTGGAATAGTAAAGAAAGAATGTACAGACACAAAAATATAGTTAATTTATTGAAATTTGGCTTACCATACAACACTGTTTTGAATATTGCCAAGTACTCATCATCAGTGGTGTTAGGAAATAATCGAAGTTTTTAATTGTTTATAGTCCGATTATAATTTGTTTGCAAGTGCCAGGCTTTGAAGTTTATCCACAATTAGCCAAGGCTGCACAAAATGTCATTGCTCTAGTTCCAGATTTTGATATAAAAATATTTAGACACTTATGTTCTTTGGTAGTTACTTTAACACTTGATATCCCTTAGGATCGACACCTTTGGGAGCATATTAAAAGGTGGCTCGCTGAAAATGTGTCCTAATAAACAAAAATAAAAGCGATCCAATGAACAGAAATTCAGAAGAATCTTAACAGTCATTACATTTGAATCAGTTTTTAGTTCCTTCATTAGTTTTTGTTAAGAAAAATTCTTCAAATGTGGCCTCTTTGGTACGTTTTATGGTACGTACATGCTTGATATTATTAACCATTTCCATATCAGCTGTTATAGTTAAACGAAAACTTAATTTAAAATATCATCTTTGATTATAATTATAAAATCTTTATAATAACTTAATTTCAGTCTATAAAAATATATTAAAAAGGATATCAGGTTATCAGATAATTGAAAATCTTTATGACTAATATTTTGCTCATAGCAGTTTTTTCTTTTAAATATTATTTTTTAAATAATGTCTATTTCTATATCTTAATATCTGTTATATATAGATATATATTACATCTATATTTAAGTAGACTTAATACAAAAATTGTTGCTTAAACATTAAAGATATATGCATAAACTTATCAGAGATGAAGCTGTATGAGGGTTCTAATATAATGTTTTTTTAAACAATAAAATGTAAAATTTGTTTATGAAGAAGTGATATATGGAGAAACACTCATTTTACATAAATATATCCAATTCAATTGTTGTAACAAAACAGGATTTAATCCTATAATTAAGAAAAGGATGACTCGTGATATAATTTTTAATATAATACTAGTCTTCTATACTCAAAGTCGTCTTCTGCAGATCTATAAACTGTGCGATCTAAAAAAAATCTATAACTCATGCTTAAAAAATCGAATTAGTTTGCAACTAATTTTAATTTGAAATTAATTTTCAAATTAGTTTAGTGAAGATTTTCAAAATCCAACGTGTGGTTCAATATTACTCATAGTATCTTTATATAAAACTAAGCAGTTTCTCTAAACTTATATTATATAGCATTATATAAATAAAAAAAAAATCTGCACATATTTTTTTGAGACAAAGTGCTAGTAATGTGATGTACTGAAGTGAAGTAAAGCTAGAGAGTTATGATTTAATCTATTTCGTGTAAATAAGTTAGTATACGTTATGCCAGCATTATACTTCAAATATAGGAAGTTACAGCCTAATTGTTGGGGATGCCAGTTTTAACTTCTAGGCTTGCATGTAGTTCAGTTGAATTTGTACTATATTTTTAAGTCATCATTATACCGTCTATTGTGGATCAAGATTACAAACATAATCTATTTTAGAATCGCAATTGTAAAACTGAGCTATATAGGCCAGCCATTGATTTCAGAAACGCTTCCCTGCTCTAACTAAAGTATTTTTTAACATCCTTACAAAATCGAATATTTAGAATAAAACAAATTTACTTCCAAACTTAACATTTT
>NC_051846.1:20317581-20338443 GCF_002237135.1 Teleopsis dalmanni
GTTTTGATAAGATAAGAGTGCAGTAAAAGAACTCACCACATTTTTAGAAACTATTTTTAGTGATTAAATATTTAAGTATAATAAAATTTTAATCGCATAAATAAATCTAAAAGATTTTAAGTGATTTTCTTAACTACAGCCATAATTTGTTTATAAATACTATTTTTTTGCTTATTAATTATGTGTTTTTACAGCAAGTCACCCAGCGGTGGCGAACTATTTTATTAAAGCGGCCCAACTATAGGAATTTTTTTTGTTGTTGAACTTTTGAACTTTTTCCTAAAGTTGGTATCAAAACAAGTTATTTATAAAAAGCTACGTTTTTAACCACACGTGGTATATGATCTTATAATATTCTTACGCGGTGTATAATATATAGTAATAGCATTAATTTTTTCTTTCGGAGTAGCAAAAAAATACTAGCACTTGACGAAAGAAAACATGTGAAGCAACAACAATACTCTTAAAATCTTCAGAGTTAGGTTTTACTCGGAAAAATATGTACATTGTAATTTTTAATCCAGCCAAATTCAAAAATCGGTCTATTATGATTATTCACCGGAAATATGTTGCGAAATTCCAGTTATTGGTTAAAATCATATAAGCATTTCATTTACTAATAATTTCAAATACATAAATAATATAATAAAATAATAAATTGATTTAAATATATGAGATTAAAATGTTACCAATTGCTCTTCTAATATTCATTTGGGTTTTCTTTTATTTAAATTAATTAATTTTTAGTATTTATAATTTTTATATTTTATATTGTACACCACATAACGAAACACATATGTCAAAAACAACCAGACTTAATGCTGTTTTTTTACAACTCTGAAAGAAAAAATTACAGCTATTATAATACCGTTCTTGCTACAAGTGGCACGTACTATATATCATAAATTCCCCATTCCTGTAATAGACTATGTAATCACCAGTCTATTTTAAGTTTTGTACACTTTTAAATTTCGATTTTAAATAATTTTTATTTTACGATTAAGTACAGATGTATTAATGTATTCTACTCAAAAATAGGATTCCTCTTAATGGCACTTGTTATTATAATTTTATATATTACAGTTGATTTTATTAACCAGATTTACTTAAATTCATATTAAAGAATTTATGCAGTATAGTTCAACGGTCTATGGTTTTATTGCCTTTTCTAGGCTTTGTTTATTTAATACTAATAGTATGTAGATTAGATTCGATTTTAAGATGGGTTGGGAACATGTCACTATGTCACTGTATCCTTTGAGCAGATTATTGTGACATACCCACTTCAGTTCCATAGACGAGTAGTAGTTAAGAATACCATTATGTTCTTTGGAGAAATGTTGCCTAATTTCATAATAAATGGATAGGCAGTGGATAAGTACCGAAGTCTGAGTCTGCCGAAACTATCACAGTGACACAGAATGTGTTCTGCTGTTTCTTCTTCGTTGTGAAAAAGTCTGCAGCTATCGTTCCTTATAATACCTAGATTCGATAGATGTATTTTGACATCGCAATGTCCAGTGAGAAACCCTGTGACAAGTCGGATGCCTTTTCTGACCAGCATTAGTAGCTCCCTAGTTTTGGCTTTTGAACGATACGGCATATATTCTTTAGCTTGTCTGCAAGCAATTATTTCATCCCAATCAGTCTGAGCTGCTATTTCTAGTCACTCATTAATTTTAAGTTTGAAAAAGCTCCATAAAGGACTGCAGAATGGTTGTGGCTCAATATAATATGAGACCGCCCCTTTACTGATTATTTAATACTTATATATTAAATATCTATTAATAAATATCATAATACAATATTCATAATTTTTTTTACATTATTAAATATCTATTAATATTTTTATGCTTATTTTTCTTAAATTTATAATAAATATTTGCACTTATGTAGAACTAAATAATTTTTTTATTACTTCCAATCTCATTAGAAGTCCTTATTTATGCAAAGACATAACATAGCAATGTTAATCATGTTGTTTAACATAACATTGTTAACAGAAACACAAGAGGGTCGGATAGAATTTTTACTGCAATACTATTTCCTTATAGAATTTATACTATTTTCTTAATAATAATAAATATTAAAATAATACGCATTTTCCCCTAAAAGCATTACTTTTGCCCAGCAATGCTTCACTTTTATTGAAATTGCTGTGTACTAAGGTTAGCACACATTTCAGAGGAAATGTTATTTATAACTTATTTACTTGTTATAGAAAAGCGACACAAAGCCGATGATAGATTGATATTTTTATATATGCAAAATTGAATTGAAATATCTTAAAATATATGCTCTTACCATTTCTATAGATATATATACATCTATAAATATATACACTCGTATATACACGTAATGAGATCCAAACACCTGTGCTTAGTCTGCGCTGGCATGAAAGAAGTGCTCTGTAATGTAAGCAGCACATTTCTCTCTCTATGAAATGCATCGCATTTTTTACAAGTGCATTTGCACTTTTTTATGCATTTTCAATTTATTTGTGTTCTATTTTTTGTTGGATATGTGATATATTTTAATGCAAGTACTTAAAGTGGTTTTTCTTTTTGGTTAAAATTTCAAAATACTCACTGCTTTTCAAAGCAACCTCATGTTAAAGGTTTCATGAGTTCGTCTAGAAATATTTTTTTAGATTAAAACGCAAATACGAGTATATATTTTATTGAAATTCACGTTGAATACGGCTTTGTGTTAAAATTGGTTTTTGTCAGATTAAAGCGAACTCTAAAGGAACTCTATTACAAAATGCCTGATTTTACTAAAAAAAAAAAACAAGCAGACTGTAAATTTCAAATTAAGGATTGAACAGAACCCTTTAAGAAGTTACAGCAGAAACTCTTTTAACTCTGATAACACTGGCAACTAGTGTTATATTTCTTTTATAGTAGCTCAGCGATCATTTTGCTACCTGTTAAACCATATGGTTTTCAAAGTAACCGAAAAATATTTTAAAAAAAATAAATAGTTGTTAGAAAAGAAATTGACTGCAGCAGCAGATCAACAGATAACTTTCCACTGACTTCAATTAGCGATTTGTTGCCATTTTGCCAAAAATTATATATTACTCAACTATAATATATTAGATTTAATGAACATTATTGTTATGAATAAAGTGCCTGCTTTAAGACATGCCTACGTTTATATGTCTACTGCTTCAACTAAAACCCTCTTAGACAATCAACGATCTGACCATATCCTATATTATATGAACGATTTCTGGTGAGTTTTTTCTTCCAAACCTATTCTCTTATTTCTATAAAAACTATCCAGATTGCATAGAAACCATTAAACTATCAATAAACTTAGTGGTAATAAGATAAAAGGGTATCCAAGATTGCTTGGCAGCTCTTATATCGTTTTTTAGGCACCTTTAAATTGGGTTCTGGAGCACAATGACATTGAAAGAAATTGCAGGATTAATGAGGACTAATCTTCTCCTGAGCGGAAATAAAAGGGATATTGGTATACCTATGATCACCTGCAAATAATTTTTAAAGTATTGTGTTGTTCATGAGACTGACAGATCATGGGAAAATTAAAACATTTGTGTCACCTCAAAGCTAATGTCACCAATACTAAAAAAATTATTTACCTACCTACTTATTTGGCCATAACAACCCATTACCGAGTTTCGGCTTGATGCAGCATGTCTCTACAGTTGACCAATTGATATGATATTTGCTGTTTTCCAAAATATACGAAATTGAGTCAAGGTTTAAGTTCGAGTATTGGTTAATAGATGGCGTTTTATTAACTTATTAAACAATATAGTACAAACGTAGCAGAAATACATTTTTAATTTTATTAATTTTTATTTTTCAATTATTTATTTTTCATATTATTTGCCTTCTATTTGCATTTTAAGTTTATAAAATTCTGAAATGTTCACTGAAGAAAGCTTAGAATGCTAAATTTGCTAAATTACTTAGAACAGTATTGTAAGACGAATCAATTTACCAATCACTTATATATCAATAAATATTTTATAAGTTACAAATATATAGTTTATATATATATATAGTCAAATATAAGTTTGTTTTAGTACTGAAATAAATTTTAATAATTTAAATATGAGATTCAAATCAGACACTTTAATTTTAACACTTGCCCATGCGTTAAACCACAACTAAAGTTATAGTAACATTCGGTCAAAAGTAATAATTAATTTAATAATAATAATAATAAGTAATAATAGTTTTTTACCTCAATTTTAAAATTATTATTCTTTTAACATTTTTGTTATTATTTAATTAATATTAATTTTTTAATATAAATATACAAACATACCAAATAAAAATATTTTATTTTCTTTAGAAAATTGTTTACAATATTTTCGTTAAAATTGTAAAAATATCCAATTTATGCAAGTATTTATTGCATTTTAATGAAATATAAGATAAATTTAATGTTATATATATGTAGATATATATCTACATAAATTTTCATATATATTTTATCTGCGATAATCTGTAGTTTTATGCATTGCGTTGAAACATTGAAATTTGTACGCACCTCCCGAGCGGTGGGGCTTTTAATGTGTCGCCTGTCATTCTGAAAGCAATTAAATGCGATAAATTTAATTAATTTGATATTTTCCAGAGATTATTTTATTTAATTTAATATAAAAACTTTGGTTCAATAAATTTTTTTATTTCTATTTTATAATTTTCTAGCACTTTCGGTTTCCGATAATATTTGAATTGTAGTGAAAACGTATTATAAAAGTTTTTTTTATTCTTATAGTAAAGACTTTGTACATAATTTAAGTTAAATTATTCAAAATAAATTTTTTTTAAATGTTTTTTTTTAAATCATAATTTTTTTGAATTTCTATCTATACATTTTTTTCTTTTTTCTTCATGTTGTTGTGTCACTTAAGTGTAAAGTACTTTAACTTGCTTTTTTCTCCAGATCCGTATAGTTATTTTTCATTGTTATTACACTTCAGTTTACACTTCTACGGTTTCTTTTCCTAATTGGATTGTAACAAAAAATATTTCAAATGTTAGCAAAAAATGCTGTAAAACAGCACACAATTTGGCAATTAGACAGCTTAAAATTTATTTAGAAAAAAATTACTGTAAAAATTGTCGTAAATTATTTATGCAGTCATCATTACTATAACTATTACTACCGCTATTATTCGTCAGTAGCGTTGAGTTCATGTATATACTTAAACACTACCGTGACTAAATGGTATATTAAGTTTAACAATAGTTTGCTATGTAGTAAAAGATACATTTGAGATAATATGAACTATATTGTTGAGCAACAACAATGTCATCACTATTATTTATTTCTCAGTAGTGCTTAATATATCCTTTACACCATTATAAGCAAAAGGAAAAAAGTTTGTAAAAGTATGTGTTATAAGGTGGGTAATGCATTATAACTATAAACTTTCTTCGGATAAAATATAAAACGTCTGCAAAATATATCTCTTCAGTAGCTAATATCTAATACTAGCTAATATGAAAATTATTTTCATAAAATCATTTTTTTAGGTGTAGTACATCCAATAGCTTAAGCCTGGTTCTAGACAAGCTTGGAGATAGAAACAACAGCTGTTCTGTTGTTTACTACAGGGTACTACAGAGTAGACTGAGTTTGACCACATGCCGTCCTATAGTTCATTGCTATGTTAGCACAGATATTAGCCTAGATACTTCTGATTTGTTTCTGTGTGTCAAGTCAGTATATAGTCAGTTAACTACATTTTAAGTTATTTAGCCAAGTATCCCTTGATCTAACTTTTTCTTTGGTTACTATAAGCTTTAAATTAATGTCACAACTTAGTTACAGAATTTTCACTTAATATTTATTACATTAATTTTTTAATTGCTTATAGTATCAAATGAGACAAAATATGTTAACATTAATAACGCGTATTTTGAGTATTACGAGAGCTTCGTAATAGTCGAGGCTCTGTTATGTTAGTTCGTGATACTATCTCTATTTGTTGTTTTTCATGGCTTTCTATGTCGTTGAGACTTAAAACCATGGTGTTCAAAAACACACGTATTAATTTAAGCGTCAATCAACGCCCCATTGGAATAGTCTGCTTCTATTCCGCCGGTACCAACTAAAGAAATTCATGCAAGTCATAACTTTCATCTTGGTTAGATGTTGAGAACCATCTAAATCTCTGCTACAATGTGGGTTGTAACACCCGGTTTGAAACGCACTCTACGGCGAATGAATGATATGCTTATACCAATGATCATTCTTCCCGCGTACTTTTGGGTATTAACCACAACCCCTTCGAGTCCTACACCAATAGTCAGCACAGCCGAAGCTGACGGGCCACTGACCCCCGAAATACCAGATCGGATCATCTCTGGTCAGATGTCGCAATTTGCACTCCTCAACTTACTACCATTTGCACTTCTTGCATAAGTGCTAGACTGGCATTGGGGGATATTAGTCGCCTCTTACGACAGGCCATCCTAACCGCGGGAGTATTCTTTTTCCCCTCTCCGCAGGGATAAGTTCGTGATACTGTTGATTACTCTCAAAGAGAGTTGAAATATAGAGTATAATAAAAAATATTAAACTTTGAATTATTTAACAAAAAGTGACCTATAACCGCATAAAAAAAAAGATATAAAAATCATTATAAAAAAACAGGTCGATAAAGAAATTAAAAAAATTTTATAATTTAATATTTAAAAAATTTTTCATTTATTATACTACTTAATTCAATTTTATTTATAATTCATTTTTTAAATTTCAGTTGTATCCTTTTTCCTCAATTATTTCTTTCGACATCACCCATTATATATAAAAACAAACTTTTTAAAAGAATAATATTATTGTCGACATCATGAAACCCAGGGTCTTTAGATAAAATGTGTGAAGAGGTACTTGATTTTGTTATTTGGGACCTATTTTTAATTTCGTCAAAACCAACAAGGATCAAAACCATTATAAATATTTAAAAAAAACATAAAATAAAAAAAAACTTGTAAAGAGTAAAAATAACATTTAAATAAAAGCAAAGTTAAAATAAAAATATATAATATATAATTGTAAATATTAAAGGAAAAAAGGTACGAGTAGTATGAAATTTACATTTCAATTTGCATAGCGAATATGCGGAAAAAATTTATTAACCTTGGTCAGTAGCTTCAATCTTCAATTTTGAGTGCTGGGCGTGTTTTAGGGGTGATTGTGTGCCATTATAGTATATTAAGGTGTTGGGTGGAAAAAGGCCCCAATCCATCCCAATCGACCCAACCGACCCAACATACTCAAAACACTCCACAGCTAAAACAAATGTTGACCTGTTGTCCTATGAAAATGGCAGCAGTTCTGCTTAAATAATTCATGAAGTCAACAGAAGTTATTCCGATGACACTTTAGGCGATGTGTTTAAATGATTTTTCACTGTTTTTCTATGTGAAGTGAAATGTTTGTGAAAATCTAACAGAAAAGAAAAATTTTACTAAAAAAAAAAATAAAAATAAAAATAAAATAAGAAATATAAATAAAGTTTAAAATGTGCAAATACTTGTGCTTGCTTTTGGGCATTTGTTTAAAAAATTCACAAAATCGTAGAAGGCAAATTCAGAGTAAAAATTTTTACTGCCACAAAATTGTTGACAATTTTGGCCTTTTCCCTGGTACGCTTGGCTCCTGGTACTCTTGTAACAATAAATATTTAAAAAGTGCTTTTTTTGTGCTTTTAACATTCACGAAAAAATTGATTTAGTTATAAAACACAAGTAAATGGCATACCGAAATGGTTAACTTTTTACTACGAAAATTGACCGTTTCGAGTTGAATTGGTCAATAGGAAAAAAAATTGGTAGGAAAAGTTATTTGCATATAAAACTCTTGTTAACAAAATGGAATAAATAAAATGTACTACGATTTCTGGTGCACATACACTGAATATTTTAACAATTTTTTATTTATTTTATATGAAGATATATATATTTTTTGAATTCTGTTACGTTAAGGGAATTTATCTGAGTTTGTAGTTTGTTCATGATTTTGTGTTAAATGGAATATGAAACCGTGTACTATACTACTATATCTATGATAAAGTGAATGAAATACTACTTTTAAAGCAATTGCAATGATTAGATATTCAGAAAGATAATATTTTATTGAGGATTCTGTGTCAATTGAAAATTCAGGAAATTGAAATAAAATCAATTTTAAAATATCAATCAAGCTATTGAATGCAAACCAAAAAAATTTATTAAAAAATCATAGCGAATTCGGAAACTACGACAAACCAATTCGAAATTCAGTTTACGAGAGTAACTTTTATCACTTAAAATTGATAAATATGAACTATAATCACGTTAGTAAAATATTATGACATTTATTTAACGCGTATTTTAAAGTTTTTAAATAGTAATTCGAACAAACTAGACAGGAAAAGAGCAGCCACACCAATGATTGGACTGAAACCTTTTTGCGGACTAGGATATAGTACGCTCCTTTCTCTCAGAAAAATAAAGGACAACCAGAATAAAAAGGATTGCTGGGATAATATACCAGGATTAAAACAATCCCAATTACTGATTGGTACCTATAACAATAAGAGATACCAGGATTGTATGAACCTATCAAAAGAAAAACTTAGAATCGTCATAGGAATCGTAATAGGGCACTGTAAACTAAAATACAGATACAAACTGTAGATTTTGTTAAGAGAATGAGGATTCGGCTGTGTCACATGTGTTGTTGTTATAATGCCATGCGCTAAAACACATATGGAATAGCTTCCTGGGAATATACCATATATTCTTATGGAAGACGCAATAAAAGTCTGTAAAGTAAAGTATACTACTTTTTATTGACGCAACAGTGCTTAGAGATCTACTCTAAGCCCAAAAGGGAGCACAAAACTTTAATAATTTTTTAATCCACAATCTGTCTTTGGATCATCAGGGATTGCAATATTTAAAAGTTAACTTTGATAAGGAGATTTTAAATTTTAGGTTCCAAAGTTTTTACGTTAATAGGAGTAAGAGAAACTTTTTAACTCATGTAATACTTACATGATGTTTGTGTGATGAAGTTACATATATGTGACTTCATCACATAAACCATAGCGCTTCCTTTTTATCGTTTATGAATGGAATTATAAAATCAAGTAGTGATTTTTACTTTTTAGTAAAAAGTAAAAATCACCTCTATTTTTTAATTTCTTGCGTGTATTTCCAAGTATAAATAGGTTGTCTTATTTTTTTACTATATACAATTTTTAATATGAATATTAACATAATTATATTATATATATATAAACCCTCTATTCTGTGAACCTTGACAAATTGTCAACCTTGACAAATAAGCTAGATGGTGAATTTATCAAGTACAGAGATAAGATAGAGTAAATTAATATATGTTATATTAAAATATTAAAAATATTTGTAATAAACTTAACTGCCGCTTTTTAAATTTAATTTTAACAAAAAATTTGCAATTTACCTGGTTTGAGATAAGAGCCTAAGACTATATGGTTTACTTCTCAGTGATTGGACAGACTACTAACAGGCTACAGTTTCAACTCCACTCTTGAATTTTAATATATTTTGTCGAAATATTTGCATACCATTTTTAGCATAAAGTATTCTAACTGCAACTATTATTGCATTTCTTAATCATTAATCGCAAAATTTGTATCTGAATGCATATAATAAAATATCAAAATTGACTAAAAAATAAATAATTAATATTTTTATATACTTTTAATAATTACAAAATGAAAAAACAATTAAAACTACATATCCAAATTGTGGCTCAATAGTTATAGTAAATCAAAGTACTCTTCTCATTGGTTTCATTCTCATCATATCGGACAAATATGACTGTTGTTTAATTTATGAATTTTTACCAGTGTACTTGTATGTATTAATATGAATACTATTATCATATATCATATATGTGCTGCGTAGTAGGTTAATGAACAATGATAAATAAATGAATGAATTATGAATCAATGAATGCTATACCACTGGAACGAGAAGTTATGACAAGTTCAAAAGATTTTTAAATTTCAATAAACTGAGTTCATTTTAAACTTTACTCAATAAATTTCAAAACTTTATTTTATTTAATTTATTTAGTATATATTTCTTTTATATCTTTCATTCATATTTCCTTTTTTTTCTAGAAATAAAAAAATTATAAAAATACTAAAATCGTCCTTAATGCATGTGTGTATGTAAATAAAAGTGAAATTATTTGCTCGAACCATCAAATTTATTCAAAATAGGCACGAAAACCATTCAAAAACTTAAGTGCGCTCTTAAGTGATACTGCGGGCTTGTTCTGCACGCCATGTGCACATTATCCTTGACATATCTACCATTCATCAGCGCGTAGTCAGTGGCGTTTTCTAAGAAAAATGTGGGTGATTTATTTTTATTGAAAATTAATTTATTACATTCATATAGAATTCTTTTAAATTTATTTTATCGTGAAAAAAGTCTACAGTATTCGGTATTTTTAAAAAAAACACAAAATACAATAATCAATGAAGAATTATTTTATCGCCTTTGAAGTCACCTCAGACGATTGCAATACAACTATATCAGTGTAGTTTTTTATCTTTCAAATTATTAAAGACTATATACCATGTACATAGATTGCTTGATCTAAAGGTATTATTTCTATAAGTTATAAATTGACCAAAAAAAATTAAGAGTTCATTAAAATCCATTAATTATTTCTCCTTTCATATATCTTTAACTATCAGTTAAAAATATTAGATATTAGACTAGCATTCTAGAAATTAAGATTTATACTGAATTAAGTGTTTCCAATTATAAGGAGATCTTTTATATAAATAAAATGATTTATATTACTTTCTGATGAATGCTTAAAATTGAAAAACGTAGGTTTTTAAATAGATTAAATAGGTTCATTTAATCTAGATATACTTTTTCACAGCTTATAATAATTACTAGTCAATGATGATTTTAACTCTCTAAACTGTACAATGGTGTCCTCGTTTAGTTAACTGTATTTTAACAAAATGCCCTAAGAAATTTAACAGGATTGTGTAGATCATTTGCAACTCCAACTTCACTTTGATAGTTTAATTCGTCCAAACCTGGCATATATTATTGTTTTATAATGCCAGAATATGATTCTTTGGGAGATTGGTTTTATATTCCCTGGATCATTTTATATTCTATGTATAATCTCTTGTATCATAACCTTATAGTGCCTTTCCACTGTCTTCGTTAGACCAGTTATCATACTTGAGATTACTTGTCCCCGAAGTAAATTAACTGGTCTAACGAAGCCTGTGGAAACGCACTATAAGGTTATGATGCAAAGGATAATCCACAGAATATAAAAGCAATCTCCCAAAGAATTATATTCTATCAGATATAATTATTAATTATAATAATTACAAAAGCTGTGGATTATCAGAATTTGTATTATAACCTTATAGTGTGTTTCCACGGGCTTTGTTAGACCAGTTAATTTAATTGAGATTATTTGAGTCCCAAGTAAATTAACTGGTTTAATCAGTTTTGATTGCTTTTATATTCTGTGTATAATCTTTTGTATCATAACCTTATAGTGCCTTTATAGTGCCTGGCTTTGTTAGACCAGTTAACATACTGGTCATTCCACATTTTATATATAGTGGGATTCAAGTAATTTCAGCAATCTCTGGTAAGTTAAAAGGTCTAACGCAGCTAGTGAAAATTTACTATTATAATAGCCTTTATAAATAACTTATCTTATAAATAATTTCCTACATATATGTATTAGTCATTCCATAATAATAAGAATCCTTCGGGCATCTGAGCAACAGTTCGTTGTGTATTATCCGCTACTGTGCTACTGCTAAACTCTAAAAAATATTAAAATAAATACATTTACATATACGTATATACAATTTTTATATACTTATATTAAATGTAAAAATATTTGTTGGACTCAAAAATTTAACGACAAAATTTACGGAAACATCCTTTAGGCGTTCTACAATACAATTTCCAACATTTCGAGTCACAAACAGATTGCAGCCCACAATTACTTGGAAAACATTGTTGGGATATCCATCGAGAAGGCAAGACAGACGGTTGGTTGGTTGGCTACTGTTTGCTCTGACTGAGTTCGGTAATTTAATATAAATTTTTAATATTCAATTTTACTTTAAAAAACTTTGCACACAAAACGCAAAATTGTGAAAATGCCTAGAAAATTATCAAGGAAGCAAGTTAGCTCAGATGGCAGTACATTTCGGCGTTCTTTGGCAATACTTAGCAGGAATATTATTTCCAAAAAGTTTCGGTTTTTTTGTCCATTTCCATTTTTTATAAAATTTCATTTTGTTCGCTTCATTAAAAACTGGCAATAAAAAAAGAAATGCCTTTTTATTTATTTATTCACGTTATTTTTTCTGAGCATTTCACATTAAAAAAAATGTTTGCAAAAATTTTTTAAAATTATGCTTTCGCATGAAATGCTCGTCGGAGTTGGAGACGAAAGGATATGGTTGACCTTAGAGGACGGCAAATAAAAATTTATATATTGTGGGCGTGCTGGAAATGCTAAATGGGCGCAGCGCACTAATTTGTAAAATATTTTAAGTTAAATGTGCGATAAAAAATCAGTTGAGCCAGGACAATTTTGGAAAATTTCTGTTTTTTCTCGTTCTCTCGTTATTTTAATGAGTTTCTTCCATTTAAACGAAATGTCCATGGAGCGCAGGATAATGTGCAGAAATTAAAGAAGTTTTCCGTAATGGAAATTGTTTGCTTTACTTGACTTTTAAACGATTTCTATATTAATTATGAGTAAAATTGTCTCTGAGGCTTATTATTTTCATTAGCAGTTAATTAAGAAATCTGATAATTTTCAGGGAAAAAAATTAATACATAAAAAACGCTAAATTCTTTAAATTTATTTTTAAAATTACATTTCATTGTAATTAATTATGATTTTCTTTCACCTAAGACTTCTATATACTACAATAAAAAAATAAAAAATATTGACAATAAATATTATGTTACAGTATGCAATTTTATATTGCAATTCAGCAGACAAAGTAGAAAAAAGATGATTCCCAATGTAATTTCCTGTTAATACTGAAATTTAATGTTTCAGTGTTCTTTTTATAATTATTTTTATATACGTAAAGTGTTTAAAGTCCATTCTGGAGAAGTAAATTTAATTATTATAAACATTTTTCCACTACTTGTCTAATGACTTCGAAGTTTCATATTTATTTTTTAACGAATTTTTTGCTGATTTTAGTATTTAAAAACATTTTGGACTTTGGTTTAGGAATATGTTTATGTATGGAATTTGTTTTTTTTTATTTATTATGTTTATAAAATTTTTAAAAAAATATATATGATACCAAATATTTGTGATATGCATATATATTTATTATGTTAAAGCTGTTTTGAGCTAGTGCACTTATACTCATTTTTAACTCGAGGTTTCTTCAAAACCTCTCTCCACACCTTGACTAGATTGTTGTTTATCACTTCATCAGACTAAGCATTAATTGACCTTAGATCTGCAAACCTCCCCGAGAAGGAATATACATATTTGTTTTGAAAATTTTTAATTTCTTATAAATAATTTCTGAACAAACTGCAAATTGCAAATGAAATTAAAATTATGACAAATTACATACTTGTAATGTAATTTGACACTTCGAAAATAAAAAGCACTATACAATCCAAAAAAATAATAAAGAAATTATTAAAGTCATATGAAATGCATATTCTTGATGAAAAAGAATCTGAAATAAGTTAGATTAACAAAAGCGTTCTTGGCTTTCTCGCTTTGGAATTGAAGACCCAGATTCCATAATTTTACAATTTGACTTAAAATCATGTTAGTGGAGATTCATCCATACTGATAAGATAACTTAAAAAAATTTTTATAGCTTTTCTAAAATGTTTTAGTTATTGGTTACAAAGTCGTATTTGATTGCCAGCTCAAAACTTGATATGAAATATTGTACACCTACTGTCTAGACTTTCTACTAAATCTATCTCGGTCTATTGATGAAGTTCAATAATGATGTTTTGTAGTTTGTATTTTGTCGCTCTCAAGATTTACACAATCACTTTACAATAAATCAGCTACAGACACATAGCAATATATCTTTGTTATTGTCTGTCTATAACACTACAGAGACTAGTTAGATAAATACGTACACTTAACATTTGTCATAGACTTTACTGATAGACTACTCATAGGTCCACTGAAGTTTAAAAATGGATATTTTATGCCTTAACAATAGTTTTATAATCCCCCCAATTCAGATCAGAAGAAGATGGTGTAACCTATTTTACATGGCGCAGTGATAGTACTTATACAGCAAACATATAAGTAAAAGAAAGGCCAACATATCTGCTTAGAGAAAGTATATAGATAGAGCAAGGATCTAACTATTAAATTTTATAACTAAAGTTAGGGTAATATCATTAAAAAGTAAGAGAGAATAGAAAATAAGTAAAAATATTATGCTAGCTAACTGCATTAAAAATATAGAATAATATTGAGAAAAAATTTTTGTATTAAATTTTATTTTAACGTCAGTTATGATGAAAGTGACTATTAACTATTTAACATTATTAACAAACTACTCAATAGAAATAGAGATGTTTCGAACAGTACTGATTTAAAATAAAATTTTTTTTTTATTATTTTAATTAGTTCAATTTTTGACTGACCATATAGTTGTTTCGAGTATTGCTTAATACACATCATTAGTGGTCTTGGTATCATTTTTGGATTTAATTATTTATAAATAACTTTTTAGGTCTATAAGTACCAAGGGTTGAACTGGTAACCTGCCAAATTTAAAACTCAGAGTCAGTGTTCAATAGCAAACTGACACAAAACCGTACTTGACTGGTATATTCGAAGTGGTCTTGGTATCATTTTTGGATTTAATTACTTATAAATAACTTTTTAGGAGTATAAGTACCAAGGGTTGAACTGGTAACCTGCCAAATTTAAAACTCAGAGTCAGTGTTCAATAGCAAACTGACACAAAACCGTACTTGACTGGTATAGGCGAAGTTGGAGTTTTGTTAATTTGCTGTGAAAGTTCATTAAAAAATTCATTTCATGTGTTATATTAGAATGAAATCATAATCCAGCTGTAGAATAATTGAAATAATTAATTAAATTTTTTATTTTCATTTGTTACATTTAGAAATAATAATTTTTTATAAAAAATTATTAATTGAAATATTAAAATTTATATCATAACTCATATTTTCGGTATTATTTTTTTTTTTGGTAATCTTTTATCTATGGTTCATTGCAGTTCCTTGTTTTTATACTTGTTCTTAGATCTTAGGATCAGAACCGCCGAGTTTAATTTTGTCAGTACATTTTCTTAGAGAAGGAACTTATCTTACAAAATATTTAAGGAAAGTTGTGCAACTTATATGAAGTAATTGCCTATAAAGACTTATACGTCTAATGAAGGGCATTCCTATTCAAATTTGACATGGTACTCAGTTAGGTAGGTACTCGTCTAAATATAATTTCTGAGCATGCATTATTTTTTATAAGTGAAGAATAAGTGAAACGTGCGTCCAATCCATCGATAGCAACTGCGGTTGGTAAATTTCGTGTGTAGGTAATTCAATATGTGAAATAATTGAACAAAAAAAAAAAATAAATGTAAAAAATATTAATACAAAAAAAATTACCAATAAAAACCGAATTAAGTAGCTCATTTTTCATAACACTCGTTTACACTTATACCGCCTTAAATTTCAGTGAAGCGGTACTTTGACCGTAAAATATGAATGTTTTGCATGTAGGCAGTTGGTAGCAAAATCAGAATTGGCTTGTCACTTCAAAAGTTATTGACCTAAAATTTGTTGTCATGTCAAAAAAAAAACGCAACTTCACTTTTAAGTCGTATCGCAGGTAAATTAATTACACAACAAGCGAATTTATATAACCATTATTTTTTAATAAAAATAAATTTAATTTATCAATTAAAATACGATCAAGAGATATTTTTAAAAAGTCGTTGGAACCATTTCGGTATAAAATACTTCTAATTGTAGGCTAGTATTTGGTTATCATTTTTGCAAGAACCTAAAAATAAAAAATAATTTTTTAAAAAAATTTGCACTGTTTTGTCTTATCAAAAATTAAACTATCGAAACTAAAATGTGACACAGTTTCTATTATAATTTGCCGGTAAAAAATTCAAATTATTAGAGTCAATAGATAAGATAAAATTTAACTATGCAAGCAGTTCTACACAAAAAATAAGGTTTTATGGCACAAAGCACTTGTAGACTTGCGTTTGTTTAGATAAATCTTTTTTTTCCTTCTCTTATCAGTGGAAAAATAAAATCTTAAAAGGCAAACTGAAGAGAAATTTGATAACAGATTTTAGATTGTAGCATATTTGTTACAATAGAAGTTGTGACTAATTATTTACATAAAAATATCTTAATTTTGTTTTAGGGCAATTAAGTAAAATCACCGAATTTTAAAGACAAAAATTTATTAATTTATTAAAAATATTCATAAAGAGGTTTTTTCGAACAGTAGTGAAATACAACAACAAAAATTTATATTTTATATTATTTTAATTAATTGAATTTTTGGTTGACCATACAGCTGTTTCGAATATTGCCAAATACCCATCATCAGTGGTCTTGGAAATAATTCTTGAATTTAATTATTCGTAAATAATTTTTTTTTTGAGACTGCAAGTACCAGGAATCAAACTCGAGTTCTGCCGAATGTGAAGCTCAGAATCAGCGCACCTTAACCAACTGATCCAAAGCCTTACTTGACTTAATTGTTCGCATATTTTTCTGGAGTTTTGTTACTATTACTATGAAAGTTTTTATTAACAATTTTACTTGCTGTGTTTATATTAGAAGGAAATCATAAACCAGCTGTAGAATAATTGAATTAATTAATTAATTATAATTTTATTTTCAATTGTTAAATTTCAATACTATTCTGTTCTATTAAAAATATTCTATATTTAAATATATAATATATAGAGTCTATAAATAAAGAGACTTTTTAGAACAGTAGTGAACTACAACAACAAAAATTCAATTTATATTATTCTTATTAATTGAATTGTTAGCTGACCATCTATGTGATTTGTGGCTCGAAAGCCGATATGTGACATTGAGTATTAACTGTTTAACACATGAATATATCCAGATCGCGTCCACCTTAATGTTAGTTCCTTTGCAATAGGTGTTGATATATCCATAATATAAAGAAAGGGATCAACAATTCAATTTAGACGGAGGGCTCTACTAAGCATAATGTCGTGGGTATGTCCATCTGTGTAGCACGCAGAGATATATTGCTTGACCAGGAATGCTCTTTTACAAAAATAATTTTGAATTCAACATGTGATGACGGCCGGTCGCAATCCGCAAAGCTATATAAATCACAATGGGACGTCATATTACTTAGTATATATAACCAAAAGAGTTTCTTTATCTTTACTCAATGTGCATTCCGCTAGAGCTTTAAACACAATGTTGCATTATTTCAGCCATGTGCAGAAGAGGTAAATATGTTGTCCAGTACGACACCTAAGATTTAGGTATAGTGAGGGTGGGGATTCTGAATTCACCTTTGGCATACGATATAACTCTGACCCTTCGAAGAGTTTTGTGACTTTGAATATGTAGAGATGAAATAGTATTGGTGCAAGAACACTGCCCCCGGTGATACCTTGTTTCAATATTCTAGCTTTTGATATCTTATCTCCAGAAACTACTTATAAGTTAGTTACAGATCTATAGTTTTATTGAATCAGCGATAGGTATAGTATCAGCTAAATCATTTAACAAGTTGATATGGGAGATTGTGTCAAAAACTTTAAGATTGGAGTTTGTTAATACTATTTTATATGAACACCAAAATAACTACAATATTCAATTATTGAATACATAGTATTTGTGTTATAACTTTATAGAAATTCTTTATATTATATATAATATAATTAAAATTTTATTATAATAATATAAATAATATTTTAATACAATAAAAAAAATTGTTCAAACTAATATAATCACATGGGTTAGGTTAATTAAGATCCATTGCGATATCAAATCAGAGTGTTATTCCTAGCGATAATGTGCATTACTTAGTATGTGCTTGTTATTAGCGCATCCTAATTATATATAAATAGCATAGAAAAAATAAAAAAATTCTGTGTAATACTAAATATTGTTTGTGATAGCTATTAACATGTAAAAAATTACAGTTTATCACTAAGTCAAAAGAATTTTTTTTATCTTCGTACTAAGAGCTTTATAAACATTTTGCTTTCAGTACTCAACGCTGACGAAACTGCGGACAAAATGTCACTCACTTTTTGCTTCTTCGTGACATTGAAATAGCTTAGTTTACGTCAGAATGTAACAAGTTATTGTCTAGAACTTAACATAATTATCTTTTTTAAATAAGATTAAAATATTTGATTAATTACTTGACTGCCTTTTATAGCCAAATTCAAAAAATCTCTTTATTATCTTGAGGAAATATTAGGTTTAAATATTTTGATGATGCCAAAATGAAATAGAAAAATTATTTCCGCACTGGGGAAAAAAAATAAAAAAATAAAAATTAAACAATAATTAATTAATGAAAACAAAACCAAATTTAAATCAACTGGTTTATGTTTGTTTTTTTTTTAATTAAATTTTATCATTTTTGTTTGTATAAATAAATTTTGAAAAATTGCTAAACAATTAAAGCAACTCAGCTTAATTAAAATGCGAACTACTTTTAGAAAAAAAAAGGTACAGATTAAAAAAAATTTTTTTAAATTAAACTAGAAACACAGCAGTAATATATTTCATTCTTAAATTAATATTAATATACAAAAAAAATTTTATTAAAGGAAAATAACATTTTTTTTTATACAAAAACCGGTCACAGAAAAAAAAAATTTTTTTTAAACCTAAAAAATATAAATAAAAATTAACAATTATATATATGAAGTTTTTTTTTTGGATTTGAAATGTATCTGCTGTGATTTTATGAAATGAGCTACGTCTAAGGCTTGCCTGCTTTCGTAGGCTTAAAAATTTTGTCAGACTGTGTTTGAACTTCAAAATCTACTGGCAATTTCTCGCAATTTGCTCTCAACGAATTTAATGCTGTAAGCGTGTCTAAATTTTTTATTTTCCAGATGTAGAAAAAATTATTTTTTTTTTATATCTGAAACTCAAATTTGTGTTTTCGTGGTGTTAATTTGATTGTTATTTTAATGGCCAAATTTGTTAAATTACTCTTTCGACCAATTCAAATTTGGTTGAAAACGCGACATTTCTAACTAACAAGGCTGAAACAAATAAGCAACAAAATGAAATGAATACAAAATAATATAACAATACTACTAATAATAATAATAATGGAAAAAAAATTAAAAACAATAAAAACTACAACAATTTTGAGGTGATTGATCTCGCTAAGGCAAATCCATGACAGCGTCTGTCGAACCTCATCACTTAAATTTCCGCGTTGAGCTGAAAACTTCAATCTCGGTTTTGTAAACTGAGCCAACACAAACAATAATTATAGATAATTATCTGTGTAATTAAAATTACAATAAAATGATTATTGTTTAAGATTTAATTAGGCTTTTCTTTCATTGAAATACTCGAATTAGCTACGCTTGCCACGCCACCCTCGTCTTAATCATTTAACAATATATGTAGAGCATATATATGAATATTAAAATATTATACCCGTAATTAAAGTTTTATGTTGTTGTGTCAATAAAAAAATTCTTAAATTAAATTCTTAAATTAATAATGTTTAAGTAGGAGTAAGAGCAGCTGTGGATGTGGAAATAATTAAGTAATTAAAAATGTTTAGTTATTAAAAATATAATGTATCTGACACATGCCTCAGGAATATTTATTTCGTAATGACCATCAATCTTGCCTGATTAATTATTTTTTTATTAAAACTGAATATTTAATTACTTTATTAATAAATTTTAATTGGTGAATGATTACTAATTTGATTTATTTAATTTATTTTAACTCATTGATTCTAAGTTATGAGTTTATAAAATCGTTTTTTTTTAAATATTTAGTCATCAAGTGTTAAATAGTTTTTAAATTTGTTCAAGTTTGTTTTTACAATTACAAAGTTTACGAAGAAGTAGTCTTCTGAGCAGCTGATCTTAACACCGAAATCGAATTTAAAACAATTTGCTCCAGTTAGCAAAAATAATCATTGCTTATAACAGTATCTCTTGAGCTGTGAGCTTAACGTGACATATAGCACTCCGTTAAAGAAAGGACATAGTTAAATTAAAAATATTTTGCAGGTAATAAATAAGAAAAAAATGTTAAACAAAATAATATTTTATAAATAGAAAGAAATGATTAAATATCAGAAATAATCCCAAGATAACTGATCTTGGAGTATCTCTTAAGCTGTGTGACGTTAGCGTACATATAACTATAAAGAAAAGGACATAGTTAAATTAAAAATATTTTTCTGGATAAAAATAAGAAAAAAATGTTAAACAAAATAATATTTTATAAAAAATAATATTTTATAAATAGAAAGAAAAAATTAAATTTAAGAAATCATTCCATGATTACTGATCTTGGACTGTCACTTAAGTTGAGCTTAGCGCGACATACAGCACTCTATGTAGGAAAGGACATATGTATATTAAAAATATTTTCAGGTAATGAATAAGAAAAAAAATATTAATAAAATAATATTTTAAAAATAAATAAAAATAATTAAATATAAAAAATAAAATGAAAACCACTGATGATGAGTATTTGGCAACCCGGAATATCTATATGGTCAGCTAAAAATTGAATTATTTGAAAATTAATAAAAAAATAAGAATTAATT
>NC_051846.1:20338543-20361514 GCF_002237135.1 Teleopsis dalmanni
AATTTAATAATTTTTAATTTTATCCGACATATTCTGATTGTAGTTTAACCAACTTTTAAACAAATTTACTTGTGGGCGTAAAACTACTGAAAATCCCCAACTATTATCTCTTGGTCTTCATTATTTTAAAAATACTTTGTATAAAAGCAAAGTTTCATGATAATTTTCCGCCATACTGCACCCACCTACCCATCAACCTACGTTCTGCCTACGACCTTTGACTTAACTAGGTCAGTTTATTTTCATTAGCACATAAAGTAAATAAAATTATTTTTTACTACTGCCGCCATTGCCGCTTGCATGTCAAAGCCTACAATGTATGTAACCGAGCCGTATCCGTTTCCGTGTGTCTTCTTCATGTGTAATTTGTATAAGTTTTTTCCCTGCGCTACTTTGACTGCGTTTATGGCGATCGTAAAACTACATCCTCCAAAGCTGCTTTAATATTGAATACAATTAACAATTAAACTCAGTTTACGACAGTGCAAACAACCTCATAGTTCACATTTAACTACTTATATCCTAAAGGGACGCCAATTTCTTGTGGTCGTAGTTTGTTTTTATTAATAATGAAATTAAAATTTATGAGCGAGTTTCTCGAATTTCGGATTAGTATATAATTTTCCTGATTTTCAAGATTATCTCTTGCATAAAAGTAATAATCCTGCTAGTCTCAATACATAAGAACAGCATCATATACAAAATTGTGAAAATTGAAACTGGAAACTGGAAAGGGATGAGTTTTTGATACTTCAATCTTTAATGAACAATAAACATTTAGTTCAAACAAAATCTTCTTTGCAGCTAATGCGGCTACCGATTTATTCCAAAAATTCCGAAAACTAAGTCTTGATTTTATGTGGTCGCGTCTATTTTCGAAAATATCTACATAGAAGAAAAAAAAAAGCAGAGCAATCCAACTGTATGTATTGCGAAATAGACGATGATGATACTCAGCATGGATAAAGCACGTTATTAGAAGAGAATATAGATCACATAACTTTCGAAAATATCATTAAAAAAATTAGAGAACGAGCAAAAAATTTTAAAATAATCACAAAATTCATTGGAAACATGCTTCAAAAAAAGAAAATCATGGACGCAAACAAAACTAAAGCGAAAAACAAACTGAAAACATTCCAAACCAAAACTGGGGTAGGAACCTGAATGCAAGTTCTTATGGGCCGTCAACGAATAAGGGATCCTCTCAGAAGTAGTCCCGTGGGAGAGCAATCCCGATAAAGAAGTGGGGTGTTTTAGTCCGTATATTGCACAGTAGGAATCAGACCCAAATTCTCAGCGACGATTGGTATGACGATGCGAAAACATTCCCACTCTTATCCACAAAAAAAAAAATAAATAATAGCGAAATAACATATACTGTAACTCACCTCTCACAAGCAAATTTGAGGGTATTACAATGGGTACTGTTTTCGAGTGGAAGTACTGAAGGTTCTATTAGACAAGGCACCTTAACCTAACAAAACTTAAAGAGTAGATCATCTTGTATTTCTTCTTTTAGAAGTGTACTTATGTTCGAGAAATCTATTGTATTACTGAGCATAAGAAAGATTCATATCTCTCTGTAGGTCTCTCTCCCTCTTTTCCTGTCTCTCTATCTTTTTGCCCGTCTCTCTATTTCTCTGTCCGTCTCTCTCTCTCTCTCTATATATATATATTTCTCTCTGCATGTTTTTCTCTTTCTCTCTCTGTCTCTCTCTGTTTGTCTTTCTCTGTCTCTCTCTCTGTCGGCCTTTCTCTCTTTCTCTATATCTGTCTCTTTCATATGTAAATGTATGCTCAGTTTTTAGAAGAAGGGAAAGCAATCATATTTCCTATATACTATATATATCATAAAAAACAAAGTTAAGAAAAATAATAATATTCAAATCAAACATATTTAAGTTCAAGTTGTCTTTCGTAGAATTGTTGCTGAACATTTAGTTTTTCTAATTTGTAAAAGTTAACTTGAGTTACGTCAGTCGATTCAAACTGTAAATTTTTTAAATATTTATATAGTATTAGTTATTAATAGCAAAGAAATAAAAATGTTTAAAATTTTTTATAGTTTCTAATTTCCTACAAAGTAACTTAATTTTATTTACTTTCCGTCTATAATATGTGGGCTTAATGTGTTTAACAAATTAAATTCTAAACGCCAGTGTTGACACTTTAAAAACTAATTTTGTGCAGAACTACTTTTTGATTAGCACTAAAATCAATCTTTAATGTATTTTTAATTAAATTTGTCTATAAAAGCAACCCACATAGAAAATGAAAATAGAGATAAACTGGGTTAAAATTCTATAAAATTGACGATTTTGTAGCTCTGAACGAAAAATTATTTAAAATACAAATTTCTTGTCTTTCATATCTCATGAAAGGTTGCCTAATATTCATGCAAAAACACCACAAAAGGTACTAAAGCAGATTCAATAGACTCGTAGTATGAGGTTGTTGCTACCATTTCTGGTATTGTCACAAAAGATAAGCCTGTGCTCACAGTGTTCAGTACATTTACAAAAACATTATACTACGTAAAATATATACGAAGCCATTAGAATATTGTAATCTTCACGCTTTGCCTTATCAATATGCAAATCCTATTATAACTGAGTTGAGGTTAGTCAATACATGATCTGATAGATACTCTGACATAACTGCAAAGATACCATAGAATAACAAACCATACAACGAAGGTGAGTTCAGTCAATTTTGCACATATCAAAAGAATATTTTTGAGTTTAAATTTTGTGAATTAGAATTATAAAAGTAAATAACTTTAATAATTTAGCATAAAAACTGGTTCTACTCACTCTTCTATTTATTTACTTAATTTATGAAATATTTGAATTTTATTTGAATTTTATTTGAATATTTTTTGATATTTACTTAAACTGCTTTGACTATACATTTTGTACTTGTTTCATGAGAAATAAACAAAAATCTACATAATTGCATTGTTTTTCCGTTCATTTGTCTGTTTGTTGCTCTTTCGCATGAGTTGATAATTGAACAATTTCATAAAATAAACTTTGTTTACAATTTACTGTAACTTCGAACTGCATTCGCACGCTAAAATGCATACATAAGCGCAAATGCAATTGAAAAGAAGTGTAAAATGCATCCGAAAAGAGACTCCAGCTACGCCACCTACTCGCCTTGATTTCCATAAGCGAACAATTCTTGAATATTGTTTACTCTGCATGCAGCAAAAAACCCTTATAGATTTTGCCCCATTGCCGGCATCTTTACCAACACTGGAAGCATTTTGCACTGCAAATACTGCATTTATCGAAATCCATAAAAACACTATAATGCAAAGTAGCAATTTCCATGCTATTTGCATTTTATGCTCATACATAATTTTGGCATTAGGATTGAGGGTGGCCAATCGCACTACGATTCCGAATGAGGACAACACAAATATTATTCTATTTATCTGCAAATGCATGTTTCATTACAAAATGTT
The DNA here is from genome assembly GCF_002237135.1 of Teleopsis dalmanni. Lineage (NCBI taxonomy): Eukaryota > Metazoa > Arthropoda > Insecta > Diptera > Diopsidae > Teleopsis > Teleopsis dalmanni. The sequence continues at coordinate 20,342,016 of NC_051846.1, forward strand.
TTTGCATACTTGCAACTCGTATTAATGGCCTTAGGAGATAAAATTCTTTCCTTTAGTCTTTAAATATTAGTGACTTTCGATCTTTTGCTGCCAAAACTCTGTTTAGTTAGCAATTTTATGAAAAATGTATGTAAAAGGAAAAATAAATTTCTTGTTTATTGTGTCAATAATGCATTACTCTTTTCTAATAAGAAATCTTTGTTTTTTTTTAAGGAATAATGGACTTAAATTGTTTAAAAAAACAACTGTTAGTCATATATTTTTACAATTTATCTCTAATTTAATATTTTGATGGTAATACGTTATTTATCGATTAAATTTATCGATTATACAAAAACATTTAGTAATTATAATTAATATTTATATTAATTTAATATTAAATATTATTTATTATACATTTTATTAATAGTAATAGCTTTGTTTATTCTTTGATTACATTTTATATTACGAGTATATTTTTATATATATAGCCGAACCATTTAATAAAGATTTTTATATCAAATCTATTTGGTACTCCAAATCTTCGTATCTATAAAAATAGCTTAAACAAACTTAATAAAATAATAAAAGAAGAGCTATCTTCTATCTTCATATGACTATCAACAAATTGTTGTAAAAAGCGACTAAAGCGATTGAGTAATTACATTATTGACCACACTTTTCAAAATAATACATTATTTTAAAGAACAGGGCTTATGAGAATAGAGTACGTAAAATTTAGATATGTGACATTTATGACAGAAGGTCATAGGTTTGTCATTGCTGACTTAGAAGTTAACTTTAAGACTGCTTGTATATTATAAGTTATAATAATTAGTAAAGAGGGACGGAAGAGAGAGAGAAAGAGAACTATAAAGAGAACTAGAGAGAGAAAGAGAACTATAAGGAGAACTAGAGAGAGAAAGAGAACTATAAGGAGAACTAGAGAGAGAAAGGGAACTATAAAGAGAACTAGACGGAGTAAGAGAACTATAGACAGATAGAGAACTAGAGAGAGAAAGAGAACTAGAGAGAGAAAGACAGAGAGAGAAAAAAAGACAGAGAGTGAAATAGAAAGATAAATAAAAAGACATAGATGGAGAGCTAAAGAGAGAGAGAAAAAAGAGAGAGAGAACGAGAGAAAGGGAGAGAAAGAAATAGAGAAAAAGAAAAAGAGAGAGAAAGGAACAGAGAAAGAGAAACAGAAAAATAGTAAGGCAGAGAGAAAGACACAGTTAGAAAGGGGAAAGAGAAAAAAAGAGATAGTGAGAAAAATAAGGGGAGAGAAAATAAAAAGGAATAAGGTAGCGAGTGAAAAATAAGGAGAGACCAAGAAAGTAAAAAAACAGTAAGAAAAGGGTGTGAAAGTTTAAGAGTGAGAGAGGATAGAGAGAAATTGTGAGAATATTTTATACGCTTTGACTATAAGCAATATTAATCAAGTATTGACTTGATGAGTATCGTCAATTTGATGCCTCAAATCTTATACTTCATGCAATTTTTCAGACCGCATTTTACATCATTTCAACTTATTTATTTTCTTTAAGAAAATACCATGCAATATATAAACGCAATCTTACTTTTTTGATAAGACTTTCTAATACTTATACTTATTTGATTTCCTTGAACATGGTTCTACCAAGATTTATAACCCAACATTTTGTTAAAGCTGGGTTACCATAATACCATATTACAATATTACAAAAACCATATTATATAATAATTTAATTAAATAATATTTATAGATTTCTACTCTTTTATTTTATTTAAATTGTTTATTATTCTTTATTGCTTTATTTGATTTTATTTATTATTAAATCAAAAGACTTAGTTATTTAAATATATTTATTAAGAATTTTATACAAACCACAAACTTTTAATTAAAACTCGATTATTACATATCGCTTGTAATAAATAAATTAAAAAATAAAGTAAATATTCGAGAAATGTTAGGTTCACAACCCAGAGCTACTAGTCTATAATAATTACATGCCAAACAGTATCTTTTTATAGATAATAGAACGACAGTATACAACAACAGCAAACACGATTTGAAATTGTTTCTTAAAACATTATTAATTATTGCTTGTTGTATAATAAATAAATGTAAGTAAATATTTTTCTGTAATAATATTTGTATGGAGCTGTTCTGTAAAATTATTTTTAGCTTTTAGTTGGTGTTTGCAGTGCAGTTAAATAGCACTTTTTATTTCCCAAATTCTTTTATATTTTTTTTAACAATTTTTTGTATTTTTTTTTAACAGCATTAGTTCTTATAACACGATACGTATGAACTAGAGCTTTAAAAAACATTTAAAAAGAGCTTTGTTGCTCTGTCCAAGAAATACGAATATAAGCACTTCTTCAGAATGCTTAAGAGAATTCAAAAAAAATTCTCTTATAAAATCTATAATGCATAGAGGTTTAACTGTATCTTGTATTGGAAGAAACAAAAGGTCTCTACCTCTACCTCTACTCTATCTCCACATCTACCTTGAATTCTTATAATAATTGAACTAAAACCATTCTTTAAAAATCTTGGTTACTCTGTCTACAAAATAGAAATTTAACCACTCCTTTAGAATGCTTAGGAGAATTCAGAAAAAATTCTCCTATAAAATCTATAATGCATGGAGGTTTAACTTTATCTTGCATCGATAGGGGCCAATATGTCTCTGCGTAGATTACAGTCAACCAGATTATTCAATAGCATACAATAGTATATGTGTATAATAGTATACATTGTGTACGTATACAGTACTATGGTATATGTTCGAAATAAGTTGAGTATTGTCAGCATATATAAGTAAAGTGAAGAACTTTATTTCGCAATTTCTATTACTTAGTAATATTGCACATCCATTAGGGTATTGCACATCCAGTGTGCAAATTCGATATAGTTACTTTAATAAATGATGTTAAGCACTTTTATATAATATTTTTTTAATCTTAAAATTTATTAAGTTGTCAAAATATTTTTTCTCAAAATTGCAAATGCATCGGAAATTGAACTCCTCTTTTCAAAGTTTATTTACAATCAACCAAATTGAATTGCATGATTTATATTTTCAGAAACATTTCGATCAGATCACACAAACTATACGGAGTCATAATTATTGTTTATAAAATATTAGTAATAAAAATGCTTCATTTGCATAAAATCTGAAAATCCATATGGAGAAAAATATATTGAAATAGCATTAATGGCACAATTGTTTATGGAACAAACGGGTCATGCCTAAGCCATTCAACAGGAACAAATTCGCGTAACGTATATTTCCGGTACCCATCGGCGCCATGTTTGCAGAGTCAAAGCAATAATTTTGTAATACGATGACCAATATGAAAATTGAATGCAGAATATGAAGCGGTACATACAAATGAATGAATTTTATTTAATTTACTTTTGGAAATTCATAGATGAAATCAAGCCGCAATGCCCACATTTTCTGAATAATTTTTCTTACTAAAATCAAATTATATGATTAGCAAATGTTTTGCGTAAATAGTTTTGTTGAGTTTTTAACGGATTTATACAATCTGCAAATAAATAATGTATATATATGCACGGCTACAGATACTCGTATGTGAACAACTCGTGATATCTGTAAAATTTATTTGAATTTAATTAGCGATGTGTAAACAAAATAATAAAATATTAGGGTTTTATGCGGTTCGCACATTTTTAAAAATGCATGCAAATTTATGCAAAATAGTTTTTATTCAATCAAAAAAAAAAATAAAAACAAATTTTTTTATTATTTTTAAGTTTTAATAAAATAAAATATGGATACGGTATAAATATTAAAGAATTCAGTAAATTTAAAACTATGTTCAGACAGCCAAATTTTCTTAATTTCGTCAAAAAGGAAATTAAATTAATTTCAAAAGTGTTCATACAAAAATCAAAAAAATATAACCAAAAATATATTAATAAAAATAAATAAAAAAAAATATATGCTATATTTTCCTATTCAGTATTGAACCCAAAGTGGGTCCAAATCTACCATATGGATCTTTTGGCAACATAAAAATGTCATCACACCACGTAAAGCCTAGTACGCGGTTTCCCCAAATTAAGAAAATCATGTGTTTTTTATTTACAAATTGAATGCTAAAAATTAAATGCCTCACACCCCATTTGTACCTGGGAAATTTTAAAAGTTGATTATTATAATTCTAAAGAATAGCATTTTGTAGTTTTATTAGCTTAGGTAGATTTAAAGTATGTGAATTATTCTTCTTCACTCTATTTTAAATTAATAAGAGTTACGAATGCTGTTAAGAGTGCTTTCTAATTTAAAAATTTGCACTACTTTCAAAATTAAAGTCAGCTGTCATTGACATTTATTTAAAAAAAATATCCCTTTTTCGTTATCTTAACTGTATCTTTGGCTTCAAATTTATCTTACGCTTAGTTGCATTTGAAATGTCCCTTAATTTCAGCCTTTGTTTCAATGAATTTAAGGCTATTTTCCTTAATTTCGTTCTAAAGTAAAAACTGAATTTTGTATGGAAAAAACAATTTAAGACGTGTGCGAGTTAGGCTAAGTTGATGCTAAACCAAATGGGACTTTTCTTGGGATTTTTTGCACAGCACACATTTACCCATTTATTAACACGTATCTACACATCACTACATTATCGGCACAACTTAGAATTTCCCTCATTTAGAACGCAACTTAACCTAACTCGCACACGTCCTTAGTTGAAACGAAGATGAAATTAAGATTTTTGCCAAATTAAGATTGTGTCTGAACATAGTATAAACTGATTTTAATAAACAGATTGTAATGTTGAATTAGTTGATTAAAATTTTATATGTATAAAAATATTCAAAAATTATAAATTAATTACATAAAGCAATTTAAAAAAAATCCATAATTGTTTTATAGTATACGCTTTTGTTATAAAATATCTTTATAGTTCGTTTTCATTAAAAGTTTTTTAATTATATGTTATTAAAAATAAGGCTTTTCACAATAGGGCTTTTCTCAATAGGGCTTTTCTCAGATCAGAAATTTTCGTAATACTCGTAACATCACCGTAATATAAAATCCATATTCTAAGTAATAATTCTTTTTTATTACTAATCACAAAAACTTTTCGGAAAATTTTCTAGTAACTATGCACAATATACCATAGAAAAACATATTAAAATAATGTTGCCAAAGGATGTCAAAATTTTCTATTTTTAACTCCAATTTTTCCGAGTTTTTTCGAAAAACTTTTAGTAATCACAATATCATTGAAATATGTGGTTTTGATTGCCTCTACTCCAGGGTGCAAACATTTAATTTTTAAAAATCAAAATATTAAAAATTGTTTTAAAAAATTTCTATATTTTATTAAAATAATAAAAGGCATTAAAAAACCAAAGCAAAGAAAAAAATTTTTACAAAAAAAAAATTTTAAATTTGACATTTTTAGAAGCATAAACGCAATTGTGCTTTAAGCGAAAACAGAAAACAGAAAAAACACTGCAAAAAATTGTTGCTCATTTTTTTAGACGTTTTTGCCTAATCCAGCATCGGCGCTGCTGTCACACTTTTCGATATGCAAACGGCAGCACCAGGAGCAGCAAGTGTCAGTAGCACAAAATAGTTTTCGTGCACTTCTAAAAATAATATTTCTCATGTGCATGTGTCGCAAAAATGTTTATTTTTCTTTATGTGCGAATTTAGGAAAATTTTTAATGCAACATTTGTGCTTACTTTCTCAAAATTTTAGTTTAAAATGACACTAAAAAGTAAAAGAAAATGAATAAAATAGATAGAAACTTCATGTAGAGCAAAATAACACTAATGAAAATTGAGACTTTTGTCGGTTTAGTTAATGATAAGAATATCTATGTCTTAAAAAAAGATTTTAGCAAAAACTATTTTAAAATAAATAAGTTTTGCATTTTAAATAAAAATATCTTGCTGAGCAATCAACATTAAAATTAAGGTGACCAAAGTGTTTTAAAAATCAATAATTCAGTAACTTGATAAATAGTAATTCTGTAACTTTTCCAATCTGTTGTGATACAAGTGAGTTTGGCTGCATTGGCAACTCTGCGCACTAATTAATTACTTTTTTAAAAAGAGTTTTGTTCACTCTATTTTTTTTTTGGTTCAATTTTAATTTTTTGGTAAGCAATCAATTTTTTCATTATTTGATTGAAGTTTTGTTCACAAGTTTTTACTAGTAATTCAGTAACTTTTCCAATTGTTGGATAGAAGTGAGTTTGGCTGCATTCAATCTGCGCATAATTAATTATTTTTTAAAAAGAGTTTTGTTCACTCTATTTTTTTCTTGGTTCAATTTTAATTTTTAATCGGTAAGGCAGAAGCCATTTTTTCATCATTTGATTGAAATTTTGTTCACAAGTTTTTAATGATCTTATTGGCAAAATGTTAAATTATTAATACATATTAATTTGACTACAAAATCTTAATATTGAATACTTTTTAGCACCAGATGATTTTATCCTGCTCCTATTTGAATATCACAATAAAAGATATGTATAGAAGAAATCTCATATACCGAAAACTTTTTAACAGCATCTGATCCTATTTAAATAGAACCTTCCGATAGGAGAAGTATACAAAAAATTAAAAATTCTTAATATTTACTTATTTAAATAATATTATATTAGTTACTATCATTGTTTAAAATAAAAAATATTTTTTCTATGTAATAAATATTTAACACTATTAATATAATAAAAAAATAACCAACAACCAATCAAAAATTTATTTCTCGCCTTCAAAACTCTACTTTGTAATCTAACTAAGCCAGCGGTTTACTCAATTTCTGTGACATTTTTGTAGGATAGCTTTCAATTATTTCTATTAATTTAATTTAAGGCCGCAACTGATTCGATTTAATTAAAATGGTAATTTTAATGTCAAAAAAAAATTAGATCTCCAGCGACTGTCAAACGTATACAATACTACACCGAACGAAAATCCATAAAATCGTGGCCCCATAATGGTGTTCATTATTTTTTGTTTGTTTCTCTGGGTAGAATTTGTGTTGAATCAGTTAATATTAATCATAAAGAACTTATTTTAAATCTAAATCAAAGCTTGGTTACGTGTCTGCATTTCACATTCGAAAATATGTTTCTTACTAGAGTATAATTAACCTAAAATAGTTTGACTGGAAAAGTCAGACATTAACATAAGCAAATAGAAATAAGACGCTAAGATTCTATTTAATAGTAAGAATAATTTTTAATCAAATACGAGATGAAATTAAAGTGTACAGAATTCGAAGGAATGACGAAATTGAGATTCTGATAAGATATAATAAAGTAAACTACTTTAAATATAACACAGCACCTTGCTATCTAACCACATATGAATATTTGAATATAGAAATATTGGACAGTAGTTTAATTATTTATAATATCAGTATTCTCCAACTTATCCACATAATCGAATACAACAAACTTATTATATTTTTATATATAATTTTATTAATTATTTATTTTATTTTCTTTTATTATTATTGATTTCTTTATTCTTTAAATTTAATCAACCACTCAATCAATTGAAATTATATTTTTTTTTCATGGTAAAAAAGTGTTAAATTTTTAATTAAAGTTCCCAACAATCACTGAACTGCTGGAACCATTGCATATATTATTGTTGACATGGTCACCTCAATGCTTTCTAGTATTTCAGACCAATTAGCACAATTAAGCTTTAAAAAATTAACTGTCACATGCTCCTACGCACAAATGCAAAAAAATAAAAAAATAAGAACTATTAATAAAAAATTTAACAAAAAAACTAGAAGAGAATAAAACATAAAAAAAATAATAAATTGCTTTAAATATTGCAATTAAAGCCTAAAGTCAAAGTGTTTCATAGATTGAAATTGCTGGCAACCGTTGGTCCCGCAGTCATTTAAATTTAAACGTTCATCAATTCAAATGCTTTTAACACCAACGGCTCAGGAAACCGTTTTGACCCACTTCACAATGCAACTCTGCATTTCCATTAATATCTGATGGAGCAACTGTATTGCATGATTTATTACAGTGAACCTACAAAATAGTAAATAATTCTTTTATTTACTGTGCAATTGTATTTTTAATAGTAAAAATATATTTTTTTTCTATTTGCAGTGTGAATTTGTGAATTTGAAAACATATGCTTCATGAATAGTGCTATTTTGCATGTGTATGTATGGCTAACGAGATATGTATTTATATATGAACAGCTACTAAGTAACAAGATAGTGGACACTGATTAACAGTGAAGGACTAACCAACTACCACAAATCAAAACACAAAAAAATTTTTAGTGATAGGACACAAGTATCGAGAATTTTCATTTTATTCAAAGCATGCTTATTCCTTTTAAAATATTCTGTCTTTGGTATTATATAGATTAAATGGACAGAGATGTTCAGAGCTACCCTAAGAAACTATATTAGAATGTATTCAAGCTCTATCTGCGGTATCGACCTCATCTTTTGTAATATTACAAAATGTATCTCTTTGAGTATATAAAACATAGAAGAAATGTCTCTTTGCATTGTTTGGAGCTGGACGTGTTAGTAAGCCCAGAGTACGATTCATTTTCTCTATTCTATCGATCTTCCAGAAAATATTTAAAGTTTTCATAAATTCATGATTGCGGCATAGTATCATCAGCGAAATCTTTCTTTAAATACTTTGTTGTACTTGTTTTGTCGTTAACATAAAATTTCAGAAATTCTCTATTCCGACATTTTGCAATACAAATAATCGGCAAACATTCTTCAGATATCTCATTCCATTTTCACTCATTCTCTCGGCAAACATAAACTCAATTATTACAACTGCTTGCTAAATAACACATACGCCACTGGTAGTGCAACCAATACATGAAAAAGAGTCTCCTCAATGAACATCTTGTCAGTGCAAACAATTCAAAATTCTTCTCAATTTTTGATCCCCTCACATATTTTTATATTATTATAGAATTTAACTCTAAGTATTATAATTAATTATTGCACATAATTTAAGACTTAAAACTAATTGACATATTAACTCAAAAAAGAAAAAAGAAAATTAATTAAATTTCATAATACCATTAATATTATTTTTGCTAAATCTTTTGTCATTGCATTCATTAATTATTTTCTAAAATTTTAAAAATATCTCTTCAGTCCTCTTCAAATTCAATAAAGCCATACAAAGACTATAGACTAAAAGCCAACAATGACGTTTTTTTTGCTTATTTAAAACCTTAAACATTTTGTTTCGCTCAAGCTTAAACATACAAGAGATTTAAAGGATAAGGCAGCTTTATTTAGAAACCATATTACGGTGAACGGTGAACGACCTTGAAAATGACATGACATACTGTACGCTTTCCACTTGTACGCTTGCCTTTTATACATTTTTATTTGGTTTATTTTGCTTTCTTTTGCTGCTGCTTCTTCTTTCAAACATTTTACATGTCACTTGTATTGCTTAGGTTGGCGCAACAGGATAATAAAGAGGATATGCTACTGCGTATCTTGATGTATCAGCAATAAAATGGCAGCGAAGTGGTTCCGCATCAAGTCAATGAAGTCGCTGCCAGTGTTGTCGGTGTCATTGATGTCGTCGATGTCATTGGTGTCGTCAGTGCTACTGATTGTAATGTGAAAAATGTTGGCAATTGTGTCATCCTAATTGACTCACTCGTTGCGGTTAGGTCAATTCTATTTCGACTTCTCTGCTGCGACGAACTTTGAAGCATTAGCAATGCTAAAAATAATTCGAAATATTGATCAACTCAATTTGAACGAGAAGAAAACTTAATCAAATAAAAAATATTTTTTGTCCAACGTTTAACGCTTAAGGATAAATTTTATCCTTAATAGAAATTCTTTCTAAACTTTTTTATTGAAAAATTGAGATATTGTGGAAATGCTATTCTTTGATTTAAGTTTTAATTAAAGCTTATTTCATTTCTTGATTATCCTTTTCATACTTTTTCATTAGTAAAAAAACTTTTTTCGAGAATTATTACTTTTGAGTTTATTTTCCTTTCCTGGTTTACGAAAAATAGTTGGTTTTCATTCTATTTTATTTTATTCCTTTAGTTCATTTAGTTTTCCATTTTTCGAATATTTAGTGGTAAGTCAACTGTACAGCAAATAATTTTGCTTTTAATTAAAAATATATTGCAAGGTAAAATATGAAATCAATTATTTGTTAGCTATTTTGCTACCAAAAAAGGAAATATAGTAGTACAATATATATTCTTTTTTCTTAATTAATTACATAAAAATGTATTATATTAATATTATAGATAATAATAATAATTATAGATAATATAATAAAAATAAATCCTTGGAACTCATCAAAAGAGACCGCGTGAACACTGCAAGGGTTACTGCAGTTCTTTCTGGTCATTGGTGTATAGTAATCCACGCAGAGGAACTGCGCATTCCCCATAATCTCACTGCAGAAATTGTGGAAACCCGCAGGAAAAAGAAATTATAATACATTTTCTCTATAAATGTTTGGTTTTGCCGTCCAAAAGATATAGGTTCTTAGGAAGATACTTCTTTGATAGTTTATCAGACCATTCATCGGTGAAGATGAAAGACCTTTTAAATTATCTAAATTCGGTAGGATAGATTCAGTCTCTACTTTTCTATACTGGGGTTCTTACGAGGAACGTGGTAGCAAAACGGCAAAAAATCGTTAATTGAGGTATATGGATGTTATCTAATGGCCTGCCATTGCAACCAACCAACCGATATTATAAATACTCAACTAGAGTAGAATAGAATAAGAGTAGAAATAGAATTCGAAGAAGTAGAAATAAGAGAAATACACGTAAAAGTAGAAATGTAAACAGTAGAAATAGAAACATAAATAGAAGCAGAAATAAAAAAAGTGGTAGTAGTAGGAGTAGAATTAGAAGTAAAAGTGGAAGTAGGTGTAGTAGTAGAAGTTGAACTAGCAGTAAAAGAAGAAGAAAAAAAAAATAGAAGTAACAGAAAAAGAAAAAAAGAAGAGTAAAAATAGAACTAAAAGAAGAAGAAAAAGCAAAAGACATAGAAGCACACATAAAATGGAGGTATTAATAGAAACAAAAACGCCTTTACTTTATTAGAAGTTCAACTACTCCTAAAAGTGGGAGTATTTGTAGAAGTAGAAGTAGATGTTAAAGAAACTAGAGGTAAAAGAAAAAGTTATTAAAGAAGAAGTAGAAATAGTAATAAAAGCAGAAGTAAAAATAGAAATAGTAGTAAAAGTTGAATTAGAAGTAAAAGTGGGAGTAGATGTAAAAGTTGACTTTAAAGTAAAAAAAATAGGTGTAGGGACTGAACTAGTACTCAAAATAGAAGTAAGAATAAAAGAAATAAAGTATTAAAATCTTGTAAATCAACGTTTATAAAAAATATGTTTAAAATTTAAATTGTTGATAAGAATTGATAAGAATATAATAAAAATTAAATAATATAATAAATTATAATAAATGATATATAAAATAATAATACAAAATATTTATAAAAAATAAGTTTAAAATTCAAAATGTTGATATGAATCGATATAATTAGAATTTCTAATAAAAAAAAAAAATAATATAATAAATTATAATAAATAATACAAAATAATATTAAAAAATGGATTCGAATAGCAAACAAAATACAAGGACAAAAATTTTATTCTTTAATTTATTGAAATTTGACTGACCATACAACGCTGTTTCGAGTATTGCCAAGGTCTCATCATCAGTGGTCTTAGGAAATATTCGAATTTCTGGATTAGTTTATAGTCCGTATATAATTTGTTTGGACTGCAAGTGCCAAGCTTAGAATAAAATTTTTGTCCTTGTCTTTTCTTTTTTGATATTCGAATCCGTCTAACTTTTAAATAGTTTCGTTTCGTCATAAAGACGCGTCACTCTCGGCAAGAAAAACTTAATATTAATAATAAGAAACATTTATAAAAAATATGTTTAAAATGAAATAAATTTAAAATGTTGATATGAATCTGTATAATAAAAATTTCTAATACGAAAGAGGTTTAAAAATTACCTAAATAAAATTAAAATAAAAATTTTTATAACTTTGCAATAATTTCAAAAATTTAATTTATAGGATATGAGAGAAGTATACAAAACTGCGGACTAATAAATTTTAGCAAATGTCTGATGAATCTTTCAGCATTGCAATGTGTGCCCAAATAGCTAATAAAACGCAACCCAAACATAAAAACGATATGACGGAGGAGAGGTTCATTTGAGGATACAAATGCCATGCCTGAACCACACAATTTTAGAACTCATATGGTAAAACAGCAAAGTACGTTGGTAAATACTAGAATGAAATCTCATATTAAAATTTTTAAATGAAGTAAAACAGAAAGGAAAAATACACAGAATGAGAAATATATTCTGTCATAAATTAAATGCACAACAAACAAACAGACAGACAAGGTAGTATGCTCTGGACGTTAAGCATAAAACATATTTTATATTTTGGTTGTCATTTAAGCTTTAAAATGTTTGTATATGAAATTGTGAAAAATATTTTAAGAATTTCAATTTAGCCTGCAAAAAAAAACCAATAAAATGAGTTTAATATAATAAAACAAAAATCAATGGCAAAAATTTCGTTTGCGAAAGTGAGTAGGAATTAAGGTGCCAAAAGCTGGATTTAAATTTATTTATTAAGGAAGATACCGCGATTTGCTGCCTATTAGATATTCTGAAAACTTACTGACATTCAACAATTGGAGATGACATGAAAAAGAGCAGAGCGAGTCGAGTCGAGTCGCACACAAGAAGCTCGAATTCAAACATAAAATCTTAAATTTGAAATCATAGCAAAAAAAAAAATAAAAACAAGAATAACAAAAATTACGAAGTAGTACTACAGCAACAATAAAATGTATTATATTTTGTAATATAAATTTAAGTCAACAAAGAAAATACGCCTTTGGAATTCGAAACACAATCTCATACGAGTAAGGCAAACGCGAGCGAGTAGCAGTGGAGCACATAAAATATTTATGAAAAAAAAACCTAATAAAAAATACCAGAAGACCCTAAAGTACCGATAAAGATCAACAAACCACCGCCTTAACCATAACGCTTACGTACACACCATTGCATTAACCGACGAATATCCCAACCAAATTTTTTTGGTTGGATTAATTTTTTTCTTCGTCTCACATGTCTTGGTGACATCGCAGATACAAAATCGGAACGTGTTTAAGTCTTCAAGATTCGGCAAAAAATCACAAAAATGGAGGGGAAAAAAATGTGAAAAATATTCAAAGTCAAGTTTAATTTGAATTTGTTTAATGGGCTTGTTGCTCATTTTTTACGATTTTATTGTCAATGGAACAATGCTAAGTATCTTTATGTGACATTTTTTCCACAAATCAAATATAAGGAATTATGCTCTTTCTTCAATTCTGTACCAAAAGAAGAAGTGATTTATAGAAGAAGTATTTTTTTTTTGCACAACCTACAGGTCATAAGAACCAAAACCAAAAAATAAGTTCATTATTAGTTCTTAGTATTAATTATAATATGTAAACTATTCTAGGAAAGATTTTCTATTAATAGCCATTAATTATGTGCTTAAGTCTATTTCTATTACAGAAGTACTGGTCACAAATAAAGACGATCAACGTATTTTTCTTAGTTCAATGGTAGGGTATTCCTACAAATCTCAATTTGGCCTTATAATTTCTATAATTTATGGTGATTGATAGATATGAAATCACTTTACATTTTCTTGGTACTCGTATTTAAAATATATTTCCCCAAATCTGCATTGTGTAAATAATTTTTTTCTCTAAGAACTTTCTAATATCTATATTGGGGTTCTAAAAGGCTAATTTCTTGATTCTTTAAGAAACAATTTAGACAAACCCTTTTTTTTAAATTTAATTTTATAATACTTTGACATTATTTTAATATTTATATTAAACCAATTCATATAAGAAGACATATAAACTCAACTTACCTTACTGAGTATTGAGATATATATATATAAATAAAATATTTATATACATGCAATCTAAAATATACAATTAACAATTATAGTGACGATCTTTTACACATACCTGGAAATAAAAAAAAAAATAATCAATAAAACATAAAATAAAAATATTTATTATAGTATATAATTTTCTATATTTTAAATATTATTAAATATTTAAATATTATTAAATATTATTAAATATTATTAAATATTAAATAGTAAATGTGTTTGAAGTAATAAAATTTTTTTAAAATTATGTCCTTTTTTAATAGTGTTTTTTATATATTATTTTTATATATTAAATACTAATAAATAGTAAATCTATTTGAAATAATAAAAATTTTTTTAAATGATGTCCTATTTTTATTGTTTTTTTTTAAATATTGTTAATTATTAATAAATCTTTTTCAAGTAACAAAATTTTAATAAAATAACGTTCTTTTTTTATAATGATTTTATAGATATTATTTCTATATATTAAGTATTAATAAATAGTAAATTTATATGAAATAATAAAATTTTTTAAAATAATGTACTTTTTTTAGTTTTTTTAGATATTATTTCTATATTTTAAATATTATTAAGTATTAATAAATGGGTTTGAAGTAACAAAATTTTTTTAAAATAACTTTTAACATTACTTTCAAATAAATAAACTACCATTTAAAAATTGAGTTTTTAATATATTTAATATTAATATAATATTAATTTAATATAATTTATAATAATATCAAATATAAAGTTTATTTTATTTATATTTTTATTATTTTATTTATTTATATTAAATTTATTTTAACATTCGTTTTGATGTAATAAACTAAATTCTTAATATAAACTATTGTTTTCAGTAGAGAGATTTTTATTGAGTAGTGATATTGCAACAATAAAAATTAATTCTTATTTTTTTATTAATTTTCAAATAATTCAATTTTTAGCTGACCATATAGATATTCCGGGTTGCCAAATACTCATCATCAGTGGTTTTCATTTTATTTTTTATATTTAATTATTTTTATTTATTTTTAAAATATTATTTTATTAATATTTTTTTTCTTATTCATTACCTGAAAATATTTTTAATATACATATGTCCTTTCCTACATAGAGTGCTGTATGTCGCGCTAAGCTCAACTTAAGTGACAGTCCAAGATCAGTAATCATGGAATGATTTCTTAAATTTAATTTTTTCTTTCTATTTATAAAATATTATTTTTTATAAAATATTATTTTGTTTAACATTTTTTTCTTATTTTTATCCAGAAAAATATTTTTAATTTAACTATGTCCTTTTCTTTATAGTTATATGTACGCTAACGTCACACAGCTTAAGAGATACTCCAAGATCAGTTATCTTGGGATTATTTCTGATATTTAATCATTTCTTTCTATTTATAAAATATTATTTTGTTTAACATTTTTTTCTTATTTATTACCTGCAAAATATTTTTAATTTAACTATGTCCTTTCTTTAACGGAGTGCTATATGTCACGTTAAGCTCACAGCTCAAGAGATACTGTTATAAGCAATGATTATTTTTGCTAACTGGAGCAAATTGTTTTAAATTCGATTTCGGTGTTAAGATCAGCTGCTCAGAAGACTACTTCTTCGTAAACTTTGTAATTGTAAAAACAAACTTGAACAAATTTAAAAACTATTTAACACTTGATGACTAAATATTTAAAAAAAAACGATTTTATAAACTCATAACTTAGAATCAATGAGTTAAAATAAATTAAATAAATCAAATTAGTAATCATTCACCAATTAAAATTTATTAATAAAGTAATTAAATATTCAGTTTTAATAAAAAAATAATTAATCAGGCAAGATTGATGGTCATTACGAAATAAATATTCCTGAGGCATGTGTCAGATACATTATATTTTTAATAACTAAACATTTTTAATTACTTAATTATTTCCACATCCACAGCTGCTCTTACTCCTACTTAAACATTATTAATTTAAGAATTTAATTTAAGAATTTTTTTATTGACACAACAACATAAAACTTTAATTACGGGTATAATATTTTAATATTCATATATATGCTCTACATATATTGTTAAATGATTAAGACGAGGGTGGCGTGGCAAGCGTAGCTAATTCGAGTATTTCAATGAAAGAAAAGCCTAATTAAATCTTAAACAATAATCATTTTATTGTAATTTTAATTACACAGATAATTATCTATAATTATTGTTTGTGTTGGCTCAGTTTACAAAACCGAGATTGAAGTTTTCAGCTCAACGCGGAAATTTAAGTGATGAGGTTCGACAGACGCTGTCATGGATTTGCCTTAGCGAGATCAATCACCTCAAAATTGTTGTAGTTTTTATTGTTTTTAATTTTTTTTCCATTATTATTATTATTAGTAGTATTGTTATATTATTTTGTATTCATTTCATTTTGTTGCTTATTTGTTTCAGCCTTGTTAGTTAGAAATGTCGCGTTTTCAACCAAATTTGAATTGGTCGAAAGAGTAATTTAACAAATTTGGCCATTAAAATAACAATCAAATTAACACCACGAAAACACAAATTTGAGTTTCAGATATAAAAAAAAAATAATTTTTTCTACATCTGGAAAATAAAAAATTTAGACACGCTTACAGCATTAAATTCGTTGAGAGCAAATTGCGAGAAATTGCCAGTAGATTTTGAAGTTCAAACACAGTCTGACAAAATTTTTAAGCCTACGAAAGCAGGCAAGCCTTAGACGTAGCTCATTTCATAAAATCACAGCAGATACATTTCAAATCCAAAAAAAAAACTTCATATATATAATTGTTAATTTTTATTTATATTTTTTAGGTTTAAAAAAAATTTTTTTTTTCTGTGACCGGTTTTTGTATAAAAAAAAATGTTATTTTCCTTTAATAAAATTTTTTTTGTATATTAATATTAATTTAAGAATGAAATATATTACTGCTGTGTTTCTAGTTTAATTTAAAAAAATTTTTTTTAATCTGTACCTTTTTTTTTCTAAAAGTAGTTCGCATTTTAATTAAGCTGAGTTGCTTTAATTGTTTAGCAATTTTTCAAAATTTATTTATACAAACAAAAATGATAAAATTTAATTAAAAAAAAAACAAACATAAACCAGTTGATTTAAATTTGGTTTTGTTTTCATTAATTAATTATTGTTTAATTTTTATTTTTTTATTTTTTTTCCCCAGTGCGGAAATA
This sequence comes from Teleopsis dalmanni, assembly GCF_002237135.1. Taxonomy (NCBI): domain Eukaryota; kingdom Metazoa; phylum Arthropoda; class Insecta; order Diptera; family Diopsidae; genus Teleopsis; species Teleopsis dalmanni. Next base: position 20,359,163 of record NC_051846.1, read on the forward strand.
ATTTTTCTATTTCATTTTGGCATCATCAAAATATTTAAACCTAATATTTCCTCAAGATAATAAAGAGATTTTTTGAATTTGGCTATAAAAGGCAGTCAAGTAATTAATCAAATATTTTAATCTTATTTAAAAAAGATAATTATGTTAAGTTCTAGACAATAACTTGTTACATTCTGACGTAAACTAAGCTATTTCAATGTCACGAAGAAGCAAAAAGTGAGTGACATTTTGTCCGCAGTTTCGTCAGCGTTGAGTACTGAAAGCAAAATGTTTATAAAGCTCTTAGTACGAAGATAAAAAAAATTCTTTTGACTTAGTGATAAACTGTAATTTTTTACATGTTAATAGCTATCACAAACAATATTTAGTATTACACAGAATTTTTTTATTTTTTCTATGCTATTTATATATAATTAGGATGCGCTAATAACAAGCACATACTAAGTAATGCACATTATCGCTAGGAATAACACTCTGATTTGATATCGCAATGGATCTTAATTAACCTAACCCATGTGATTATATTAGTTTGAACAATTTTTTTTATTGTATTAAAATATTATTTATATTATTATAATAAAATTTTAATTATATTATATATAATATAAAGAATTTCTATAAAGTTATAACACAAATACTATGTATTCAATAATTGAATATTGTAGTTATTTTGGTGTTCATATAAAATAGTATTAACAAACTCCAATCTTAAAGTTTTTGACACAATCTCCCATATCAACTTGTTAAATGATTTAGCTGATACTATACCTATCGCTGATTCAATAAAACTATAGATCTGTAACTAACTTATAAGTAGTTTCTGGAGATAAGATATCAAAAGCTAGAATATTGAAACAAGGTATCACCGGGGGCAGTGTTCTTGCACCAATACTATTTCATCTCTACATATTCAAAGTCACAAAACTCTTCGAAGGGTCAGAGTTATATCGTATGCCAAAGGTGAATTCAGAATCCCCACCCTCACTATACCTAAATCTTAGGTGTCGTACTGGACAACATATTTACCTCTTCTGCACATGGCTGAAATAATGCAACATTGTGTTTAAAGCTCTAGCGGAATGCACATTGAGTAAAGATAAAGAAACTCTTTTGGTTATATATACTAAGTAATATGACGTCCCATTGTGATTTATATAGCTTTGCGGATTGCGACCGGCCGTCATCACATGTTGAATTCAAAATTATTTTTGTAAAAGAGCATTCCTGGTCAAGCAATATATCTCTGCGTGCTACACAGATGGACATACCCACGACATTATGCTTAGTAGAGCCCTCCGTCTAAATTGAATTGTTGATCCCTTTCTTTATATTATGGATATATCAACACCTATTGCAAAGGAACTAACATTAAGGTGGACGCGATCTGGATATATTCATGTGTTAAACAGTTAATACTCAATGTCACATATCGGCTTTCGAGCCACAAATCACATAGATGGTCAGCTAACAATTCAATTAATAAGAATAATATAAATTGAATTTTTGTTGTTGTAGTTCACTACTGTTCTAAAAAGTCTCTTTATTTATAGACTCTATATATTATATATTTAAATATAGAATATTTTTAATAGAACAGAATAGTATTGAAATTTAACAATTGAAAATAAAATTATAATTAATTAATTAATTCAATTATTCTACAGCTGGTTTATGATTTCCTTCTAATATAAACACAGCAAGTAAAATTGTTAATAAAAACTTTCATAGTAATAGTAACAAAACTCCAGAAAAGTATGCGAACAATTAAGTCAAGTACGGCTTTGGATCAGTTGGTTAAGGTGCGCTGATTCTGAGCTTCACATTTGGCAGGACTCGAGTTTGATTCCTGGTACTTGCAGTCTCAAAAATAATTATTTACGAATAATTAAATTCAAGAATTATTTCCAAGAGCACTGATGATGGGTATTTGGCAATATTCGAAACAGCTGTATGGTCAGCCAAAAATTCCATTAATTAAAATAATATAAAATATAAATTTTTGTTGTTGTATTTCACTACTGTTCGAAAAAACCTCTTTAGAATATTTTAGTAAATTAATAAATTTTTGTCTTTAAAATTCGGTGATTTTACTTAATTGCCCTAAAACAAAATTAAGATATTTTTATGTAAATAATTAGTCACAACTTCTATTGTAACAAATATGCTACAATCTAAAATCTGTTATCAAATTTCTCTTCAGTTTGCCTTTTAAGATTTTATTTTTCCACTGATAAGAGAAGGAAAAAAAAGATTTATCTAAACAAACGCAAGTCTACAAGTGCTTTGTGCCATAAAACCTTATTTTTTGTGTAGAACTGCTTGCATAGTTAAATTTTATCTTATCTATTGACT
>NC_051846.1:20361614-20377801 GCF_002237135.1 Teleopsis dalmanni
TTACTACTAGGTTATAAAGGGGGCCATGCAATTCTGATGTCGCCGACGTGCAGAGTTCGTCTAGCTCCGCCACTGTCCTGTATTATGACTTCTAACTTCTACCATATTAAATTGCGTCCGCGTTCGCTGACTGAGATTGATTAACTCTATATTTGTTTGTTATTTAAAAATAACAGTTCAAAACTGTATTTAAAAACTCTATTTAAGATACTAAAAAAATACACCGAAAATCCATAATTTCCTTACCTGTTCGTTTCAAATCAAATTTTAATAACTTTTCCTTTTCTAAAAAACGATGTAATTAAAATAAGTCTGCAAAACTGCAAATATTTTATTAGGCATTAATTTTAGCTATGGTAATTTATTTTATAACCATTATAAAATTTAATTGCTTAATTTGAGGAACCTCTTCAGTTGTACTCAATCTTCTCAGATTTATTTTCTAAGTAAATCTTAGCAAACTTTTTACATTACTATATTGCAATAATCATTTTACTAAAGTAATAACTTCAGTTTATAATTTAATAATTTAAAAATTAATTTTTATTGTTTTGTTTACAAATTTTATGTAAATTTTTGTATTATTGTTTTTATTAAGAAATTATTATTGTTTTGAGTTTAATATTAAAATTTACGCATTTCAATTACAATTGTCAGTCTGAAGTTTTCTTAAAACAAAGAAGACAGTTTTAGCACTAAATGTTATGAAGAAAAAAAGTTCAATTTGTTTTTTAATAAAATTTGTCATAATTTAAGCACCCTCAGGAGAAAATTAGGCTCCTTTGTTTTATAGAATTTGAGTGCTAGAAATGCTATGTCTGTTCCCTTAACGCTAATTCAGCTTAAACTTCATCAACTTAAATTTTGTTTGGTTCATTATTTCAGTCTTCATTGTTCTTCTTACCTTCAGCTCTATAATGTTAAACAAAGCAAAATTTATGCGTACCATACTAAGAATTTTCTCGAAGGCATTAAAAACTAATTAATATTCAAATATAAACATAAGAATACAGACGTAAAATATAACAACCTCAATCCTGTGTAAGTCAACCAAAAATTACTCCATTCTAAACGTTTCAAGGTAACGGTCTGATATCTAATTGCGTAAACAACTTGTGGCTGCGCAACTACTCTATATCAAGTGTAGTTTTATTAATGACACATCAGTCGAGAATAAACAAAAAAAACGCAGGAATTAAATATGTATAGCAACACCAGCACCAACATCTGCAATAGCAGGAATAGAAAGAAAAACAGCTACGAAAGCTTCCATTGTACAAACCTTAACTGTATTATGTGCAAGTAGGTTAATAACAGAATTTTGTTGTACATATTAAGCGAATCGATGATTAGAATCCTCTTTTTGTTGCTCTTTGTGAGCACTCATCCCAACTCTTTCCAATCTTATTATAGCCCCTGACTTCTGTCAGTTAATTTATCAAAGGAATAAGTACTTGCACAGCAACCACTGCAATCCTTCTATCCTATCTATAAAATCTCTAATTATTTATTTTTTTTTCACTTCAGTTGTATAGATAAATTATATGGAAATATATTCAATTTAAATTAAATTGGTTCAAAGTTCTTCCGCCACAATTTAGATTTTATCTTTTGTTTACTTGAAGCTTGTTTGCCTATCAACAAACTTGAAGATTTTAAATGTTTGTAGTACACAAATCAAAGCATACTTTTAGGTTGGTTATGTGCTTATAATGCTGAACTTTCGATTGCTTTAATGAGGGAACTTACCTTTATATTTTAATTTCACTATTTTAAATATTGTATAGAAAATTTAATTGAGATTTATTTGTTACCTTAAATGAATATTATTGTGTATTCAACACGTTCTAAAATTAATCATTGGAAAAAATGTGGGGTAACTGGTTGATGGACTGCCTTGCATAGACCATTAAGCGTATGTAAGTAAGCAGCGAGAGTCGAAGGAGTAACGAATCCTCCTTAATAAGCTAAGAAATTCGTTTTTATTTCACATACCTCTTAATTGTAGCTAGAAGGGTGGGTATTTAAAAAGCAGCATTGACGAACGCATGGTTGTTGGAAATATCGTCGAGTATGCGCTCGTTGGGGGGCCCATCGGCTTAAGCATAATTTTGGACAAGCCTGGATATGCATACAATAGGTGATTTGGTGCCTTAGCTTTCAGCGCCCGTAGACATTTACTATAAAATATTCGGTAACCTGTGCTAAGACTCGCTCCACCTCGTTCTACTGTCTCGTTAGAGCAGATATTAACTTAAATTTTTCTAATTTGCTTCTATGTATAAGCCCTAAGGCTATATTTGCAATATAGGGGCCTTGTAGCTCTTAGCCTGGCTACTAAGAAAACCACTGAGCATTATACGTCAGAAATGAAATTAGGATAGTAGCGATAACTTAATTATATTAATCAAATCGATCAATTCCAAATCTTCCAAATGCAGAACCTCTGACTTGGTACACAGAAGCAAATTGGAAATATTTAGACTAATATCTGTTTTAACAGAGAGCGAAGCTGAGCCTACCCTGTAAAATCTTCTGTAGCATATGTTTACCGGCGCTCGAAGAAAAGACACCACAATCCAAGGTTATCCAGAATCAGGCTTAAGTTTCTGGGTGTCCCTTTCTATAACTCATAACAATATTTCCAGCATTAGCATTGGCCGGACATTCGCATTTGTCAATGCTTCTGGCTGGTTCTAACTTGATCATTCTTCTACCTACTGTTATGAGGAATTCTGGAATAAAAATAGCTTTCTTGTCAAATTCAGAAAGATTCGTTTCTCCTTCCACTTCAACTAACTAAGATAAATTTACTTCTGTTGAAAAACACGGAACGAAAATAGAGCTAGTATTCTTAGAGGCAACACCTTGGGCTAGATCGTATATTACGTATTACATTTGTAGAGCAGTTTCCATTTCTCCAGTTTTGTGGCAACATTGGTAGCACTAACTTCGTCATTGGTTATTAAGTAGGTTAACAAATTAGTAAGTGTAGGGATAAAGACTGTATCAATTTAGATGCCTTCAATTATATTTCAAATGAAGATATAAATCTCTTCGTGCACATGTTATTAAGTCTATAATTTCAAATACTATTACATTGAATAAAGTTGGTGTGTTAGAGTACTCATAACTCCTAACTCATAGCACATTATCTCATAATCTTAAATCAAATTTATTTTATTTTTTGTTGATATGAGCATTAAAGGTTGAATATATATAAAATAAATATTAAATCTATATACATTAAATTTATTTAATATATTTTTTGCCATTTGTTGGAAACGATAACCTCCAAAGACTATAAATTGGAGTCTATTTTTTTTCTGCAAAGCAAATTAATCACTTTTTAATTTAAAAAAAAAACATTTTTTTTATGATGAAATAAATTTCAAGGAATTTTCTTTAACACGCGCCAAGGAAAGCGTAGTATTTTTTCCTCTTCAATATTGAAAAACTGACATAAAAAACTCCTACAAAATATTTGAAATACTTGTATGAAATTTGTGCTTTATGGGAAAAGCTAAAATAATTTGAAATTAATTTCATTGAATTATAAAATGAATTTGCTTAAAACTTGAAATAATTAAAAACATTTTCTCTTGTGCGATACGTATTTTCCAGCATCAATTTGCTACTTTCAATATTTGCAAAACAAAAGAGCAGCACTGCAATGAAGCCCGGGAAAAACCCGGTTGTTGGTGAAAATGTGTCGGAATTAAGTTGAATTTTCGTTGCATTTTGGCCATGATGTGCCACGAACAATAGCAGTTCTCCTGTAACCAAGGCAGCAGCAATAAGCACCACATATGTACTTCACATCCAATTCTTAATTAATATTTAATTTTATTATATGAGGATTTAATTAGATTTTCAGCAAAAACGTTATATTCTACATGAGTTGATTTAACACAGACCCTTTTGGAGCAAATACTAATCCTTTTAATAACGAATTATGTAAAATTGCATTTACTCCTGTCAATTGCGAACCTTCAGTAGTTTCGTTTCGTATGCACCTTGGAAATAATCTGCAACTCTGCAATTAAAAATTTAACAACTTTTGCTTACATTTCATCCTCTTGTAATCTTCCAACGCATGCAGCCATCGAGGAAAAACATCATATAAAATTATCTGAAAATCAATTGTTCTATTGTGCAACTGTGGTAATGCTGAGGTATTTGCACTTACAAGGTTTACTACTTCATTACATTATCAGTCCGAGTATTTATGCAAAGCTGCTTAAATCCATCTTTGAAAGTATATTTTTGCGGAGGAAATTATAATATTTTCATAAATAAATAAATTTCGAAGTGAATATCAGGTTCGAATAAAAGGAAGTTACACGTGTTTCTGTTTCAAAAATTTAATGCATTTATCCGTATTCCTTGCATTATGTATCCGTACAAATAAAATCTGATAAATCTTCTTATATTGGATAGAATTTACTGGAAGTTCATAAATATTTCTTTACATTTCACCCATTGTGTACATAATACTCGTAAAGCTCGTAAATACTTGATAAGATATTTATAAACAGTTTGAAAATTATTATTGATATATTTTTTTTAATAAAATTGATTTTAACGTCATTTATGATGACAGTGACTATATAGTATAGACACAATTGTATTTAATGGAGAGGGTTTCGAACAGTACGGAAATGCAACAACAAAATATTTTTTTTTTAAATTAATTTTACTAATTAAAATAAAGTCATAATTGACATTAAAATTACATTTAATATAGAATTATAATGGAAATAAATATGAATAAAAAAATATATTCAATTTCCAGTCTCTATATTACTTTCCTAGATTATATTCTTATACAAGAAAGCACAACATAAAATAAAACAATAAATAATGCATGCACAAAAAAATAATATTAAAATTAAAAATAATTATAATTAATTAAGTCAATAATTCTATAGCTGGTTTATGATTTTGTTCTAATACAACATAGATTAACAAAAAACCACAAGTTGGAACATATAAGTCAAGTACGGTTTTAGGTTAGTTGGCTAATGAGCACTGACTCTGAGCTTCACATTTGGCAGGTTACGAGTTCAACCCTTGGCACTTGCAGTATCAAAAAATTATTTATTGATTATATACTGATTTATTAGTACTGACGATAGGTATTTGGGAATACTTGAAACAACTTATTGAACAGCCAAGAATTCAATTAATTAAAAATAAATAAAAAATGTTTGTAATTACAATTCAGTACTGTTCGAAAACTCTATATTTTGTTTTTAATTTAAAGAGTCGCTTATTAGATTTTTACCTTTTTATAGAAGAATATTATAGAACGAAATATGAACCCCCTAAATCTCTAATACTTCAATATTACATGCAAAAATTTTTACTATCCTCAAGACCTGTTCTCTTATTACAAATATGGATTTTCATGAAAAGGGAAAAGGAATTGTATATGTTCACTAATAGTCAGGCAACTATTAAAGGTATTTTTGCAGTCTGTATCTCGTCTAAAATAATTCACGAATGTTGACGATTTATTAACGGACTAAGTAGTAGCGCCAAGTTAACTCTAGTGTTGGTTTATGGACATTCTAATATAGCAGAAAACGAACGCGTAGATGTAGGATACCTCTCGTTTTAATCCCTGCTCGTGTCAGCTACAGACGGAAGTTAACCATTTTTTAATATAGACAAGTAGGAATTGGACTCATATTTCTTCAGCAGCCAGAACAAGAGCTACATGGCCGAAATGTAGCACAATCAACTTCTTAAACAGAAGTAAATTGGAAATATTTAAGATAAAATCTGTTGTAACAAAATCCTGAACTGTAGAACGGCATGGAGTTAGGTTCGGCCTGCACTGTCGAATCTCTTGTAATACATGCCTAGCGGCGTTCAAAAAGATCCCGTGACATCTGTTATGTTTATGTCTAATTTAATCCAAAACCAGACGCCATCCTCTTTCCACTTCACTTGGCTACTTACCAAATGCAATCCAAAGGTAGTACAGTAATTTAGTTTATTCAAAACAACAATAAAGAATGTCTTTAATTAATTAAATTAATATAATAAACTGATGCGCTTAAGGATACATCGAAGGAAACAGCTAGGTGCGTTAAAATATCTGATTACAAAACAACTATATAAATTCTTAGTCCAATTACTTCTTCAGACATTTTTGAAAAGCTGATATATTGTACGTATGGCTTGTAACTCTTTAAGTGGACTTTCTTTTCATTCCGCCTTCTTAAACTGAAATAACCTCTTCGAACTTTAGTTTTATAAACTCATGTGCAAAATAAACTCATGTGGTTAAGTATGGTGCCTAGTTCTTTGTGAATTTAGCAAAACCCAGATAAAATATTAAAGGTACGTTATTCATACCATCATGCTTGTATATCCATGATGGTCATTTTCTATCTAAAAAAATTATTTATTAAATCGGAATAATTATAACTAATTATTCCATTAATTGTATAAAACCCTAAATAATATTCATCTTAAAAATCAATCTCTTTAGGTAGAGTTTCTAAACAAGAAATTAAATACACTTTTTTATCTATACCTTATTTAAAAATTAATTTGTTTTAATAAACAAAAATAACAGTACTAAGCATTAAATTCTTATGCATTATTTAATTTTCATTGAAATTATGATTTTTTACCTTAAAAATGATACACGTTTTGCACAACAAATTCTCTTTTTTTCTAAGAAAAGCGATTTAAATTTTCCTCCGTAAGCTTTCAAAACAGTTTCAAGGAAAATTTAGCTTTCAGCAGATTCAAGGAAAATATATAATCTAAACAACCATAAGAATTTTCTACAAATAAATAGAAAAATACGGGTATCTTCACACAATCACTGGCACTGGCAAATCATCCTTCCACCAAGAAAATAATTCGTTGTAATTTCTAAACTTATACGAATTCCGTAATTAATGGCATAACTAATTAAGCTATGGTGGTTGATAGCTTGGTGTTGCCATATGTTGCAGGATAATTAAATTTAATTATTGTTGAAAAGAAAACAAAAAAAAATAAAATGTCAGGACTAAGGATTCAAGCACATGTTAATTAAGTTTATCATTTTCCCACTCACATGTATTGTGTATCTTAAAACCATATGTGCCAATGTATATATACGGATTTTTGTCTTTTATTATTATTATTTTTTTTTCATTTTATCGCAATATATCAGATTATAGCTGTGATATGTGTCACACATGTTCACTAAATCAAATTCAATTTTACACTTAATATTAAAATAAGAAAGTAATCTATATTTTGCTAACGTAAAATGAATTGATAATGTACAATAAATCGCAAAGAATGGATATTCGCTTAGATTGCCACAAGACAAAATATTCGTAATATGTTTTAAAAATAAGTATTTGATATAAACAATCAAGCTTATAATACATAGACGAAAAAATCCGAATAGTCAATATATATAATCTTTAAATCATCATCAAAATTTTCCACAACAACTGATCGGGTTTCATAGCAAGCTTAAGACACAATTTATAATATATAGGTATATAACATAATACAAATTATTAGCTTTTAAAAAAGTGTTATTTTATTAAAAATTAACTAGATAGATTTAAAAATAAATAACAGTGACTCACGCTGTCATTTCAAACAGAGGAGTCTGATCATTAGATCTTTAGTACCACAGTTTGTCTTTACCACAAAGAGAAGACATTCCGCTTTGCAAATAAATATCATTCGTTACAACAGTTGAGGCTAAGACCTCCAACCCTAGAACTCTACTCTTAACTGAAGACAAAGTCGAGAAGTTGAGAGTTAGCTTAAAGAATTCTTGCTATTTTAGAGAAATATTTTACAATCTATACAACAAAAAACAATGTATCAAAATTTAAGACGACACAAAATCTTTGCAGTAGTCTTCCAAAATTAAATAAATTCTTCAAAAGTTACAGCTTTTACTGGGCTACAAATAAATGACAATGCGTGTAACTTTAATACATAAACATATTCTCTTTATCATATTCTATTTAATATAATTATGAGTCATATATATGTCCATAGTAATTATCACTTATCCGTGGGTCAGTAAAATATTATAATATCTGAAAAATGTGCATTCCTAAAAAGACTAAGACCAAGTTTTTATAAACATCCAAAATTTTGTTGTTTTAACTGAAGATTTTTGTCAGATAGAGTATGTTTTGTCACCCTATATAACGGTTAATATTAAAAGTGAACTCATTATCTCCCATACAATCTCGAAAGATTGACAGATTGAACTGGTCTCAAATTAAACTTCACAAAAAATGTAAACGTTTCTGTACTAATTAGAGTACAAATAGATCACTCTCTAATAGAAATCAATATCAATATATTAGCAATAAGACCTACAAACATGTGTTGGAATTGCTGTCATGTATGGTTTAGAGACCCTCAATACCTCTTTGAAGAGTTGACAAATGTCTTTATTGAAGAATTTCTTCTCAATGCTTTTTTTCTTCCATACTTTTTTATTGTTGTAATCTTTAGATCCTCGTGAAGGATTCTAATCCTAATAGACATTGAAATATCTGCCTTTATTGGTAAAAATTGTATAAGACACTAGATTCATGGCATCATCTAAATTAATTGAATTGAAAGAGTTTCTACAATATTTGTCAGGTGGAGTCTTTCAAATTGTCAAATTGTCAGTAGTACAATACGAATTGATCATTTATTTTATTGATAGAATTTCGAAATATGTGACATCTTTAACATACCTCTTATACTTTCAAAGCATATTGTAGATGTTGACTTTTGTTTCTTCTTTTAATCCTTGCTCTTGACAGAGCGTGATGCCGTGATATAGAAATATGATATTAAATTTAAGAAATTTAAATAATAAGTTTACTTATAATCTTGGTTTCTTTAGAAAATGTGCACTGCAAGGCTTTAAACTGAATGTGTGAACCAGAACACCTATTTAGCTTTCAGTGACAGAATATTAATAGTTTTCTTATAAATCTCGTTTTCTTCTAAGCTTAAAATGGATTAGTACACCAAAGTACTCATTTAGCTTTCTATATCAAAATATTTCAGTTTTTCAAAACTTTATGAGGAATATATGTAATATATAACTTTTAATTGAAGATCACTAAATCAAAAGATGAAAATATATAACCTAACATTATCAAACCAATGTATGTTTTCTAAATTCTCTATATTGATATCATTATTCCCTAAATAAATGATTTTTTCTTGTAGAAATCTTATATATAGTTTTCACTTTTATATGTACTAGGTTAGGTTATTTTCGAAAGGCGCGTGCTAACCGTTGTCAGCACTTCCACTCGGAGGCATATATTGCCCATTGTGATGCCCTCAAAAATTTTGCCGGGAAAGGCGAGTTGCTAACCTTTGTAATCCTTGTTAAACAATTTGGTTTTCCAGATGAAGTTGAGGAGATCCGATAAGTTTTCTTTCATTATCTCTTCCAAGTCAGTGAAAAAGCGATCCCCGGGACATTGAAGTCGCTTTGCCTGAAGTCCTGGACAGAGACAGAAGAAGCGGTTGATAGATTCTACCTCCTCTTCATCTTGGCAACTCCTGCATAATCCGCTTGTTGGAATTCGCCACCTTTGGAGCATAGGTGCAATGGCAGAGTGCCACGCTAGTACTCCAGTAAGTAAGCGAACTGCATGTTTGCTGAAGCCTAAAAGGCTTTTCGTTTTATATGTACTAACATCCATAATAATATTACATCCGATTTTATTGGATCTTAAACGAGTACTCCTTTGTTTCCTTGTTTCCTTGTTCTGTTTTTTTATGAACAATTTTGCGTTGGTGTCATCCAATGTGCTCATTCACCATTATTATCTGCTTAAAATCTTTACAAAATACTTTTACGGATTTATTCAAAATATGCAATCCAAACTTAAGTCGAATTGTTGCCAAAGAAATGTTTTATTGCCAAAGCAGAGCGGTAGATAAACCTGAAATATCACATTTTGCGTGTGATATATTTTTAAACGTCGAGGAGTTAAAAATAAGCTCTATGAACGTAAATTCGAAATTTATAAAAAGTTTCCCCAATAAAAGCAAATGTCTGCGACTTTCCACAAGGTAAAAATACATTAATGCGAAGCTAAAAATAAAGTAAAATTCCCTTTATTGATTTATCTTGTACTCGTATTAAAAACGGAAGTATGTCACAGGTTGGAAAACCTTGTTAATATTATTAAACAGGAAATTTAATAACTCTAATTAAGGTACGGAAATACGTAACCAGATATGAAAGTAGATAAACTAACAGCGCACAATATCCCAAAGAAATTGATTTACAAATACATAATTTATGGTAAATACATTAAAATTTTGCAAAGGAAATGAAACCGAAAAAAAAACACTTCATTTTTAAACATGCATTATTTTTTAATTAATTAAAATTATAAATAATTCGAAATAAAAAATTAAATGTTTAGTGAAATTTTTATTCAAACAGCTTCAAAATGCGTCGCTCATCAACCCGTAATCGCTCCAGTTCCGTAGCGGGCACAGCATTTAGTTTAAATGCCATGAATGCTGCAACCACCAATGCTGCTGCTAATCTAAATGGTAGAGTATCGAACTCATCCTCACCAAACCCAACAGAGAGCACTGATTATTATAATACCCGTCGAGAATCACTTATAAAACCCACTTGGCAACACATCACGCCTGGACAAATACCACCAAAAACTTTGGATAAAATAAATGGCATCACATCCGATGATTCTGATGATGATGACTTTCCGAAACGTCCCAGTATTGTGATGCATTACTATACCAATAACAATAACAATAGCCAATTGCATTTGGGCAACAATAGTAATAGTGGTGGGCTATTGGCACGTAAGGAGTCTATAGCTTTTAATGCGCGTTGTGCAACTGATTTGCTTGCTCATAAAGATACATCGACCGTAACAAAATTGTTCAGTGGCAGTAGTGGAAGTGGCAATGCTACTGGGACTGCTGTAGCTGGTAACAGCAGTAAAGTTAGTGATGTGGATACTACTACTGCTATTGATGATGGAAATGGTGGCGTTAATCTATGTAAAAATGCTGGACGTGCGCTTATGCGTATGATAACGAACCAGGCCACAAGTAGTGTTGATGAAGATGACTATGACGTTTTGGGGAAGGTGAAGAACTTTGTTGCAATGATTTTCAATTAAATTTATAAACTTTCGGTTTTCCAGTTGTTAAACATTATTTTAATTAATTTAAAACTGTTTTAATTTTAATTATGGAGATCAATGAAATGCTTTTGTGTGTTTGTGTGATGAGTATAAAAGCACTTTTTTTCGAATGAATGTTGAGTAAAAATTTAAATATAATTTAATATTATATGTACTCAAATATATGTAAGTACACATATGTAAAACATATATATGAAGCTGGTTTGATTAGTAAGTAACAAAATCAAAAAAGAATATGTGAGAAAAGTTTTCTACTAATTTTTTTAAAAAAAGTTAGTGTACGCCCATGTGTATACCCATTCTATTGTGGTACTTATTTAATCAATAATCGTATGTACCTTTACTTCACTATTTTACATTAGTTATTACATTATTCGAGCATTATGCGCTATAAGGACCATTTTATACAGACAGGCGTATAACTTTTCACGACCATGAAAAGACATGTTGTACAAAGAGTCAAATTTCAATTGTCAATTTCCTACTTTTACTACTCTTTTGGTACGTTTTTTTTTTGACGCAATTTAAAATATATTAATTTTTGTGTGGATATGCGTACATATCCATACAAAAAATACACATATTTACTCCTAATAGCTGCCAATTCAGACTTTTATTACTAATCTACACTGTTTTGACCAACGTGTCGAGGCATAAAAAGCGTTTGACGTGACCATGACTCTCTATATTACATAGTCTTAAAACAATTTGGTGCTCATAAAAGTATAGATGTTAAATATTATTTAATTCCTTAATAAAAAAACTTCTATACATAATTGGCTTTTCCACAAAATTAAATACATATTCCCATTCTATCTTTTACGTCATTTAAGAAATACCAAAAACGTATGAAGTAATCGAATAGGAGTAATGCTGACAAGTAAATATCGATTTCAATGATTTTTTCCTTGTCTTATTGAACAACATTTCCTTTTAATAATCATTTTTTCATTATTTAGACCCTAAAATATTCTAACAATTTCAAACATTTTGCTTTGTTTTTATTTTTGAAGCATAATTCACTAATATTCACTTTCACAATTATTCATTTTCAATGATTATAAGCTGTCGTAAAAACTGAATTTTTTTAATTTCTAATTAAACGAGATACTGTACAAAGCTCTGTTGAGGTTGTGGAAACGTTGACCACAAAATTTCTACCACTTTTTTAATAAACCCAAACTTACATACAAATTGCCATCCATCTCTCTATTAAATAGCCTCGTCATAAAGAAATTTTTAGTGGGATTGTTGAGCATTTTACTAACAACCCCACTCAACAGTAGTTATGTCCGTTGCTGGTACTCTCACAATATTTAAGTCGGAATATCGCACATATTTAATTGAAATGTCGTTGGATTTATAGGTTAACCTAAGGTTAACCGGGATATTCTTAGCACATTTTTAAACAGTGGCTTGAAAATAACACAGAAAGCTCACAATTTTATTTATAACCAATAACAACCATTGTTCCTATTGCTAGTATTTTCGCAACATTTAAGAATCGAAATGTCATGTCTTTAAATAAAATGTCAGTACATTTAATGGTTAACCTTAGGTTAATCCAGACATTTTTGGCATATTTTGTAATGGCGGCTTGAAAATTCCCCAGAGATCACGCAGTGTATCTCGCTAATATTTTCACAACATTTAAGAATCGAATAAAGTGTTAGTGAATTAAACGGTTAACCTGAGGTTAATTGCTTCATTATTATAAAGCACACAGTTTTATTGATAAACAAACAGCCATTGTGCTTCTCGCTAATATTTTTGCAACATTCAAATCAAAATGTATTAAGTCTTTAAATAATATGTCGGTGTATTTATTAGTTAACCTGTGGTTAACTGAGACATTCTGGGCACATTTTGCAATGGCAACATAAAAATTTCACAGAGATCACACAGTTTTACAAACACCCATTGTGTATTTCTCTAATATTTTCACAAGGTTTACAAATCGAATAAAATTTTAATTCATTTAATGATTACGTACAGAAAGCACATAGTTCGAACTATATATATATATAAAATATTTCATTTACTATCAGAAAAGAACAGAACAACTGCTTATTCTATTTTGCTCTCACTCTCACTAACATATTTCATGAGAATTTTATTTTCATACCCGCTTTTCTATAGTAAAGCGGATAGGCCTATAAAAAGGTATACCGATTTTTACCGCATTTCATAGGCAGAAGAGAATATGTCAATCATCTGTTCTATTACTGCTCGGCGCTTTTTTAAAGATTGATATTTTATTTAAAGAGTACCCTCTTCATACGTCTGTCCTACTCAGTGAAATAGGCGTTAAATGCAATATTTTTGACGAATTCCATTCCATTAAGAATTGAAGTGAATTTCAGATACTAAGTATATTTTATGCTGTTTATAATGCACTATTCTACAAATTTTTTTTCTTTATTATAGCACTTTTTAGAAGATGTGCATTTAATTTAAGAAGTTCCATCTTTAAAAGTATGTCCGAATCACTGAAATATGTATAGATCTTAAAAACATTTCGGTTAAAAATTTTATTATGGGACCTGAACACTGGTTTATTAAACTCGCACACTTATTACTTAACATCTATCTATTAATAGTTGAGATTGCACTATTCCTATACAACAAAGAATGTTTAAAAAAAAAAATTTCACTATATATAAGAATTGCATTAAATTTCTCATTTAAATCTATTTTATGCAGTTCATAAAGTACATTCTATAAATTTTTTCTTTTCCTTTATTGTAACTACCAGCATCACATTTTGTTAACTACGCCCATGGAAATTACATAGCGTATTCCATTGTTAAATATTTCTGAAAAATATTTTGAAATTGTAAACTACACAAATGTATCTCATTTTACTTCTGTGGAAATACAGCTTCAAGCTATAAATTAAATAGTAAAACAAATTCCATTCCATGCAAACATTTAGTCGTAAATCATAACATACCGTACAAATTCTCTGTAAATTAATAATATCAGAGAATATAATTTGTATTTAATTTTAAAAGGATTAAATTTAAGCATAACAAGCAAATAATAATTTAAGTAAAAATAATAAACTTTTGCTTCAGGAGCAATAATTGGAATCAATTTTTATCACTCATACGCCCACACCACTACCAATCAGCCAACCAATTGTCAAATCAACACTCTTAGTGTGAACGTGTTAACTTCATGTTAAAAAGTTAACGATTTTTGTGTAATGTAATTATAATATCGCATTTCCTACACCGAAACTTACATTTAGACAACCTCAAAAGCTGAAACCTTTACCACACATAATGCCTAAAATTCTGTTTTCAGTAAAATTCAGTAAAATTATTCAAGTGAAAAATGTCAGCTATGTTTACTGACACGAAGGTTAGACACAACAGCTTAACACCACAATTCCGGGAAGTACTAGGCGTAGTATTAGCGTGCCTTCGGCGTAGTTGAACGTGCCAATCAAAACAAAACAATTACCAAACCACAGGAATATGAAAGCGTATACCAACAATGCTCGAAGTATCTCAAATTCTTAAAACTTTTAAATCAAAACTTCAGCAGCTGCCGCTACTTTGAATAGTAATGCTGCTTTGTTATTGTTCTGTGATTGTCAGTTTGTTGTCCTTTGATAAGGATGAATTCCTGCTAATAAGACAGCAACTGTTTGGCATGTTCTTGACTTGAGATACACTTTGTGCTCTGAAACATTTTTCTATTAAGCGTTGTTTGCTCTCTGACTTGGGCGCAAACTTCTTAACTTATTTTACTTTTCTACTTGTTGCGCTAATAAAACCTTTTATTCAAATGCCAATAAAAAATAAACAGAAAAGAATTTCTATAGATCAGAAAGGAAAATTTCAAAAATATTTTAGAAAAGTTAAATTGGTTTTTTATATTTCAATATTAAATTTTTTGTATCGTAAAGTTTTTCGATATTTTTTCCTTTATATCTTACAAGGATATTTCTTTGTTAGCCATAAAGTTACAAAAAAATACGTTGCTTTAAGGTATATAATGTGTCTAGACATATCATAAATGTTCTTGTAATTCGTTTGAAGTAATTTCTCTTCGAAAAAATTAAAAAATAATTATCTTCAAAATGAGCAATTAAAGGGAAATAATAATAATAATAATTATTGTCCTTTTAAGTATTTTATTCCATAGTACAAAAAAGCATAAAGTGTTATAACCGTTCCTTTAAAAGGAACCTCAAATACTCATTTTAAATATTAATTTTATTTATTATTGACTAGTGGGGATTATAATTATTTTGGCATATTCTTAAATAAATAAAATCTACATTACAATCTTAAGAAGTTTGCAAACTCACAAAAGTTTTCCGAATTTTCTTGCTCTGGGACGTATGTTAAAATTTGATGAAGAATTGGGAAATCACTTTTTATAAGCTATATATGTATATATGAGGAAGAACATAATTAGTTATAGTATATTAGTTTTAATATAATATAATTGAACAAGAAAAAAGTTATCCAAGTATTTATCATTTAAATATTATACAGTCAAACTTCCATAACTCGAACTAAAAAGAGTGCAACAGGGTTTAGAGAGCAAATTACATACAATTCTGCTTCCATAACTCAAAATTCTATAACTCGGATAAAAATATTGTCACGTGCCAGTAGGAATATGGGAAAGTGCATTCTTTAAGTCGAATTTTTGTTTTAAGTAAGAATTCATTTTGGTGTTAGGGGAAGTCTATTATGTTGCTTCATTGTGCAAATGCCAGTCGCTGACAGAGTGGTTTAAAGTGAATAAAATAATTTCTAATGCTACTTATACGATTAAATTGAGCTTGACAAATAAATTTGTGCATCAAGGTTTCCTACAGATGCCGATATTATACAGCATTATAGCTCGATTCTAAGTGCGACGGAAAATAATGATCAGAGTTCAGTGGATGCAATTGCTCATCAGCCTTCCAAGAAGGAAGTAGAAGACTCATTCAAAATTCTGAAATTTTATTTGCACACAAATGATGCTACAACT
>NC_051846.1:20377901-20390187 GCF_002237135.1 Teleopsis dalmanni
ATAACCATTCCATCATGCATTCATTACTAGTGTTAGAGTATATTAAGACCAAAAATAAATGCAAATGACGTCGTAAAAATACCAACAATTTATGTTTACTCATGCCGCATAGATAAAATACACAAAAAAAATAAAATAAAAATAAAACATGAAAAAAGCTACAAAATGCGAAATTGATTGTCAGACATACGAAAAGTTGGAAAAAACTCTTATAAAGGATGCTAAAGTATAAAAAATGTTCTTTATTTCTCCTCATATTTCCATACACAATTTCTTATTTATTGTCTTTAGTTCCTTGTAATAGGAGCGTTTTTATGCTTCTTAGCTAGCACACACTCTGCGGGCATAACTCAGAGGCATTCCCTATTTTTATCTCTAAGATACATAAATTATTGATTTTTTAAGACTTCCTGTGTGCCGTAAAAATTCCCATAGCTTTCGATTTTTCCCTATAAATTAAATAATTTTTCCTTCCAATGTGCAACTTGCAGTTTTTTTTCTTTTTTCTATTATTTCGTAGCTTTAAGTAAATATTTGGGTTACGGTTTCTGGGAGCTTCTCACTGAAACAGTTTTCGGTCGTTTTTAGTTTAATGGTTCTTTTATGCTATGGCAGTGAACTACTTTCTTCACTGAAGGGTTAAGCTTTAATTTGAAATCTACTGCAATTGGTTTCTGTGGTTTTATGGCTTTTGAATGGAGTCGATGTTTTTGTCTGTAAATAATTAAATACGAAGTCAAAACAAAAAATGATGTAAAAAATGGAAAATCTATTAAAAGAATGTTAATTCTTTATATTATTTTTAAAAAATAATTTATGACCTGAAACATTCGTTACAGTTTATTTCTGCTGATATACTTTTTAAATATTAAATGAAATATAGTCATTTAATCATGTATTACTGTTACCGTGAACTAGATCTGTGAACGAAATAACGCATCCGTCATCTAGATACCCAATATAGTGTTTACCAAGCAATCTGAAAGCAATGTAAAAAACAATCCTACTCCCGTAAATTATAACAGTTAATTTCGAGGTACTCATATACTAATCAGTCAACAGATCCAGCAAAACTTTAATGCATATACAGTGTCATCCTCAAGAGAGCACAAGCAAAGCGCTTTCAAACATTGGTTTTAGGACTAAGCGAGTCTGGATATTTATAGGTCCAGCTAGGATTGATGTATAAATTGACTTCAGTAGAACCAAAATCAATGAAGTATATATAATTATTAAAGTAAACCAGGTTATTTTGCTTAGATGTCTCATTTACCGTGTATGAATGAAAAGAAACTTCCTAAGAAAACAATATAATTGACACACTCAAAGGAGTCGACCCTGCTTTATTTTCATAACTATACCTACTATCCATAAGCTCAGCTAAGAATAAATCTATTAAATTGAGTAGAACAAAAATCAATGGAGTAGATATAGTCATAAAAATAAAGCAGGCTGAACTTCTTTCGGTGTATCAGTTATCTGGTATTAATAAAAAGAAGCTTGCCATTAATGGCAGTGCTCCATGATAGCGCTTTATGATAAGCGATAACAGCGTAGATAACGCTTGTGGTGTAAGGATAACCTAGAGATACCTAACTGCTTGGATTGTTGGAGGGATTTTGTGAAAAGAGACCAAATCGAGCATTGTAGTGTTGATATTGATATCTGATAGAATATGTACTGTTTATTCAAAATGAATTCTATTACAGTCGGCTTTCATGAAATAGTATGCTCTATTGCATTTTCGAAACAATGGCTCAGTGTCGAACTATCAGATAAGATGAGGTATAAGATGACGTATGAGCAATCCTAACACCGCTAAGAAACTTAAAAGCCATCTCAAATTTATTAAATTAAAAAATTTAAGTTTATTGGTTTTATAACATTTTTTTTTTATTTCAAAATTAAATATGTCAAGTTCCTTATTATGCCCAGAATACTTTACCTAAGGAATTTTGTGCTTAATATGTAAGTTTCTTTATTAAGAAGTGAATAAAATATGTTATTTATCAAGTGCACCATACAATTAAAGTTTATAAACATATCTTTTGAACACATAGTTTTTGAACAATAGTGAATTATAACAACAAAATTTATATTTACTTTAAATAATTAAAGAGTTGCAAATTTGGCAAGTTACGAGTACTTGCGGTCTCAAAAAATTATTTACGAAAAAAAAAATTATAAGAAATTATTCTAAGATCACAGATGATGGGTATTTGATAATATTCGAAACAGTTGTATTGTCAGTCAAAAATCCAATTAATTAAAAATAAATAAAACTTTTGTTGTTACAGTTCACTACTATCGAAACCTCTCTATTAAACAGTTTCTATTACGCAAAATTGTTTCTACCGTCATAATAGTTTATAAATATGCAAACAAATTATAAAAATACACACTTATGCCACATAATATGACAAAAGGTCATTGCATTCTGTATTATAAGTTCAATAATTTCTATCTTGTCTTTTAGTTGTATTAATAAAATTTAATAATTTTTAATTTTATCCGACATATTCTGATTGTAGTTTAACCAACTTTTAAACAAATTTACTTGTGGGCGTAAAACTACTGAAAATCCCCAACTATTATCTCTTGGTCTTCATTATTTTAAAAATACTTTGTATAAAAGCAAAGTTTCATGATAATTTTCCGCCATACTGCACCCACCTACCCATCAACCTACGTTCTGCCTACGACCTTTGACTTAACTAGGTCAGTTTATTTTCATTAGCACATAAAGTAAATAAAATTATTTTTTACTACTGCCGCCATTGCCGCTTGCATGTCAAAGCCTACAATGTATGTAACCGAGCCGTATCCGTTTCCGTGTGTCTTCTTCATGTGTAATTTGTATAAGTTTTTTCCCTGCGCTACTTTGACTGCGTTTATGGCGATCGTAAAACTACATCCTCCAAAGCTGCTTTAATATTGAATACAATTAACAATTAAACTCAGTTTACGACAGTGCAAACAACCTCATAGTTCACATTTAACTACTTATATCCTAAAGGGACGCCAATTTCTTGTGGTCGTAGTTTGTTTTTATTAATAATGAAATTAAAATTTATGAGCGAGTTTCTCGAATTTCGGATTAGTATATAATTTTCCTGATTTTCAAGATTATCTCTTGCATAAAAGTAATAATCCTGCTAGTCTCAATACATAAGAACAGCATCATATACAAAATTGTGAAAATTGAAACTGGAAACTGGAAAGGGATGAGTTTTTGATACTTCAATCTTTAATGAACAATAAACATTTAGTTCAAACAAAATCTTCTTTGCAGCTAATGCGGCTACCGATTTATTCCAAAAATTCCGAAAACTAAGTCTTGATTTTATGTGGTCGCGTCTATTTTCGAAAATATCTACATAGAAGAAAAAAAAAAGCAGAGCAATCCAACTGTATGTATTGCGAAATAGACGATGATGATACTCAGCATGGATAAAGCACGTTATTAGAAGAGAATATAGATCACATAACTTTCGAAAATATCATTAAAAAAATTAGAGAACGAGCAAAAAATTTTAAAATAATCACAAAATTCATTGGAAACATGCTTCAAAAAAAGAAAATCATGGACGCAAACAAAACTAAAGCGAAAAACAAACTGAAAACATTCCAAACCAAAACTGGGGTAGGAACCTGAATGCAAGTTCTTATGGGCCGTCAACGAATAAGGGATCCTCTCAGAAGTAGTCCCGTGGGAGAGCAATCCCGATAAAGAAGTGGGGTGTTTTAGTCCGTATATTGCACAGTAGGAATCAGACCCAAATTCTCAGCGACGATTGGTATGACGATGCGAAAACATTCCCACTCTTATCCACAAAAAAAAAAATAAATAATAGCGAAATAACATATACTGTAACTCACCTCTCACAAGCAAATTTGAGGGTATTACAATGGGTACTGTTTTCGAGTGGAAGTACTGAAGGTTCTATTAGACAAGGCACCTTAACCTAACAAAACTTAAAGAGTAGATCATCTTGTATTTCTTCTTTTAGAAGTGTACTTATGTTCGAGAAATCTATTGTATTACTGAGCATAAGAAAGATTCATATCTCTCTGTAGGTCTCTCTCCCTCTTTTCCTGTCTCTCTATCTTTTTGCCCGTCTCTCTATTTCTCTGTCCGTCTCTCTCTCTCTCTCTATATATATATATTTCTCTCTGCATGTTTTTCTCTTTCTCTCTCTGTCTCTCTCTGTTTGTCTTTCTCTGTCTCTCTCTCTGTCGGCCTTTCTCTCTTTCTCTATATCTGTCTCTTTCATATGTAAATGTATGCTCAGTTTTTAGAAGAAGGGAAAGCAATCATATTTCCTATATACTATATATATCATAAAAAACAAAGTTAAGAAAAATAATAATATTCAAATCAAACATATTTAAGTTCAAGTTGTCTTTCGTAGAATTGTTGCTGAACATTTAGTTTTTCTAATTTGTAAAAGTTAACTTGAGTTACGTCAGTCGATTCAAACTGTAAATTTTTTAAATATTTATATAGTATTAGTTATTAATAGCAAAGAAATAAAAATGTTTAAAATTTTTTATAGTTTCTAATTTCCTACAAAGTAACTTAATTTTATTTACTTTCCGTCTATAATATGTGGGCTTAATGTGTTTAACAAATTAAATTCTAAACGCCAGTGTTGACACTTTAAAAACTAATTTTGTGCAGAACTACTTTTTGATTAGCACTAAAATCAATCTTTAATGTATTTTTAATTAAATTTGTCTATAAAAGCAACCCACATAGAAAATGAAAATAGAGATAAACTGGGTTAAAATTCTATAAAATTGACGATTTTGTAGCTCTGAACGAAAAATTATTTAAAATACAAATTTCTTGTCTTTCATATCTCATGAAAGGTTGCCTAATATTCATGCAAAAACACCACAAAAGGTACTAAAGCAGATTCAATAGACTCGTAGTATGAGGTTGTTGCTACCATTTCTGGTATTGTCACAAAAGATAAGCCTGTGCTCACAGTGTTCAGTACATTTACAAAAACATTATACTACGTAAAATATATACGAAGCCATTAGAATATTGTAATCTTCACGCTTTGCCTTATCAATATGCAAATCCTATTATAACTGAGTTGAGGTTAGTCAATACATGATCTGATAGATACTCTGACATAACTGCAAAGATACCATAGAATAACAAACCATACAACGAAGGTGAGTTCAGTCAATTTTGCACATATCAAAAGAATATTTTTGAGTTTAAATTTTGTGAATTAGAATTATAAAAGTAAATAACTTTAATAATTTAGCATAAAAACTGGTTCTACTCACTCTTCTATTTATTTACTTAATTTATGAAATATTTGAATTTTATTTGAATTTTATTTGAATATTTTTTGATATTTACTTAAACTGCTTTGACTATACATTTTGTACTTGTTTCATGAGAAATAAACAAAAATCTACATAATTGCATTGTTTTTCCGTTCATTTGTCTGTTTGTTGCTCTTTCGCATGAGTTGATAATTGAACAATTTCATAAAATAAACTTTGTTTACAATTTACTGTAACTTCGAACTGCATTCGCACGCTAAAATGCATACATAAGCGCAAATGCAATTGAAAAGAAGTGTAAAATGCATCCGAAAAGAGACTCCAGCTACGCCACCTACTCGCCTTGATTTCCATAAGCGAACAATTCTTGAATATTGTTTACTCTGCATGCAGCAAAAAACCCTTATAGATTTTGCCCCATTGCCGGCATCTTTACCAACACTGGAAGCATTTTGCACTGCAAATACTGCATTTATCGAAATCCATAAAAACACTATAATGCAAAGTAGCAATTTCCATGCTATTTGCATTTTATGCTCATACATAATTTTGGCATTAGGATTGAGGGTGGCCAATCGCACTACGATTCCGAATGAGGACAACACAAATATTATTCTATTTATCTGCAAATGCATGTTTCATTACAAAATGTTTTTGCATACTTGCAACTCGTATTAATGGCCTTAGGAGATAAAATTCTTTCCTTTAGTCTTTAAATATTAGTGACTTTCGATCTTTTGCTGCCAAAACTCTGTTTAGTTAGCAATTTTATGAAAAATGTATGTAAAAGGAAAAATAAATTTCTTGTTTATTGTGTCAATAATGCATTACTCTTTTCTAATAAGAAATCTTTGTTTTTTTTTAAGGAATAATGGACTTAAATTGTTTAAAAAAACAACTGTTAGTCATATATTTTTACAATTTATCTCTAATTTAATATTTTGATGGTAATACGTTATTTATCGATTAAATTTATCGATTATACAAAAACATTTAGTAATTATAATTAATATTTATATTAATTTAATATTAAATATTATTTATTATACATTTTATTAATAGTAATAGCTTTGTTTATTCTTTGATTACATTTTATATTACGAAGAAATTTTTATATATATAGCCGAACCATTTAATAAAGATTTTTATATCAAATCTATTTGGTACTCCAAATCTTCGTATCTATAAAAATAGCTTAAACAAACTTAATAAAATAATAAAAGAAGATATGTCTAAATAAGATATGTAAGAAGATATGTAATAAAAGAAGAGATGTCTTCACAATTTTTGTACATTTGATGGCATATGACTTTCAACAAATTGTTGTAAAAAGCGACTAAAGATTGAGTAATTATATTATTGACCACACTTTTCAAGATAATACATTATTTTAAAGAATAGGGCTTATGAGAATAGAGTACGTAAAATTTACCATAGGCCATAGGTTTGTCATTGCTGACTTAGAGGTTAACTTGTATATTATAAGTTATAATAAATGGTAAAGAGGGACGGAAAAAGGAGAAAAAAAGAGAGAGGGAGAAAGAGAACTATAAAGCGAACTAGAGAGAGAAAGGGAATTATAAAGAGAACTAGAGAGAGAAAGAGCAAAATAAAAAGATATAGAAAGAAAGACAGAGAGAAATAGAGAAAGAGAAGTAGAGAGGGAAGGAAAAAGAGATAGACAGAGAGCTAAAGAGAGATAGAAAAAAAGAGAGAGTAAGAGAACGAGAGAGAGGTAGAGAAAGAAATAAAGAGAAAGAAAGAGAGAGAGAGAGAAAGAGGGACAGAGAAAGAAAGGCAGAAAAATAGTAAGGCAGAAAAAAAGACACAGTTAGAAAGGCGAAAAGAAAAGGAGAGATAGTGAGAAAAATAAGGGGACTGAAAATAAACAAGAATAAGGGAGCGAATGAAGGATAAGGAGAGACCGTGAAAGTAAAAGAAACAGTAAGAGAAAAAGGGTGTGAAAGTTTGAGAATGAGAGATGGTGGAGAGAAATTGTGAGAATATTTTATACGCTTTGGCTATTAGCGATATTAATCAAGATTACTTGTCTTCAAGAATGGCTTGTTAGGTACCGTGGGAAATTATGCCTCAGAACTTATACTTCATACAGTTTTTCAGACCGCATTTTACATCACTTCAACTTATTCAACTTATTAAACTTCCGCTTTCTAATACTTATATTTAATTGATTTCTTTGAACATGGTTCTACCAACATGTATAACCTAACATTTTGTTAAAGCTGGGTTACCATAATACCATATTACAATACTACAAAAACTATATTATATAATAATTTAATTAAATAATATTTATAGATTTCTACTCTTTTATTTTATTTAAATTGTTTATTATGGTTTATTGCTTTATTTGATTTTATTTATTAATAAATCAAAAGATTTAGTTATTTAAATATATTTATTAAGAATTTTACACAAACCACAAACTTTTAATTAAAACTCGATTATTACATATCGCTTGTAATAAATAAATTAAAAAAAGTAAATACTCGAGAAATGTTAGGTTCACAACCCAAAGCTACTAGTCTATAATAATTACATGCCAATCAGTATCTTTTTATAGATAATAGAACGACAGTATACAACAACAGCAAACACGATTTGAAATTGTTTCTTAAAACATTATTATTTATTGGTTGTTGTATAATAAATAAATGTAAGTAAATATTTTACTGTAATAATAATATTTGTATGGAGCTGTTCTGTAAAATTATTGTTAGCTTTTAGTTGGTGTTTGCAGTGCAGTTAAATAGCACTTTTTATTTCCCAAATTCTTTTATATTTTTTTTAATAATTTTTTTGTATTTTTTTTTTAACAGCATTAGTTCTTATAACACAATACGTATGAACTAGAGCTTTAAAAAACAGTTAAAAAGTGCTTCGTTGCTCTGTCCAAGAAATAGAAATATATAAGCACTTCTTCTTCTCTTCTAAAATCTATAATGCATAGAGGTTTAACTGTACCTTGTATTGGAAGAAACAAAAGGTCTCTACCTCTACCTCTACTCTACCTCTACATCTACCTTGAATTCTTATAATATTTGAACTAAAACCATTCTTTAAAAATCTTGGTTACTCTGTCTAAAAAATAGAAATTTAACCACTCCTTCAGAATGCTTAGGAGAATTCAGAAAAAATTCTCCTATAAAATCTATAACGCATGGAGATTTAACTTTATCTTGCATCGATAGGGGCCAATATGTCTCTGCGTAGATTACAGTCAACCAGATTATTCAATAGCATACAAAAGTATATGTGTATAATAGTATACATTGTATACGTATACAGTACTATGGTATATGTTCGAAATAAGTTGGGTATTGTCAGCATATATAAGTAAAGTGAGGAACTTTATTTCGCAATTTCTATTACTTCATCTCAGTAGGGTATTACACATCCAGTGTGCAAATTCGATATAGTTACTTTAATAAATGATGTTAAGCACTTTTATATAATATTTTTTTAATCTCAAAATTTATTAAGTTGTCAAAATATTTTTTCTCAAAATTGCAAATGCATCGGAAATTGAACTCCTCTTTTCAAAGTTTATTTACAATCAACCAAATTGAATTGCTTGATTTATATTTTCAGAAACATTTCGATCAGATCACATAAACTATTCGGAGTCATAATTATTGTTTATAAAATATTAGTAATAAAAATGCTTCATTTGCATAAAATCTGAAAATCCATATGGAGAAAAATATATTGAAATAGCATTAATGGCACAATTGTTTATGGAACAAACGGGTCATGCCTAAGCCATTCAACAGGAACAAATTCGCGTAACGTATATTTCCGGTACCCATCGGCGCCATGTTTGCAGAGTCAAAGCAATAATTTTGTAATACGATGACCAATATGAAAATTGAATGCAGAATATGAAGCGGTACATACAAATGAATGAATTTTATTTAATTTACTTTTGGAAATTCATAGATGAAATCAAGCCGCAATGCCCACATTTTCTGAATAATTTTTCTTACTAAAATCAAATTATATGATTAGCAAATGTTTTGCGTAAATAGTTTTGTTGAGTTTTTAACGGATTTATACAATCTGCAAATAAATAATGTATATATATGCACGGCTACAGATACTCGTATGTGAACAACTCGTGATATCTGTAAAATTTATTTGAATTTAATTAGCGATGTGTAAACAAAATAATAAAATATTAGGGTTTTATGCGGTTCGCACATTTTTAAAAATGCATGCAAATTTATGCAAAATAGTTTTTATTCAATCAAAAAAAAAAATAAAAACAAATTTTTTTATTATTTTTAAGTTTTAATAAAATAAAATATGGATACGGTATAAATATTAAAGAATTCAGTAAATTTAAAACTATGTTCAGACAGCCAAATTTTCTTAATTTCGTCAAAAAGGAAATTAAATTAATTTCAAAAGTGTTCATACAAAAATCAAAAAAATATAACCAAAAATATATTAATAAAAATAAATAAAAAAAAATATATGCTATATTTTCCTATTCAGTATTGAACCCAAAGTGGGTCCAAATCTACCATATGGATCTTTTGGCAACATAAAAATGTCATCACACCACGTAAAGCCTAGTACGCGGTTTCCCCAAATTAAGAAAATCATGTGTTTTTTATTTACAAATTGAATGCTAAAAATTAAATGCCTCACACCCCATTTGTACCTGGGAAATTTTAAAAGTTGATTATTATAATTCTAAAGAATAGCATTTTGTAGTTTTATTAGCTTAGGTAGATTTAAAGTATGTGAATTATTCTTCTTCACTCTATTTTAAATTAATAAGAGTTACGAATGCTGTTAAGAGTGCTTTCTAATTTAAAAATTTGCACTACTTTCAAAATTAAAGTCAGCTGTCATTGACATTTATTTAAAAAAAATATCCCTTTTTCGTTATCTTAACTGTATCTTTGGCTTCAAATTTATCTTACGCTTAGTTGCATTTGAAATGTCCCTTAATTTCAGCCTTTGTTTCAATGAATTTAAGGCTATTTTCCTTAATTTCGTTCTAAAGTAAAAACTGAATTTTGTATGGAAAAAACAATTTAAGACGTGTGCGAGTTAGGCTAAGTTGATGCTAAACCAAATGGGACTTTTCTTGGGATTTTTTGCACAGCACACATTTACCCATTTATTAACACGTATCTACACATCACTACATTATCGGCACAACTTAGAATTTCCCTCATTTAGAACGCAACTTAACCTAACTCGCACACGTCCTTAGTTGAAACGAAGATGAAATTAAGATTTTTGCCAAATTAAGATTGTGTCTGAACATAGTATAAACTGATTTTAATAAACAGATTGTAATGTTGAATTAGTTGATTAAAATTTTATATGTATAAAAATATTCAAAAATTATAAATTAATTACATAAAGCAATTTAAAAAAAATCCATAATTGTTTTATAGTATACGCTTTTGTTATAAAATATCTTTATAGTTCGTTTTCATTAAAAGTTTTTTAATTATATGTTATTAAAAATAAGGCTTTTCACAATAGGGCTTTTCTCAATAGGGCTTTTCTCAGATCAGAAATTTTCGTAATACTCGTAACATCACCGTAATATAAAATCCATATTCTAAG
The DNA here is from genome assembly GCF_002237135.1 of Teleopsis dalmanni. Classification (NCBI taxonomy): domain Eukaryota; kingdom Metazoa; phylum Arthropoda; class Insecta; order Diptera; family Diopsidae; genus Teleopsis; species Teleopsis dalmanni. Next base: position 20,388,819 of record NC_051846.1, read on the forward strand.
TAATAATTCTTTTTTATTACTAATCACAAAAACTTTTCGGAAAATTTTCTAGTAACTATGCACAATATACCATAGAAAAACATATTAAAATAATGTTGCCAAAGGATGTCAAAATTTTCTATTTTTAACTCCAATTTTTCCGAGTTTTTTCGAAAAACTTTTAGTAATCACAATATCATTGAAATATGTGGTTTTGATTGCCTCTACTCCAGGGTGCAAACATTTAATTTTTAAAAATCAAAATATTAAAAATTGTTTTAAAAAATTTCTATATTTTATTAAAATAATAAAAGGCATTAAAAAACCAAAGCAAAGAAAAAAATTTTTACAAAAAAAAAATTTTAAATTTGACATTTTTAGAAGCATAAACGCAATTGTGCTTTAAGCGAAAACAGAAAACAGAAAAAACACTGCAAAAAATTGTTGCTCATTTTTTTAGACGTTTTTGCCTAATCCAGCATCGGCGCTGCTGTCACACTTTTCGATATGCAAACGGCAGCACCAGGAGCAGCAAGTGTCAGTAGCACAAAATAGTTTTCGTGCACTTCTAAAAATAATATTTCTCATGTGCATGTGTCGCAAAAATGTTTATTTTTCTTTATGTGCGAATTTAGGAAAATTTTTAATGCAACATTTGTGCTTACTTTCTCAAAATTTTAGTTTAAAATGACACTAAAAAGTAAAAGAAAATGAATAAAATAGATAGAAACTTCATGTAGAGCAAAATAACACTAATGAAAATTGAGACTTTTGTCGGTTTAGTTAATGATAAGAATATCTATGTCTTAAAAAAAGATTTTAGCAAAAACTATTTTAAAATAAATAAGTTTTGCATTTTAAATAAAAATATCTTGCTGAGCAATCAACATTAAAATTAAGGTGACCAAAGTGTTTTAAAAATCAATAATTCAGTAACTTGATAAATAGTAATTCTGTAACTTTTCCAATCTGTTGTGATACAAGTGAGTTTGGCTGCATTGGCAACTCTGCGCACTAATTAATTACTTTTTTAAAAAGAGTTTTGTTCACTCTATTTTTTTTTTGGTTCAATTTTAATTTTTAATCGGTAAAGCAGAAACCATTTTTTCATTATTTGATTGAAATTTTGTTCACAAGTTTTTACTGATCTTATTGGCAAAATGTTAAATTATTAATACATATTAATTTGACTACAAAATCTTAACATTGAATAATTTTTAACACCAGATGATGTTATCCTGCTCCTACTTGAATATCACAATAAAAGAAATGTATAGAAGAAATCTTGTATACCGAAAACTTTTTAACACCATCTGATCCTATTTAAATAGAACCTTCCGATAGGAGAAGTATACAAAAAATTATAAATTCTTAATATGTATATATTTAA
>NC_051846.1:20390287-20425092 GCF_002237135.1 Teleopsis dalmanni
AGCACGTTCACCATAAAAACGTACTCACATAAATGTTTTGGCCCATACGTGTTGGAGCTAATACTTCAAAATGGGCCATTATGTGTGAGGAGCGCATATAAAATATGCTCTTAAGCCAGTTATAAGCTTCTTAACATTTTCACTTTAATGTAATTTAATGTCATATTTTAAATAAATTCACTCTAAGATGGTAAGATGGTAAGATGTATGGCAACAGAGCCGCCTTTCAACTTAACACATTTACCTGCAACGTCTTCATTACGAGCAACATTTCAGGGCTCTCCATTGCTCATCACCCATTTCAACGTAATACTGCAATGACTGTTATTATGTCACCTTTTATATGCAATAATCTTTAGATGAGATGCGATAATGTTAAGTTTATGGGTACTTATAAGTGTCTGAAGACTCAAGGTGCGGTTCGGTGAAGATAGCTATTTGTTAGCTTAAATTCTCTTTCATAAAATTTATAATTTTTATTTGAATAAGCAATGAGTTATATTCATTAACAAAAAAAGTAAAATTTTTTTTTTTTAATCTATACTTGTGTAGGTAATTAAAAAAAATTTCAGTTGTAGGAATTTGTTATTTTTACTAATTAATATAAAATAATAATATTGCAATGTGAGTGGGAAATCTGTTGTAAAGTGTGTTAAAGTCTTCATTTATTTTATATAAAAATCATTTGATTGCATTCCAGTTAATTGCACTTTCAGCTTTTGTTGGAAACGAGATCACTCGTCTTTCATCAGCACTACAATGCAGACAATTGTTGATTTTTTACTATACCAAATGCCACACTTTATGACATTTTTAAGTCTCTTCAAGGGGCTTAAGTACCACTTTCGAGCTTTCATAATTTTATTGTATGGTTGTGTTTTGTACGTTTTAAGTAGCTCGTTTGCATCTATAAAACTGTTTATTCAAAAATATTAAAAGAGTTGTCATAAATGACACTCGAGCCCTAAGTGGTAAAGTGTTAAATATTTTAGTTATAATAGAAAATTTAAAATCATAATAAAAATATGACACGCATTACAGTTGTGTACATAAGACTATTACATTATAAATTATTATTAAATAGAATTATTGAATTTTTGGTAAAACTTACACAAACGTATTAAACCCATATCTTCGTAAATACCCATTTATGCTAAATAACTATTGTAAGATATATTTTAATCTTGTTAAATTTTTGAGATATAAAGTAGTAGAGTTCTTAACTAACTTTGAATGTACAGTAGATAAGTATGTAAGCATCATAATATGTTGCATAAATATTTCTTCATTTAAATTTTGCAAAGAATATCTGTCCTTACATATGTAATCCTTACAGAACAGAAATGAAATTAAAATGGTAATGAGCTCCCAACAAATTAGAGCGCAGTGAGAATATCAGATCTTCTTTAATAACAACCGAACCAAAATAATAAAAGACCCTCATCTTTGAATGAAGCTCAAAGTATTATCTGTTGGAATTTTTTTTATAACAAACGGTATCAGAAGCACCAAGATGATTTATCTCCTTCCAGCCTAAATTAAATTTGATAGATCTTAGGTAATCTGTCTACAAACAGAGCCGATATTCTGTCATCCTGTTGAGATGGTAATAAAAACTTGAAAGACCCTTAAGATAATCTCTCAATAATCTTGTCTCTGTTTTACTGTTCTACTAATGTAAATTCAAGTAGTTATACATTGCTTAGAAGAATTGATTAGATCTACTAGTTAAAGGTCCAAAAAGTATAAATATATTCTATTCTATTTATTCCTGATCAGAAGACATTCATACTTTTCTGGGATTTCTTCATATAAATGACGTACAACAAACTATTGTCGATAACTTTGTTTATGTGATCTATGACTTAAAATATACTCAGAATTAGACACTCAAAAAAATGTGCTCTAATCACATACTAGTTAAATTAACCTGATCACTTTGCTAGAAAAGTTTTAGCTCATGTAGTTAATATAAAAACCAACATATGGTAAGGGTGAACCAATATGTTGCGTCAAGTAAGAATATTTTGACCTGAGATTTCATTTAAATCTGGTTAAACCAAACAAATTATTTTTCTGAATATAGCAAGTATAAGAAAATGACATTTAAAAGATATACAATTTATTTGGTTATTCCTTGAAGTATGTTGTCAACATGTTTATATGCATTTTCCTAAGACTTTTATGCAACCTAAATACTATTTAATCAGTATTTTGGATTGTTGAATGCAAGAAATATGGTTTTTTTTATTTAACATTATAATAAGTCTTAACTAACTAGTATGTTCTTCACAGATGTTTATTGTTCTTAGCAACGTCTAGTAGTTTCCACCAATCATACCGGTTAAGTTGTTGTTAGTTAGTAGTACTGATTACTGATTATTAGATTCATACATTTCTCTTTATCCTTATATAGCTAACAGCTTAGTTCAAGAATGTGTAACCAAGCTCATGGAATGTGCTCATGGAAATGAGGTAACGGTCATGTGGGTTACAGGACACATCGAGTAAAACGAGAAGGCAGATAAACTTGCAAAGCAGGGATCAAGCCATAACTTCTGCGGCCCAGAACCCAGAATACCATTGGGCTACAACATGATGACAGCCTATGTCTATAAATGAATAACCTCACTTCATCTTAACAGATGGAGAGAGTTGAGCACATGTAGACAGACCAAACTCATGTTGCCGAAACCGTGGGTCAGGGAAGCGATAAAAGTGCTTAGCTATCCGCGGAGCACCCTAAGCTGGCTGACCTCACTAATTATTGGACATGGCAACTTCAAATAATACCTCAAAAAGATAACTCTTGTAGAGAAAGACACTTGCATATTATATCTAGAAGAAAAGGAGTCAGCGGTGCATATATTGTGCTAATGTCCAGCACTGCCAAGTAGGAGGAAGACTGTCTTGGGACACCACTGGGTTGGTGATGACTTGGCAGGCAACCTCAACCTAAATGAGCTGCTTACAATAACAAGAGATGTAGTTATGCGAACGGAAGCCATTCCAGGTTTAACTCAATAATGACATCTGAGAAAAGAAGGATGAAAAAGGACCCAAGTAGTTTCGTTATCTACTTTGGCTAATCCTTCACTTCAGTGGGGCCACTTGTTGGACGGTGCGCTGTCTCAACGTCCCACCATAAGTAAATATTTCTCTTTATCTTTATTTATTTTTCTTTATAATTTTCCGAAAGAATTCTTTATTTTTTAAGCCAACAATCTGCGCAGATATTTAAGACAACAATATCAATAGATAAGTTCAACTTAATTTTATATCATATTTAATATTATTTAAAATATTACGTTAAGAACTTTATTGAAAGCTAATAAAAACATTGATAGACTTAATGATTTGTTAATATATTATAAAAAAGTTATCGTCAATGTGTATGTATATAAGTTCCTCTCCGCAACATATTGCAAAAAATTAATTGGCATGTTTGTGGCTGTTCAAAGAATATTTAAATGAAAAAAGTTTAAATTCTTTTACTGTAACAAAATCAATTTAAGTTCATTGAACTTCAGCAAAAGAGAAAAGATATTAAATAAAATTTACATTCAGATAAAATAAATGCAAATTAAAGTTTTCTTTCAATGAGTTTTCTGTCAGTATTCATAAATAAACAAAATGTTTCAACGAATTTGTTTTTAAACAAAACGCTTAGATACATTTTTATGTGATTTTATTTAGCACATCAAATACTAATGAAATTTATAAGAAATTAGTTTATAAATATTAATATAATTATTTTTTAATAATTTTATTTATTTATTTTAATAATTTTATTTATTTATTTAAAAACTATAAACTTTTTTTGTTTAACTAAATTTTCTTACTTATTTAATTTGTTTATTTATTAGTAAATTTGCAATTTTTGATCATTTAACCCAAATTAAAATCGACAACTGCTATACATATATTGTATATAAATATTTGTTTATTATGTTAATTTTGATTTTATTGCTATTTTCAGTGATTTTTAGCGATTTTTAGCGATTTGTAGCGATTTTTGCTATGCGTTTGATAACTTTTTAATGTGCTTTCCAAGATATTCCACTGTATCTTCTCGAAACTTATTTTTTGTTATTTTGTGCTCGTTAAACCATCGAATCCAAGTTGTTTGTGGATATTTTTTGCTAAAATTGCTAGAAAATTCGTCGTAAAGTTTGCTTGTTTTATGATTCGAAATTACTTTTGTTCTAAAAGTATTATTTCATTTCATAACAATTTCATTTTATTTTGTTAAGTTTTTTATGGTTTTGTGAAAATGAAATTGCAATTGCACTTTTTTTGGCATTGTTTACATTTAAATTGAAATTTTACGGATATTCGCCCCACAATTTCGCAATGCTCAAAAACATTTTTCATATAAAAAATTTTTAAATTGGACTGTTCATATTCTTTGTAAAAATATAAATAATAAAATGCATTTCTTAAATATTTATGCATGCTTTTTGTAATGTAAAAATAACATTAATATTAAAAGTTACAAGGGTTCGAATTAAAATGAAAACAAAAACAACAACAACAAAAATTTATTAGTTAATTTATTGAAATTTGGCTGACCATATAATGCTGACCTTAAGATAGATCTGGTCAAAAAATTTATAAGGGACAGAGCCCTTAAGCTACGAAGGCGGTTTGATAAGTCAGTGACTTTTTGAATTTTCCGCGCAGTTACTCCAAATGCATTAGTACTGCCGTCAGCTGTAATCTACCAGTGAGCAACTTTCTAATTTTGAGCAAGCTACGTCGTTCCGTTGGTGTTTGATAATCGTTCAAAGCAGACAACCTCGTGAATTTTTACAAAAATAAAAAAAAGGGAATTTCGTGTGCTGATTAAGTCACGATGGCCAAAATCCACGAATTAGGATACGAACTGCTACACCATCCAGCATATTCTCCAGATTTATTATTGCCCCCTGCGATTATTTTCTATTTCCAAACCTAAAGAAATGGCTGGGCGGTAAGAGATTTGAATCGTGTGAAGAAGTCATTACCGAAACAAACGCGTATTTTGAGAGCTTTGAGAAAACTTATTATTTGGAGGGAATAAGAAAATTAGAAAAACGCTGGACTAAATGTATCGAGCTAAAAGGTGATTATGTAGAAAAATAAAATGTTTATTTCCCGAAAAAAATTTGTTTTATTAAAAAAGTCACTGACTTATCAAACCGCCCTCGTATATACGAAAATCTCAGAGTAGAGTAGCTAATCTCAGAGTAATCACTAACCACACGGGGCGGTATGTGGATCTTAGATCAGTCATTGAATAATCACGAAACGAATGAGGAATACACAAGGTAGTCAGTGAGATGGGTGGGACTCTGCAGAAACCACCCAGCTATCAAAAAGTAAAAGTGGTCAGATGCATTAACTCGTAAAAGACTCAACTAAGTACAATGTTGTTTGGAGTATTGCCAAGTACTCATCATCGGTGGTCTAAGGGAATATATGAATTTTTTTTAATTAGTTTGTAGTCCGTATATAATTTATTTGGACTGCAAGTACCAGGCTTCACTTTTCGTAAAAGAAATTAACATTAGGTTTATTTTAATATGAAATTTAATTCTTAATCATTTACTCAATTATTTACCCGTATTATATATACTTTGTTAAAAAGTTCTATTGTTATTTTTAATTTTATGCAAGTTAAAACCCATTGTTAACCTTAAAAAGTACAAGATATTTTTGTGCATTAATATCAAAAGTATATCCTTTCGCATACGTATATAGTTATTCACTCTAGTATAATCCAATATTATGCAGTTTTAGGATACATTGTTAACCGAAGCACAATTTCAGCGCGATTAGTGCACATAAAACTATTTATCATTTCTCGTGTAGTGAAAACAGCAGTTCGTAGCAACATTGCATGAGCTTAGAATGTTGCATGCAATTCGCTTGGAATAAATCTAGCAAAATATGCAAAAATTTCCACGGCTATGTGAGACGGCTACAGTTGCTTCGTAAGTAATATGCCAACAACAACAGCGGCAGCTGTGGCTACAACAGCAACTTGGCATTTAGATACCAGCACTTGTAGACATGCAACATTTTGGCGGGATTAAGATAGCAACAAAGGCTGCAGGTACATAAATTTCATAAATAACTGAAGATAATATTGCACTCTCCTGTTACTGCAATTGCTGTTATTGTTGCAGTACCGTTGCTTACTGGTGTATTGTGAATAAGTTGGGGGGTCATTGCGGTAGCAGCGATAAGTAGTATGTTGCAAGTATTTGGTTGCTAGCACGAACATTATCGTGGCATGCAAAGGATATGCAACAATTGTTGTTGTGGCCTTTTAAAATATTTAAATGCCACATGTGAGTTATTTGAGCGCGTGTCTAAGAAACTAAGTTATTACAACTTTGTGAATGGGCAAGGATACTCCGAGTGCAACAATAATAATAAAAACAATAATAACTACAACAACAACAACAATACGAACAACAATGACACGAGCAGCAAGTAAAGATATGTAGAAAATTTATTAACGGTAAAAGTGGTATTTTCCGTGAAGGGAAGTAATTTACAGATTTTCTACAATTCAGTTGAAATACCAGCAACATTGATTCTTAATTTATTTTAAAAATTAGCTGCATTTACTTACAGTAGCGTAAGGAGATACTCTGCTCCTTACTTTGCTACTTAGAAACTTACCTAAACTGTTAATTATGAAGACAGGAAAGCTCAAGTTTAAAACGGAAATTTATACGGAAAATGTTTATTAAAATTTAATGAAATATAATTATAAAATATTACTACATATTTGTTACTAATTGTAGATTGATAAAATAATAAATATAATTTGATGCAATTATTTCTTCTATAAATTTAAAAGTTAAATAGTATAACAGAATAAAATATTAAGTAGTTAACTTATACATATCTAAAGGCACTCGAAGAGGATACAACAGACCATGTGTTGCGTCTACGTTCAGTGTGGTCCAGAACTAGGTTTAAGGTATTGAGTGCCCAACACTTTATCATACTTTAATTTAGCAATATTTCTAACACTGTTATTTCCCAGATATTTGTATTTATCAATGCGTCCAATTGGTTCTCATATATGCCCAACTTTCTATTCTCAATTACGAGGAATGTAGGATCAAAATGTATTTCTTAGATAATTGAGGAGGATATGATCCTCCTTCCACTTTATCTATCTACTAAAAATATATTTAAATTACCACGCAAGCATAGATGACCTCAGAAATATTGGCTGAAAAAATCATAACTCTAGTATGCTGCACCTGTGAGGGCTTAATATGAGTAACAACTCATAGCGTTTAAGTGTTTGATACATTTTCCATAATTTCGGAATAAGGTAAAGTGTTCTCTAACCAATTTAAATTTTATTCACTTTAATTAATGTACCAAAATGTACAACATCTTATAAACGAAGGGATATCATGTGAAATAAATTGAACCAATCAATAAGATTTGATGATTACTTTAAGAAAATATAATGAAAAGAGTCTACAAGCAAAGACTAGGATAAACGTAAATCTACTTTTAGTAGTTCATGGGTTCAAGCAAGGATCAAGCCATAATTTCTGTGGCCCGGAGTCCAGAATACCATTGGGGTACAGCATGACGGCAGCCTATGTCTATAAGTGGATAAGACACTTCATCTTTATAGATGGAGAGAGTTGTAGACAGACCAAACTCATGTTGCCGAAACCGTGGGCCAGAGAAGCGATAAAGGTGCTTAGCTATTCGCGGAGCACCCTAAGCTGGCTGACCTCACTAATTACTGGACATGGCAACTTCAAGTATCACCTCAAAAAGATAGTTTTTGCTGAGGAAGACACTTGCAGACTATGTCTAGAAGAAAAGGAGATAGCGGTGCATATATTGTGCCAATGTCCAGCACTGGTAAGTAGAAGGAAAACTGTCTTGGGTTGGTGACGACTTGGCAGGAAACCTCAAGATAAATGTGCTGCTTGCATTAACAAAAGATGTAGTTATGCGAACGGAAGCCACTCTAGCTTTAACTCAATAACAACATCCGAGAATCGAAGGACGGAAAAGGACCCAAGTTGTTTCGTGGTCTACTTCGACTAATCCTTTACTTCAGTGGGGCCACTTGTTGGACAGTGCGCTGCCCCAACGTCCCACCATATATAGTTCATGGGTTTGGACTTCACATATGTTATACGTATACTGTCAGCTAATATAACCGCTAATATAAATAATTTGCAAAATACAGCAAAATGTAATAACCTATTAGCATTGACAATACATCCGACAAGATTTCTTCACATCACCTTCAGTAAGCAAATTTAAATATGCAGTTACTTTCGACTATTCATACCTTGAACGTACCACATTTGCCACTGCTAAAATAAAATAAGATGTCGCCTACCAACTTATAAAAATCTGATGATTATTTGTCGAAAATTTGGATTATATAGTTAGCACATGAAATCGCAACAGAAGTATATCTGTAGTTCAGGCTATTGAAATCTGTGATCAAATGACAGATCCATGCAATAGATGCGAAGAGATTTTTGACTACGTGGTTATCATCTCAAATCAGGAATATACAAAATTTTCATCAAATTTATAACATTGTATATGATTGTGGAACATGGTCCGGAACTAGTTTATTAAGGTGATTCTCTTAATATTTTATGTTAGAATAACTAAAATACAAAATACAGGAAATAGATTGTGTATATATTATATTAACTTATATTTAAAAATATAACAAAAAAAAGTTATTTGAGTGTCTTGAAAACATCTGCAAAACGTACTGGTCTTATAAAAAAAGCAATCAAGAGATCTGATAGCGAACCCATAAAGAATCGTTTTGTAAGGAAAGTTCCGTTGAACGAATGCTTTCATAAATCTTTCTCTATATTAACCGAACAATGCTTTTAGTACTATTAACTTTAGTATCGAGTTTTATTTGTAGTATATACATACTGATCTATACATACTGACTAAATTGCTGATCTCGTTGGTGCTATGCGAGTTTTTCTGATAATTTTAAAAAGCATAGTAATACTAGATAAGTCTCTATTAACCGTGGAATATTTTTAGTTCTATTATCCCGTTGGTGGTTGTTCAAGATATTTTTTACTGTACAAACAAATTTAAAAAACATAGCAACATATTAGTGCTTGTTTTTGTTGTAAAAACGAATTCAAAATAGATAGTGATATTGAATAAGTCAGAATTAGGAAAACTTCAAAATATCATGTTTAGGATCGTATGGAAAACATGTGAAGGTGCAGTGCTCAAAACGAACTATAAAGAAACAACTTAATAAAGAGCGAAACAGTGTTTGCAATACTGAATTTGCTGAAGATGTCACAGTGAAGCTAGTACTATTATTATTAGTTCTATTAGTACCAAGTACTATTTTAGAGTATAGATACTTTTGTGTCCTGACTATATTGATATATCCGATGGTGCTTGCTCACGATATTTTTTACTGTACAAACAAATTCAAAAAAGAAAGTAACACTGGATTAATCTCTATTAACGTAGCAATGGTTAATATTGTTTTGCAGTGATTGCAAAAGTAAGGTATCAGAGTAAAGCTATATACTTCCTCGAGTAGTAAGGAACGACAAAAAGTCATTCTTATATTATATTAATTCTAATAACTTAAAAAATAATTTGAAAGTAATTTGCAAACAAATTATCACAATTCTCACGACAATAACAAATCAGAAGAGAACGAACCCAAGTACATTATAAGACATCTAATAGGTTAATTAAAATAAATTTTTTATGTTTATTTAAGTACATAAAAATGGCAAAATTTGTATGTTTAACCTGATACTGCATTAAAAAAAACTGTAAGACGAAATAAACAATAAAAGTTGGTAGTACTTAGAGAGCAGTAGATATAACTTTTTTATGGCCGCCAATGTAAGTGCGCACGGTGGCGCGCATAACATTGCAGTAATAAAATTCAAATCAATTTCGCACCCGGCCCAAAACTTTTACCAACTCAAGTCACTTTATTGAGGCTAAAACACTCTTTCGGAATTGCTTTCCGGAGCGTTTTCATTTGTTTATGGCGTGTTTTTAGCACGAATTGGTGTGTTTGGACTCATTTCACATTTGTTAAAATTACAAATCGCTGCTGTTTGTACTTTTCATTCTCATTTTTATTTTTATTTTTTTGTTTTGTTTTTTTTTTGTTTTGCCTTTGTTTTTGTTTGTGTTTACTTTTTTTGTTTGAATAATTTTTTTTTTATTTTATTTAGTTATGCAACTCAGGTTTTTGGACTGAAATTTATGCGCCACTCTCGGGAATTACAAATGAGCGCGTACACGTATGCTGCGTAATTTTTTTTTTTTGCACTTCCACACATATGAAGTTTGTGGATTTCCAACTCAAGCCCCGCATTTGCCCTTGGTATCCATAATCCTTATATCCAGAGTGAACACGTATTTTATTGCTTTTGTATTATTTACATTTGTGGGTACATTATTTGCTTGTATCCTGGCGGTACGTTTTATGCGTGTGTTGATGCGTGCTTCATAAAGTGTATTTTTAGCAATTTACCGGATTTAGAAATGGGTTAAAATTAACATGCTTCTCGCCAATGTTACTCATACGCCACAGTGTACTGCTGAATAAGTGAAAAGTTCTCAGGTTCAGGTTGTTTACCGTGCTTCCTCTTATTTCTTGTTTTCTGTTCAAAATGTTTGAAGCAATCTCATTCAGTATAAATTTTCATTTTATTTAATTAGTTGTGAGTTTCAAAATTAATTTTCTCTTCATGTTCTGTGAGTTTAAGTTATAAGTTAACTTTAGAACTTATTAATTTAGTTGCTTTGATTTCGAAAAGTTGGAAAAGCATTTTACCTAAAACTTCCATGTAAATAATTCATAAATGCAAATAATAGGTAAAATTAGGTATGCCCTTCACCTATCTAACTTTACGCTAGGTTGAGTTTATACTGCATTAGCAAAACGTTTAAAATTGTATGTAAGAACGGGTATGTTCAGTGTAAGCTTTGACTAACACTTACTGAAGTTGTTTAAAATTAGGCAAAAACATAAACTGATCTTATTTAATCGGTGGCATATATATGTATATACATTATTTATAATTTTCTCAGAAATACTACAAAATGCACTCAATTTACTTTTATCCTTCGGGAAGAATAAATTTGAATGTGATAAAATAAATATTATTTTATTTTATCATTTTATTTTTGATTTAATGAATAATTTTCAAGTATTTTACTAATATTACAAATTCTTTTTATCTTTCAAATAGGTAAATTCAAAAATCAATTTTGTTTAATTTCTAAAAGGAAAGTTTTTATTTTAAAAGTATTTTCAGTTTTACTTTTTAATGTTAAAATCAAAGCAAACGTATACTAAAAAATTAATAAGTGTTTCTATCGGTCCTTATACAAATTTAAGGCTACTTGATATAATTAACAACTAAGTTTATTTACTTGTTGACTGGATCTGCCTGGATTTACAAAGAGTTAATTTAGTATTTATTTAGTGTATTTAAGTATTTATTTTGTGTATTCAATTTTAATATTGTATGCAAACAACAACCAGTGTTGGTTGGAATCAAAGTTCAATAAATATTTTTTCGCTGATAAAATATGACGATTTTTGGCATTTTTACTACCATATTTATAGCAAGAAATCCTCGAAATATAAAAATATAATATACATATAAATAATTATAATAAATATAAATAATATAAATATAATAATATTTTTAATATATTATAAATATATATAATATAAATTTATATATAATATATATATAATATATATATGGTGGGACGTTGGGACAGCGCACTGTCCAACAAGTGGCCCCACTGAAGTGAAGGATTAGTCGAAGTAGACCACGAAACGACTTGGGTCCTTTTTCGTCCTTCGATTCTCGGATGTTGTTATTGAGTTAAAGCTGGAGTGGCTTCCGTTCGCATAACTACATCTTTTGTTAATGCAAGCATCTCATTTAGCTTGAGGTTTCCTGCCAAGTCGTCACCAACCCAATGGTGTCCCAAGACAGTCTTCCTCCTACTTGCCAGTGCTGGACATTGGCACAATATATGCACCGCTGTCTCCTTTTCTTCTAGACATAGTCTGCAAGTGTCTTCCTCAGCAAGAGTTATCTTTTTGAGGTGATACTTGAAGTTGCCATGTCCAGTAATTAGTGAGGTCAGCCAGCTTAGAGTGCTCCGCGAATAGCTAAGCACTTTTATCGCTTCCCTGGCCCACGGTTTAGGTAACATGAGTTTGGTCTGTCTACAAGTGCTCAACTCTCTCCATCTATTAAGATGAAGTGAGATTATATATATAAATATATTAATTAAAAATATATTAATTCATCCGACAAATTTAAATAGATCATTCGTCCGTACCGATTAACAGTCTGACAAACTATCAAAAAATAGACCATAGAGCCGGATATTCACTTCATGGAATGTTCCTGGAAGTTTCCTCTTAATATAAGCTGTTATAATTTCTACAATGTCTATCAAAACGAGTGCGCAATTTTTCTGCATGAGTTCTTATATATGATTGACCAAAGAGAGGGACTGCAGAAAGCCTTGCAGTATTCACCACGCCTCTTCTAATAAGTTCTCAATATTCGGTCATCTTATTAAGAACTATGTCAACCAGAGAGTAGTTGGAATATTAACAAATATTTAAATACATAAATGTAGAAAGAGATGGATAGATGTATGGATAAGGATGAAATTAATTATTTCGTCAGTGTTATTATTATAATGACTATTATTACTTAATTTATTTTTTTTTTTTTAGGAGGATTGCGATTAATCACAACTAAGGTAAACTATTGTGCTAACACCAGATTTCAGAACCTTTCTTTAGAACCTTTCTTTTTATAAAAGTTTGCCACTTGTTTGGTTTTATTTTGTTTCATATGATAAGCAAGACAAAATGTGGGTTTTTCTTTTGAAAAGTATTTGTAATTCAATTTTGTGCAATCATAGCATATGTTTGACACATTTTTGTATCCATTTCATAGAAGCGGTAGACATTGGTTTCTGAAATCTCAATTTTGTTTTCAAAATTTATATTATCCATTTTACAAAAGCGGCTGGAGTACTGGGTAAACTTTCCAGGACTCAGACAAAGTAAAGCACTGATAACACCGTACTCCTACAAAGACATTCTTAAATTCTCTAAATGTAATTTAAGGTTGATAACGGGTTTCATTACAGGTCATTATGGCCTGAAATATCACCTTCATAAACTACAATTATCTGCTAACTCGGAATGCAGATTACGCCTCGAAGAAGAGGAAACGACCATGCACATTCTTTGTGACTGTCCAGCTGCAGTGCTTTATCAGAAACAGGTAAAGAACTTTAATGCTCAATACAATGATTATAAATGAGAGTGTTTATCGATTATTTGATAAAAATATTAGCCTGTAATTGGCTTTTATATTAGTTTCCCTAGATCCTACGACGAGCAAGGGGTCACAAGATATTTCGCTGTTATAACTTTTAAATGTACATTCCTGAGTTTCTACACAATACATTGTTTTTCTTATGCTCTCTTTGTATTTTGGATCATTAATAGTCTCTCCATTTCCTGTGCCAATGCTTTCCAAATAACAAAAACTTTACAAAAAAAAACTTTCAGTTAAAAAAGCTCCAATTCTGCAAAATTCAAATTATTTAACTCATATAGATACCTTTTGAATAGACTTTTTTTTGATATCATGTATCCTGAATATATATATACAGATTCATTTCCAAATCTACGAAACTATTGTTGTTGTAGCCCGTGGACATGTGTTTGTATAGGCACTTTGAAGGTGGTGGAAACTGGTCGTCGAGTAATCGACGAGTGACTCCGGAACGTTAACTTGATCGCTCTTGGAAACTCTAAGAAAGTTTCTTACATGTTGTTGTCGTTTAATGTACTCATTAAATTGTCGATATTTTCAGACAATGTCAAGGGCTTTCGCCAACACCACAACATACAATTAGTATATCAATATTCCTTGTTGTATGAGATCTTCAATTTTAATCTTAATGATATTCCACATCGTTATACAGTGTTTTTAATATAAACTTTTTAAGTAACCATTATTTGATGGATACTATTTCTCTCTTAAGTATTTAGTTAAGACATTTTTATTGTGCTTTGAAATCACTTATTTAGATGAATTACTTAGCATATTGCATCATTTAAAACACCAATTTGCTTTTAAAAGTTGAATTCTAAAACTTGCTGATTTTGTAAAATTGGATGAAGGTTAGATAAATTATTCATTCAATTACTTATTAAAGCTATATGTATTATTTTACCTCACAAAACCTTTTATATACTTGGAACCCTCCATTATAACGCGAAAATAGCAAAATTAAACCATAAATTGCGAATAATCTCTTCTCTTTTTTGACTAGCAAATAAGTTTTCCTTTCCATTTTCTCAGGCTTTCACTGCGACTCAACTTTAAAATAGTTTTATGATTTAATAAATTGTTTCTCTAAGTTTTAATTTACAAACCTCTTTAGTTATTCAACGTGGAACACGTCGCATATAGTCTTTCGTACAGCGATGAAATTGAGTTAAAACGTCCAATTTAAGCAAACTTTGGCAAATGCAGTCTTCCACAAACGAGCCAGTATCATGGCCACATTCACATACATAAATAGCAGGGCTGATGCTGCAACATTACGGTAATAATTTCGTGACAATTTGATAGAGCAAACACTCATACACTCTCAAGCACTATAACTGTATTGCAATCAAATTAACACTTCGCCGGCTGAGGCGGTAACCCTATTCGTGAGGGCTTGTGTGTGGAAGTCAGCTTGCAATTAAGGCATGCAAAGTGAAAAATCAACATGTTGACACAATTTTTCAGCTTCATTAGGACAAATGTGGCCTGGCTAGGTTAAGAAATTTGATGTGGCTATGCATTGCAAATGTTTATAACATACGCAATTTTATGTTTCAACTGCGTATGTAAAGTGTATAGAATTGTCGCTTAAACTATTATGCATACTTTGGAATAATAAACTATATAGTTTACTACTGAACATACAAAGAATTTTAATGCTTTTTACTCTACTCTAAACTGCCTACCTACTTACCTAGGTTTACACTCATCCACTTATCAAAAATTTTCATTTTCACTGAATTTTAAATGTAATTTATCTCGAGTTCATTTTAAGTGACTGTCTTTAATATTTTATCATTTTAAGATTTTATGATTTTACTGCGTCATTGGGGAATAATTATAGTCATTTTTCAGTACACAAAACGCACCTAACTCGATTCGAAACCTACGTTGCCTATGCAAACAAACGACCCGCCAAAATGAAACACAACAAACCGTAAAGCAACGCATTCTGTTCTACATAAAATGATAGCTAAAATTGTGGTTCTTATGGGTTAAACATTGGTTCTTTTTTTATTTCATTTTACAACACTTACCCGTTGTCCTTGCCTTTGTTTGCTTTCTCCACGCTCGCCTAGTTTGCCGTTCAATTATGTAAATTTTATCCCGCGGCAGTTTACGCGCCTACTTTGGCTCCTTTACAGCTGCAGAGAACACGCAGTTTTACTATTGCAATTTGTAGATTTCGCACTTGTCGTGAAATTAATAATCTGTAAATAAAAACAAGAAGTAGAGTATGAGATATGTACACACATAGATATAGAAGCAAAAGTGAGACAAGTCAAATTAGAATAAAAATATTTAATTAAAATTATTTTATTTAAATATTTGCCCTGAGGTTGTCAGTCTTTTGTGTTTGTAGTGCGTAATTACAGTACGAAAGGATTTATTTATGCTGAGCGTTTATTAATTACAAAAATATTTAATAAGGTATGTCATATCTTTCTATTCGTACTCCCCGATCCACTCATTGTCGCGTCCCACAAGTCAGTTTACACACTCAATCATAGAGTCGTGGCATCACTCACTCGGCTCTATATTGCGCTCTAATTTGCATATTTGGATTAATTAGTTTTGCTTCTTAGGTTTTGTAATTTAGTTTGGGTTTATTTTCTTATTTAAGAAAGGCACACTTGGGTTAAGGTGACTGAGTTCAAGTGTAGTAATCCCACGAGATTTATGTTTTCCCAAAATGACAATTAATGTGAGAAATCAAGTACTAAATAATTAATTTCTTTGACTTTCAAATCTTACTCTAAGTCATTGAGCCCTCAAGGGGGGTATTATGTCTTATTAAAGCTAATATAGATATTTATTTCAATAGGTTTAAATCTAAATTATTAGAGAGAGAATATTTGAGATACTTCATATTTTATCTATACATTTTTTTAAGTCATCGAACACCCTGTTCAGACCTGATGCGATCGCGGAGCAATACAAAACACTACACAGATTTGAGGGCCGCAGAATCAAAATTTAAATTCATTTATTTGGTGTACCATGAAAATAAAATAATGTAGTTTTACCAGTACACGAAAAGAAAATTTGCGTAATTGTAGCCGATTAAAAACATACCGCGGGCCGCACAAACATTAGACAGGGTTGTTCAGACCAGATTCGATCGCGGACCAATACAAAACATTCCACAGATTAGAGGTCCGCACCAACCCGCGCCCCGTTTTTTGGACAGCCCTGTTATAGAGCATAACTTGCAGTAGTCTAATAGTTATGATTTCAGTTCCGACAACTAGCTTTTATTAGAAAGGACTTAAATCACAAGATTTTCTCTGGAGATAGCATGATAAATCTCATAATACGTAACGTCCTTTTTAACGTCCGTTTTGACGATATAAATTAAATTTTTAATGTAAACTATTGTTTTCAATAGAGAAGTATTTTGAACAGTAGTAAATTACAACTAAATTTTATTATTTTTAATTAATTGAATTTTTAGCTGACCATATACTTGTTTCGAGTATTGCTTAATACTCTGCGGTCTTGGAATAATTTTTTGTATTTATTTATTATTAAATAATTATTTGAAACTGCAAGTGACAAGGGTTGAACTGGTAACCTGCCAAATTTAAAACTCAGAGTCAGTGTTCATTATCCAACTTACTCAAAGCCGTACTTGACTCATATGTTCGAACTTGACGTTTTGTTAATTTGCTGTGAAAGTTCATTAACAAATTCGCTTGCTGTGCTATATTAGAGCGAATTCATATATTAGCTGTAGCATAATTATATTAGTTAATTATATTTTTATTTTTAATTGTTTAATTTCAATACTTTTCTCTTGTGGAGTAGTATATAGTATATTAACCATCTCAACTAAAAGTTTTTTATTTCACCTGGTAATTACAGTAAGTAACGTGTGTGAGTGAATTTGAAGAGCGGTCGAAAAAATTAGAAAATAATGTTTATGGTCTATAACTTTCTATATAATGGTCTGTAATGCTAGAAAAAAATAAAGAAGCTACTACTGCTCGTTATGGGGCAACATCATCATATTGTTATGACTTTACATCCCATATCTATGCGTAGATTTGCAATAATTTTCTTCTTCGTTGAAATGTTCAACTTTCAGAGCAAATTATTTTACCAGTCTTTGCCACAATAATCCGTCAGTAGTAAACAAAAATGTGCAGTTAAAGTTTCTTCATTGTTTATGAGGTTTATGCTCTGGACTTAAAACCTCCTACATAAAAATTGTCCCAATTAAAACAAAGAGGAACCTTTGAACACCGCACACTGTTGTGGTAGAGTACGCTCACACCTTTGATGGAAGAATGAGGTGACCAACAATATGTAGACACTTGGTGCTACCAACTGGCGACAGCAAACAACTGATCAGTCTGGCTGGTGGAGGTTACTGGACGTAGTAATTTAATGCAGTAATTTAATTTATTATATTGTTTTTCGAATTTCTGGTTATTAATAATAATAATTGTTTAAAATATTTGTTACAGTGTTTTTCATTGATTTTATGTGATGTGATATTGAAATGACGTGTTCGATATTTTAGAATTAGTCACATAATATTTTCTTTGAATATATATTAATCATACAACCTTTGTACTGTAAGTTATTGACAGATGATTGAAGATTAAAAATACAATATTAGATATTAGATACAAAAATATCTAATATCTTAGAATAGTAAAAAAAAATAGGAAAAATGAAATAAAGAAAAAAAAACTTTTACTATCTCAGTGTAAACGTGTTTTCAATTATACTTTTTTCATTATTGTATATATACGAAATATAAGACAACTAAATGAAGTGTATTATATCGAGTAATGTCACAGAACACACCTTATTCTGTAACACACCTTCCATGTATTGTACAGTAGCAAAAAAAAAATTAGGAAAAAGTTTTGTTGATCTCGTATATTCATTAAATTTTTAAAAAAAAATGTTAAGTTTGGAAGTATCTTTTTTTTTATTCTAAATATTCGATTTTGTAAAGATGTTAAAAAATACTTTAGTTAGAGCACGGAAGTGTTTCTGAAATCAATGGCTAGTCTATACAGCTCAGCTTTACAATTAAGACTATAAAATAGATTATGTTTGTAATCTTGATCCACAATAGACGGTATAATGATAACTTAAACATGTGGTATAAAATTCATTTGAACTGCGTGCAAACCTATAAAACCAGTTAAAACCGGCATCCCCAATAACTGGGTTGAAATTTCCGATATTTGGTGTATAATGTTGGTTTAACATATACTAACTTATTTACACTAAATAGATTAAATCATAACTCTCTAGCTTCACATTACTAACACTTTGTCTCAAAAAAATATGTGCAGATTTTTTTTATTTATATAATGCTATATTATATAAGCTTAGAGAAACTGTTTAGTTTTATATAAAGATACTATGAGTAATATTAACCGACACGTTGGATTTTGAAAATTTTCACTAAATTAATTTGAAAATTAGTTTTAAATTGAAATTAGTCGAAAATTAATTCTATTTTTTAAGCATGAGTTATTTTTTAAGATCGCACAGTTTATAGATCTGCAGGAAACGACTTAGAGTAAATAAGGTTGGTATTTATAGTTCTTAAATTTAGAACTCTCCAGCATTATATTAAAAATTATATCACAATGAGTGTTTTCACTTTATTATTTAAAATAATATTATATTAGAACCCTCATATAGCTTCACCTCTGATTAGTTTATATATTTTACTTTAATATTTGGGTAACAACGTATTTAGTCCACTTAAATATAGATATTATATGTAATTATATATATCTATGTATAATAGATAATAATAAATAAAAATAGACAAAAACATATTAAATAGAGAAAACAACTAAGATCAAAATATAATTTGTATACAATTTTATTAAATCTAAAGCTGTTAATATATTTTTTTTAGACTGAAATTAAGTTATTATAAAGATTTTATAATTATAATTAAAGATTCTATTTTAAATAAAGTTTTCGTTCAACTATAACAGCTGATATGGAAATGGTTAACAATATCAAGTATTGATGTAGCCAAGAAAAGTGTCAAAGAGGTCCACTATTAAAAGAACTAAAACCTGATTCAAATGTAATGACTGATAAAATTATTCTCAATTCCTGTTCTTTGGATCGCTCTTATTTATGTTTATTAAGACACATTTTTAGCGAGCCACCTTTTAATATGCTCCCAAAGGTGTCGATCCAAAGGGATACCAAGTGTTAAAGTAACTACCAAAGAATATAAATGTCTAAATATTTTTATATCAAAATCTGGAACTAGAGCAATGAAATTTTGTGCAGCCTTGGCTAATTGTGGATAAACACGATAAGTCATCGCTTGTAATTTGACAGGCACGAGTTCAAAGCCTGGCACTTGCAGTCCAAACAAATTATAATCGGACTATAAACAATTAAATTCGTATATTTTCTAAGACCACTGATGATGAGTACTTGGCAATATTCGAAACAGCTGTAATTTGGTCAGCCAAATTAACTATATTTTTGTGTTTGTACTTTCTTTCTTTACTATATTAAAACTATCTAAATTTTAAAAAAATAGATTCTTTGTCATTATAAGAAAGCGTACCTTTTTCGGCAATACTAATAAAAACTTTAAAATATTTCGTTCTAATCAAAATAATTGAACCAATTGATGAGTAGTTTCTTAAATTTTATCGATAAAATTTTTTAGTTGCATTTAAAGGCAAAGTTTTTATTATCAAGCTTAGTTATAATTCCATAGATAGATAGATACTTGTTGCAAATGTAGTTAGGAAAATGTTAAAAATTTTTCCACGTTTCTGTTTAATTTCAAATTTTATTTTCCACTTCATAGAGTTTAAAATGCTTAGCAAAATTAATGCAAAACATAAAAACTAATTCCTACTTTCAGTTTTTATTCCCTCCAATAGAGACACGTTCATGCACTTGCAACTCTGCCACTCCATTCACTGCACAAGTGCAGTTCAATTGCACTACAAACTAAAAATTGTATCTTAAATTCTTTATGGCTTTCGGTTGAGGAAGAATTTTCAAAAAGATCCTCATTTAAGATAAAATTTATGTGGAGTAAACTGCCTTGAGTGAACGAACCAACACGCTTTCCATTTTTAAGCATTTTTTTGCATTTATTTTCAATTTTTATGACTTAAAATCGCTTTAAATTGATTAGAAAATTTTTACCAAAGGCGCATCGAAACACAAAGAGTCCAAAGCAGATTAAGCTTATTTCAATTTTTAAAAAAAAAAAAAATATTATTACGTTTGAAAAATAAAAAGTATAAAATATGAAAAATGAAAAATGTTTGACTTGAGGTCGAACTTATTAGCAACAACAACCTACAAATATATTTGACTTAAAACATTAAATTTCGCTAAAATATTAGTAAAAAATGAGTTCGACTAAAAAATGAGTTTGTCGAAAAAAAAGTATCTATCTATCTGCCAAATAACGACGTAGTACCGTAAAAGTGTGGCTCCGAAACTAAGTTGTGCAGGCGTATAATTTGCCTGTCAAGTGTACTCATGTGGGTGGTTCCACAGCTACTCAGGCAATTTTTTGGTAGCAGCTACCTAAACGCCAACTTTAATATCTGCGGCAATGTTGGAGAACAAAAATAATACAATTTTTTTATGAATTGTCTTATAGTCGTAGCTTATCTTATAGATGCTTATCACATGAATTATTTAAGCAACAAAAAGTACTTGAAGCGTTAATAATAGAAAAACACTGGAAAAAACATACGTGCGCTTGTGCCTGCCATCGCAGACAAACAATGGCAGAGGAATTCAGGAAGTTTGTGGCACTCGCTTTTCGCATTTTCACTACAAGATACTCAATTTGATTATTCACGGTCTTTTCAATGACTGGCGAACACCATTCATAGCTGGAAATTGCGAATTTCGCTTGTACTTCACACGGCGAAGGTTTGCAATTGTTGTGCTATATTTGTAGCTCAGAAATTCTTTTTCTTTTTTTCTTTTTCTTTTTCTTTTTTTGTGTGTGTTTTTAACTTTTGCTTGGCTGAACATAACTTCCATATTGGTATTGTTTAGGCTTCAATGTGAAGATTTCCATTGAAAGACTATTTTTATTTATTTTTTTTTTTGTAGTTATATTTTTTTTGTTTTCGTTTTGCTTGGAGTATGGAAGATATTTGTGCAAATTCATTGAAATTACTTTGTTTTCGGTTTGTTCTTTTTTCACTCAATTTAAGGCAAAACGTAACCTACTTTGTGTTCTATAGTAAAGTCAAAAATAGTAACAAATTGTAACTTAAACTGTCCGGAAAGAAATTTTTTTATTTTTTTTTTTGTTACTATTATTTACATAAGAGACCTAAGTATAGTGGCTTCATACTGGCAATAATTCTACTTGAGTGCAATATTTAGTTACTTAAGGGCTATCCACAACAAGTACTTGCACTTGATTATTTTAGTGTTTTTCGAGAAAGTTTATATTATGGTTGGTATAATTTTCTATACATTGTAATATTTTTATTTACAAACACTTAATTTAGCAGTTGGTAAAATATACACTAAGTGTTATTAAAGAATCAAATATACTTCACTCTTTTATTTAACTAAATTCTCATTACTTTTTGTTTTTTTTATTTTTTTTTTTTTTGAATTAATTTTATTGAGAATCTATCATTTTACGACAATACAAAATTTAATTAATATTTATACTACATAAAAGTATAATTAACTTCTAGTAAAATTAACTATTGCATACTTAGCATTTAAGATCTCATCACTAACCTATTACTAACTTATAATACATACAGATTAACTACACATAATAAGATTCTTACTTTATACTTATACTCATATTCTAGATCTACTTTGTAGAACCTAAAGAAATTTTAGATTTTTTGTGTATATATTATACATTATATAGACAGGTATTTATAAGATAATAATCTTATAAATATTTATGTTTGTTTATAAGATAACTATCTTATAAATACCTATCTATATAATCTTAATATAATATAAACACAAAATTTCTAAAATTTCTTCAGGTTCTATAAGGTAGATATAGATTATGATTTCTTCTAAGTCGTGTTGTTGTCTAATAGTTGTCTAACAGAGATAAGGCAAGAAAATTTCAGTGAACTTCAAATTTATTGATGCGCCTGCAACTTAATCTTTTTATTTACATATTTATTTATTATATTTATTATTTATTTATAGAAGGGTTTTCGAATAACAAAGAAAGAAATAAAGGACAAACACAAAAATTTATTTTTAATTTTATTGAAGTTTGGCTGACCATACAACGCTGTTTCGAGTATTGCCAAGTACTCTTCATCAGTGGTCTTAGAAAATAATCGAATTTTAGTTAATTAGTTTATAGTTCGTATATAATTTGTTTGGACTGCAAGTGCCAGGCTTAGAACTCGTGCCTGTCAAATTAGAAGCGATGACTAATCGTGTTTATCCACAAGAAGCCAAGGCTGCACAAACTTTCAACGCTCAAGTTCCAGGTTTTATTGTCACTTATTTTTTTTATTATTTTAATTAGTGACAACAACCAAAGCTCTTGCCGTGCTTTAAATTAGAACGAGCTTATAAACTACAGCTTTATATTTATTTATTATATTTATTATTTATAAAGCGGTTTTTCGAACAGTAGTAAACTACAACATCAAAAATTTATTTTATATTATTTTAATTATTTGAATTTTTGGCTGACCATACAGCTGTATCGAGTATTGTCAAATACCCATCATAAGTAGTCTCCGAAATAATTCTTGTATTTAATTATTAGTAAATAATTTTATTTTAAGACTGCAAGTACCAGGAATCGAACTCGAGTCCCGCCAAATCTTTAATAGCAAAGTAGAGTTTAAAGTAAGTAAATATGAAAGTAAAAAGCAATGCGTTGGCACATGTTTTCTGCGTAATCTTGAAGAAGGCTGGGTAAGCAATAGATGCCTTGCCAAGTGAATCAGATGAATTGCAAGTCTTTTTGTTCGGATGTATTTGCATTTGATTTTAATGAGTTTATAATTGATGAGTGGTGTTTTCAGATCTTCATGATCTTTATCGCTTATCACTAAGGATTTTAGATTGAGTACGCTGAATTAACCCAATATTAGAAGAACATACATTGCTCCAAAGCTCACCGTCATACTTCCAGATTGGCTTAATTAAACTATTCTAGAGCAACACTTTATAGTTTCGTCGTAACTTAGAGTTTATATTCAATAACCAATGAACTTTTTGTGCTTTAGCATTATTTGAGTTCGCTTAGCCTTACCACATTTACGCCAAGTTAGTCTCCCATCCAAATGAACACCCAGATACGATATGGTGTTTAATTGTGTGATGGAGATGCCGTTGAAGATAACTGTATACTTACGCAGGGTAAACGTTACATGTGCGCCTTTACTATCATTTACACGAATGCGCAAGTTGGCTAACCAAATTTCAATGAGTTCAATTAAGTCTCTAGATACTATGAATCTAATTTGATGAGAACTGAGGATAACAGTGTCATCAGCAAATGTAGCAGTAAAAAGGCGAGAATTGTTTAATATATTCGAAATAGGCAGATTGTAAAGTGTTGGAACAAGAACACTGTCTTCAGGAACTTCAGCCTTTATGTTGATATTAACTGTTTCTAACTTTTTTATGAAATCTTCTGTTTCTCTAGTATTTTGTAAGTGTAGTTGAGAGTATGTTCGTATGTTCTTTGAATTTGTAAATACGACCAGCGTGCCAAACCTCATCAAATGTTTGTGCTATATCAATATATAATATATATCAAGCAGACATTTTTTCCTCATATGCTTTCCGAACCTTATTGACTATGCGTTGCACTTACTCGATGGTAGCATGTTTGGCATGTAAACCAAATTAGTGGTGAGGTATTACGCTGCTTTGTTGTAGATATGTGCTTTTGAAAGCATTAGTAAATGGCCTATATGAATACACTGCATTATGTTGTGCGTTGTGCTTTAACAGCTTTCAGTTCATTTACTTCTCTTAATTTGTTTATATACAAAAATGTTGCTGAAACATGTTCCATTTCCATGTTGCGAATTTATTATACTAATGTGAATATACTTTATTTTTCACCCACATAAATCACCAGAAAATTATCTTGTTTGTTTCTTTTTGGTAAATTTAACGGTTTCGGTTAATTTATTGTCTCAGGTCGTGGTTTCAGCAGTGCGAAATTCATTTATGTTTATTTATAAAAGCAGTTTCCTTTCGAACAGATACGTCGTATCAGTAGCTGTGCACGAGTGTAACAAGACTGCATTGTCTCTAGACAATTTTACAAATTTACAAATATACAAATATATAAATGCAGATATAGGAAAGTGCCGTGTTATATATGTATGTAAAATACATCAGAAATATATACACTCTGCGAGTATATCTCGTTACTGTAAATTTGTCGATTTGTCGTTAAACGACTGAGCGTCTGCTTCACTGATTTTCCGCAATTTTCATTTGCTTATTTTTTTGCTGGTTGATGTACGTTCTGTGCACACATTTGATTCCCTGCAGTTTCAAAGTAGCAACAGTTCAATAGCTCTTTTTTTGTTTTACAAAAAAAAAATAAAAAAATAATGATAAAAAACCTTTTCTTAGATTTCATAGATCATTTGTTATTAAATATTTGTTTTGCATCAAATTCTTATTTGTTAGAAAATTGTTGAACTTTCTATAAATTATTTGTTGCTGTTCTTTTAACAAAATATTCTTCTATCTTCTATATAGCATAGTTGGACGGGCGAATTATTTTTTACTATTTTATTTATTATTTATGTTTAATATTAAAAGATATTAAACATATACTCGTAGATAAAGTCATTTTCCTGTCAGTTACGTACGTACGTTGAGCATAGGCAATTTTCCTTATTTACAACAATTTTTATTGATGTAAACTTAAGTTCGTTCGACTACATGCGCCACTCATAATTTATTTATTTCTATAGAGAGATTCCCCACCCACTGCGCTTCCACTTAAAAACAATCAAAATAAAAACCACAAAAATAACAGCTGAAGTTTATAGATTGTTTTGGCGTTTGTGCGTTTGTGCGGTTGTCTGTTTATCTTATTGACCTTTGCTTGAAATAATTTTTTTAAAATATTTTTATTTTTGATTTTATTGTGAAAATTCTGTAAATGAACTTGAAACTCAAGCATAAATTCATTTTGAAACTCTTGGCAGCTGTCAAAGTGAAGTTGCGCAATACCTTTGCGGCTAAGAATTAATAAAGATACTTTTTGGCTGATGATTCAATTAGTGTAATTTGTTATAGGAGCCAGCCATATATCAAAAAGAACAAAGTTTATTATAAAACTTAAATAATAAATTAGAATAATAGAATTTATATGAAAAAAGAGAACATAGATGTATGAGTGATAACATCACTATTATTTATATCAATACCATATATATTTTACTGTAATAATGTATCTGTCAACTATTTTAGCTACTAAGGTTCAATAAAGTTCAATAATTTTTACTTCTGTAGATAATTGTTGTAACTTTTTATATACATATACTATACAATACTATATAAACAGTAGCCATTTCATTATAAAGCTTTACAGTTTGCATTGCATCATTGTTTTTCATACAATTTTCTTCAATTATTTTCTATTGTCAGTCTTCATTATGTATTTTTTATTTTCATCCTTTTTTTTTATTTAGCATATTTAATACATGTTTATATCTTATACGGTATATACCATCTCATAAAAGAGAAGGAAAACCAGAACAAAAAGAAATACTGGGATAATCTACCAGGATTAGCACAAACCACATCACTTATTGGCACCTATGACAATTGAGATACCAAAATAATAGTTATATCTTATACGACATATACTATCCTTCATCTCATAAAAAGGAAGAAAAATCGGTATAAAAGGGAATACTGGAATAATCTACCAGGATTAGCACAAACCAAATCACTTATTGGTACCTATGACAATTGGAGATACCAAAATTATAGTTATATCTTATAATATATATATTATCCTTCATCTCAAAAAAAGGAAGAAAAATCGGTATAAAAGGGAATACTGGGATAATCTACCAGGATTAACAGCAACCAAATCACTTATTGGTACCTATGACAATTAGAGACACCAAAATTGTGTGGACTTAACAAAACATAAACTTAAAATCATCACAGGAATCGTCACAGGACACTGTAAGCTAAAACACCAGTGTCCTGTGAATATAAATATGTAGTATATATAATACATATAAGTATATTTATATTTATATTTATTTATATATTTATATTAATATTTACTTATATTTATTTATTTATTTAAATATGAATATATATTTATTTTATATACTATCCTTCATCTCATAAAAAGGAAGAAAAATCGGTATAAAAGGGAATACTGGGATAATCTACCAGGATTAGCAGCAACCAAATCACTTATTGGTACCTATGACAATTAGAGACACCAAAATTGTGTGGACTTAACAAAACATAAACTTAAAATCATCACAGGAATCGTCACAGGACACTGTAAGCTAAAACACCAGTGTCCTGTGAATATAAATATGTAGTATATATAATACATATAAGTATATTTATATTTATATTTATTTATATATTTATATTAATATTTACTTATATTTATTTATTTATTTAAATATGAATATATATTTATTTTATATACTATCCTTCATCTCATAAAAAGGAAGAAAAATCGGTATAAAAGGGAATACTGGGATAATCTACCAGGATTAGCAGCAACCAAATCACTTATTGGTACCTATGACAATTAGAGACACCAAAATTGTGTGGACTTAACAAAACATAAACTTAAAATCATCACAGGAATCGTCACAGGACACTGTAAGCTAAAACACCAGTGTCCTGTGAATATAAATATGTAGTATATATAATACATATAAGTATATTTATATTTATATTTATTTATATATTTATATAATATTTACTTAATATTTATTTATTTATTTAAATATGAATATATATTTATTTTTATACTATCCTTCATCTCATAAAAAGGAAGAAAAAATCGGTATATAAAGGGAATACTGGGATAATCTACCAGGATTATCAGCAACCAAATCACTTATTGGTACCTATGACAATTAAAGACACCAAAATTTGTGTGGACTTAACAAAAACATAAACTTAAAATTCATCACAGGAATCGTCACAGGAACACTGTAAACTAAAACAGCAGTGTCCTGTGAATATAAATATGTAGTATATATAATATATATAAGTATATTTATATTTATATTTATTTATATATTTATATTAACATTTACTTATATTTATTTATTTATTTATATATGAATATATATTTATTTTGAATTTTGGTCATTTCTCTTGTGGAAACTTTATTTTTAAGGGTTGCATTCGACATTTTTGGCCTTAAATCAGTTGATTTATTTATAATGAACTTATTTATAATGAAAGCTCTTTGTATGATAAATTATCCTCATTAACAGCCGTTGTGAACAAAACTGCTTAATTGAAACAGTAGAAACATGGTATTATTTTCTTTGGCTATTAATCTAAATTTACTTCTTTGCAAGTGAGGAAAATAGGATCTGTTGGAGGCTGAACAACTAGGGATGAATTGTTTATTTATATGATGTACTACGCCTATACATTTAAAGTTTTTATTGTCTCAAAGGAGTTGTTTTTTACTTTTTTTTTAAGCTATTTGGAGTAAATAAGTTAAGATGCTAAAAATATACTTCCAAGTATTATAAAAATGAATAAAAATCTAATCTCCAAACAGTTAGATGCTGTGGATGTTATGGTAGTTGCAATATAAATAGTTGATATAATATAAACTTCAATTGCATATGGTACGTGGCTTTGACCTGCGATGCATGGCATGAGTTTTATATACATATATAGAGGCACTATATAGACAAAAGTCCTGCTGCTTCTATATGTTTCATTGGAAAGGATAACAAACATTTACTACTAGCAACAAAATAAAGCTTAGTTATCAAGATTTTCTTGCCAAATTAAAATTAATTTTAATAGTATTCAATATTTTTCTTATAACTAAGTAAAATAACTGATATTCCATATTTATAAATTTATTAAAAACTTTCATCAACATGACTTCAATATACAAAATTCATGTTTTATATACAATATTTACTGCTTTATATAAAATATAAGCATTAATGGTTATTGATGTGAGGTTCACACCTCCCACTTTAAACACCTCTTTATCTCGTTTTAATCTGTTTAATTAAAGGTTTGTGGTGTAATTATGCTTTTAACTGAGTTAGTATTTGAATTTTATAATATATTCAAAATTGTTTTAATTACTCAAAATATTTAATAAAATCATGAATTTTTGTGGTTAAAATGACAAAAGCGTTTCAAACAAAAATCTCATTTAATTAATAATAAATTTTTTTTTAGAACAAAAAAAAAGATAAAAAAATGCTATTATGCATAATTAAAAAATTACAATAAAATCATAAAAACATTATTTAAAAGTAATGATTTTCAATGAAATTAATTAAGCATACATTAGAAAATAGTTATTCAATTTGAAAAACTGGTGTAATTAATTTAATAACTAGCAGTTTTTTACTATCTGCACAAATATATATATATATATATTATTATATATAATGACCTATATTATTACATATATCATCATAATAGAAATAAAAATTTATATATTCTAATTAGCTTCTTGAGAATGACCAATGTATTTATATAATGGTCACCCAAATTTCAATAAATAAACTAAAATTATTGTTGTTATCTATTCATTTCTATGCGAACACTTTTAAATAGTTTCTTTTCGTCATGACACATCACTTTCGACAAAAAAAAAATTAAAGTATTTATATAATATTCCATTTTAAAGCAAGATTTAAGTAAGATTAAGAGAATATAAGTTTCATTCTCATGTTTTGACGACAAAATCGAAAAAGGAACATACCTATAAGTTAGGTTTCTTTGTAAAATGAATATACTTTGTGCACTATTTCGTGTATCAAGCATTTCTGTTTATTTAAAATCTATAATCTAACAACTCTTAAATTATATGCTTCAATCTTGAACATAAACTTTTGAAGGCGAACCTATAGCTATGTGTCATCTATTGTGATATCACCGAAGAACATGGTACCTAAACTGTATTGCTTATGGAATCCAATCTTGAAAATATACTTTTGGAGGCGAAACTGTACTTATGTGCCATCTATTGTGATATCACCGAAGAACATGGTACCTAAACTGTATTGCTTATGGAGTTCAATTTTGAAAATAAATTTTTGGAGGTGAACCTATACCTATATGTCATCTATTGTGATAACACTCAATAATATGGTACCTAAACTGTATTGCTTATGGAGTTCAATTTTGAAAATAAACTTTTGGAGGTGAACCTATACCTATGTGCCATCTATTGTGATATGACCAATTAATATGGTACCTAAACTGTGTTGGTTATGAAGTCGTTTAGAAGCTCCCATAAAGTGACTGTGAAAAAGCTATAAATATATTAGCCTAAGCAAGTACAGAAGCTGTATCCCATGGTATCTTCTTTCTCTTCATCTTTATAACTACTGCAATATTCAATATTCATTCAACATAATGTTGTTACCTTTTTAAACTTTCTGCGTATACAATTCCCGCATATTTGTGTTGGAACCTATCAGATATATTGATTATAGGTGTTACTTACTTTTTTGGAAGTTCTTAAACTTTATTTAACTAAGAAGAAATGTTTTGTAGTATATTTTTTCGTGTAAATAATTCTCTTTATCAGCCATAGTTTTGCAGATACTTTCATCTTTCTGCTTTTTTCGCCTCTACTTTTCACTGACAAACCCTGCAGTTGTATCAGTATGCAAAAGTATGAATGTAACTAAATATCTGGATTGTTGGTTTGCTTTTTAATATTTTTTAATTTTGTAATACAAAAAAAAATAATCCATAAAGAAAAAAAGAAAATACAACATAGAATTGAGTTTATTTTTTAGCAACAAATTTTATCCGTAATAAATTAATTATTTTTTACGCTATTCAGTTTTTTAAAAATTTGGTTTATTTTATATGAAAATAAGTTAACTTCAAACGTTTAAGTTAATTAAAGTAGTACTAAATGATATGAATATTCCAATCCATCATATATATTGGATTAAAATTTTTTTTTTTATATTTATTTAAATATATTTAAATATATGGATAACCAACAGATTGGTGTGTTGAAATGCTAAATCCGATATATATGTTGTACAGTGTGATATTATTTAATTTAATAGAAAATATATAAAATATATAAAATTCAATGACTAACTTTAGGCTATGTATTCTTCACATTAATTTTATTGAATTCAAAAAAAAAATTAAATAAAATTATTTTGCCTTCATGAATTAATTACATTTTATTGCAGAAATGCAATGCAATTTTGTATGCAATAATGCATATAAATTGTTCCAAAACTTTGTATTTCAAAAGAAAAATGTTAAAAATAATCAAAAAATGCACTCAGACATGTTTTGCATATTTATTTCGTGTTTGGTTAAATATTTTTGGAAACTATCTGAATTGCAGTGAAAATAATTCAAATAAGTTTTCATTTTTATCAAAAAAGTTTACAATAAAATGCAAATTCATTCCAAATATAATTATTTAATAGAGAGTTTTTTTAGGTTTATTTGTCTTTAAAATATATACATTTATACTTTATACTTATTTATGGATAATTTAATGTTTTTGTTATTATATTTTTATTGATGTTGAAATGCATTTAATTTAATTGACATGTTTCCACTGAAATGTTGATTTGGCATTTGGTTATTTGCTGTCAATTTAGAGAATTTATTTATACGTCGTAATGATGACGTTTCTTGAATTTTAAATTGTTTAACAATTTATTCAAATGTAAGTATAATTCAATGAATATATTTAACAATAATAATAAATATATATATCACTATATATTAGTGAGTAATTTTTATGTTGGCGCCGCATTAATATTTGTTTTAATGACTTGATAATATTTAACATACAAAAATTATAGAATCTTAATAACTTTTAGAAATATGTAATATAATTGATATATATAGTCTTCTTAATAGTTATAAAAAATTCATAACAAATTCATCCATTCTTTTTACCCGAAAATCTAAAAATAATTATTCTTAAAAATTGTATCTTGACAAAGTGATATAGTTACGGTAGAGCTTTCGCTTCTATTCAGAAAGAGATGACATTTGGTGTCTATAAACTCGATAAAAAAAATCTGAATTTCAAATTTGGCTTAAATGGCTTTTTCTTATATCCATGAAGAGATGCTATTTAATGACCATGAATTCGATCAAAAAAATCTAAATTTAAAAACCGGTTTAAATGGCTTTTACTTCTGTCAAGGAAGAGGTGACATTTGGTGACCATAAATTCGATCATAAAAATCTGAATTTCAAAACCGGCTTAAATGGCTTTTTCTTCTCTCCAGGAAAAGGTGCTATTTAGTGACCATGAATTCGATCAAAAAAATCTAAATTTAAAAACCGGTTTAAATGGTTTTTACTTCTCTCCAGGAAAAGGTGATATTTAGTGACCAAGATATCGAACAAAAAAATCTAAATTTTAAAACCGGCTTAAATGGTTCTTTGTTCTGTCCAAGAAGAGCTTCTATTTGTTGACATACAAAGTGACAAGATTTAATTAAAGTAGAGTGCTCTCTTCTATTCAGTAAGAGGTGCCATTTGGTGATCATAAGCTCGATCAAAAAAATCTGAATTTTAAAACCAGTTTAAATGGTATTCTATTCTATCAAAAAAGAGGTGGTATTTAGTGACAATAAAGTTGTTTATATTTTAAGGATCTTCGTTTCACATGTCCCTTAAACTCAACAAACTGGCATAATGCGGAAGGTTACTTCTTAGTCCAAGAAACGAATGAACCGCATAAATATAAAAAGCATTTTCTCTATTTTATTTATTTATTAAGCTATATTGTGTTTAAGAGAACTCTATTCAAAAATAAAATAGTGATCAAATAATTCCCAATATATTATGTAGAAGTAATAATTGTTCAATAAGTTTAACATTTTCACAGAGTCCTATTTTTTTTAATTAAAATTATTAAAATTCCTAGAAAAACAATTATGACACTGGCACACAACTGAGAACACTTATTTTCGCATTTGTGAAAATAATATAATATTAATATTTAAAAAAAAAATTTTTTTTATTTTTTAAAACCTATATTCTGAAACAAAAAATTTGAAACTTGTTTTCGAAGACTAAGTAATTAATTTTAAATATTATTTAAGCAAGTCAGCACAACTTGACCCACATTTCTTTAGAATTTTCTGCGTCAGGCAATATATTTTGTTTTGTATTTATTTTTAGTTAATAAGGCTAATTTAAATGACTTAAATTACCATTAATATAGCAGATCAAAGTGAAAAATTATTAACATTTTAAAATGTCAAAAAACAATATAAATAAATCATAGATTAAAAATTATTTGTTTTATGTGAACATATGTTTTTGATTTAATGATTATTATTTTAAATGAATAAATATAATACATTTTTTGTATTTAATACTACAATGTATTAAATACATTAATACATTAATATATTATTAATAAATATTAAATATATGGGGTAGTAGATATATAAATATGATTAAAAACACTTAGTCATATTGGTAATTAATATAAGCAAAACATTTAATAATCATACCGAAATTAATTGAAATAATTCATGTGAAATAATTCCTTACTAAATTGATAAACACTAATTAGTGTTTAATTAGTAATTAATAAATAATGAAATCGCATTACACTGTATTTGCATCTAACTTGTTTTTAAAATATTGGTAAAATTTTAATACTCAATTAATTAATTTTAATACTCAATAAATCTATATTATTGCCTTCACGTGAATCTTAAATAAATTTATCTACAAGGTCCGTTTCCAAAAAAGATTTTGTTTATATATAATAACAAGTAATAATTTTTTGAAAATATGGAATCATTTTATTTAAAATAGATACCTTCTGACTTGATGTAGCTATTTGCATAGTCTAAAATTTTGTCGAATAAATGTTTACTTAACATATATGCCAAAATGTCCTACATAATGTCATTAAGAGGCCTTTAGATATGTCCGTCAAAAAAAAAATTTAATATATCAGCAAATAGGTTTCACAGAAAAAAATATAAGTCGCACGACCCAATTATATAGGAACATATATTGTGACAGCTTGATGAAGTAATATCTTATAATGAAAATATGGCCCATGTTAGTTATCTCGCTAAATATGGTAACGGAATTTCATTGATGATCTCGTTTCAATAACCTTCTTTTTTTTATCAAGTGCTGTACAACTTTCCTCTAAAGCATCTTCTTCATTGGCTTCTTGACTACTCCCATAGGACTGGTTGACCATATTGTCACATAAATTTACTAATAGATGGTCTTATTACAAACACACCTATTTGCTTTGAAACAAAGGGCTAATGCACATCTATAATAATTAATATTTGGTCCTACTAAAAACATCTATTTTGAAAATATGTCTTCTACTTTTGTTGCTAAAAAAATTATCCTATTGGAAATTCTCTTCCATCACCTTGATTACTACGGTGAGTTTTTGGACCGTATATAACAAGTATCTACGCATTCTTAAGAAATATATTTAATTGACTCCGATCTCAAAATGAGTTTTTTGATGCTTTTCTCCTACCTCAAAATCAAAGCAAAAATAATACTTAATCACTTTAATTACCATCATATTTTAACTTTTTTATTATCGGCTTATCATAGGTTCATTATATTAGATAAAATATAATATTTTCTTTTTTTTTATAATACTAATATTTAGAAAGAAAAAAATTTCTATGCTCTAACAGCTGCTAAAAACGTTTAAAACTAAAACTTATTTTATTTAAAAGTAAACAATAAATTTTTTGTATATAATTTATTTGAAAACTATATGAGCTCTGCTGTCATGTTATATAAAAAAATAAATGATAAACAACTAATAAATAATGTGAAACGAGATGTTGCCAAAAAGTAGGAAAAAGTTTGTCATCTATTAAAATAATTTCATTTTCTTTTTAACAATCTTAAAGAAAGCGAAACAATTAAAAAATTTTTTTAATGGCAGTGATGACTAAGAAATTTTCTAATAAATTTTCTATTAAAATTTTTTAAATTTTCGCAGCAAAACTAAAAATACAAAAAAAAATTTAAAACAAATACACATAAAACAGGGTAAGCAAATAAATTTTTTTTGAATACATGTATATATGACAGACTTGGGTACATGTTGAGTATGTGATTAATTAATTAATTACATTATATGTGAATGTTGTAATTTTTTTAAATTAAAAATCAATTAATTTCACTCAAATTAAGCTTGCTGACTGCAGCGTTCTTAATTTAAAAAAA
>NC_051846.1:20425192-20440366 GCF_002237135.1 Teleopsis dalmanni
CGGTTTGATAAGTCAGTGACTTTTTGAATTTCCCGCGCAGTTACTCCAAATGCAACAGTGCTGCTGTCAGCTGTAATCTACCAGTGAGCAACTTTCTAATTTTGAGCAAGCTACGTCGTTCAGTTGGTGTTTGATAGCCGTTCAAAGCAGACAACCTCGTGAATTTTTACAAAAATGAAAAATAGTGTATTTCGTGTGCTGATTAAGTCATGATGGCTAAAATCCACGAATTGGGATATGAACTGCTACCCCATCCAGCATATTCTCCAGATTTATTAGTGCCCCCTGCAACTATTTTCTGTTTCCAAACCTAAAGAAATGGCTGGGGGGTAAGAGATTTGAGTCGTGTGAAGAAGTCATTACCGAAACAAACGCGTATTTTGAGAGCTTTGAGAAAACCTATTATTTGGAGGGAATAAGAAAATTACAAAAACGCTGGACTAAATGTATCGAGCTAAAAAGTGATTATGTAGAAAAATATAAATATTTATTTGCCGAAAAAAATTTGTTTTATTCAAAAAGTCACTGACTTATCAAACCGCCCTCGTATATACGAAAATCTCATAGTAGAGTAGCTAATCTCAGAGTAATTACTTACCACACGGGGCGGTATGCTGATCTTAGATCAGTCATTGAATAATCACGAAACGTATCAGGAATACACAAATTAGTCAGTGAGATGGGTGGAACACTGCATAAACCACCCAGCTATCAAAAAGTAAAAGTACACAGATGCATTAACTCGTAAAAGACTCAACTAAGTACAACGCTGTTTGGAGTATTGCCAAGTACTCATCATCGGTGGTCTAAGGGAATATATGAATTTTTTTTAATTAGTTTGTAGTCCGTATATAATTTATTTGAACTGCAAGAGCCAGGCTTCACTTTTGGTACGAAAAAATTAACATTAGGTTTATTTTAATATGAAATTTAATTCTTAATCATTTACTCAATTATTTACCCGTATTATATATACTTTGATAAAATGTTCTATTGTTATTTTTAATTTTATGCAATGTAAAACCCATTGTTAACCTTAAAAAGTACAAGATATTTTTGTGCATTAATATCAAAAGTATATCCTTTCGCATACGTATATAGTTATTCACTCTAGTATAATCCAATATTATGCAGTTTTAGGACACATTGTTAACCGAAGCACAATTTCAGCGCGATTAGTGCACATAAAACTATTTATCATTTCTCGTGTAGCGAAAACAGCAGTTCGTAGCAACATTGCATGAGCTTAGAATGTTGCATGCAATTCGCTTGGAATAAATCTAGCAAAATATGCAAAAATTTCCACGGCTATGTGAGACGGTTACAGTTGCTACAGTTGCTTCGTAAGTAATATGCCAACAACAACAGCAGCAGCTGTGGCTACAACAGCAACTTGGCATTTAGATACCAGCACTTGTAGACATGCAACATTTTGGCGGGATTAAGATAGCAACAAAGGCTGCAGGTACATAAATTTCATAAATAACTGAAGATAATATTGCACTCTCCTGTTACTGCAATTGCTGTTATTGTTGCAGTACCGTTGCTTACTGGTGTATTGTGAACAAGTTGGGGATCATTGCGGTAGCAGCGATAAGTAGCATGTTGCAAGTATTTGGTTGCTAGCACGAACATTATCGTAGCATGCAAAGGATATGCAACAATTGTTGTTGTGGCCTTTTAAAATATTTAAATGCCACATGTGAGTTATTTGAGCGCGTGTCTAAGAAACTAAGTTATTACAACTTTGTGAATGGGCAAGGATACTCGGAGTTCAACAATAATAATAAAAACAATAATAACTACAGCAACAACAACAACAACTAGAACAATACTAACAACAATGACACGAGCAGCAAGTAAAGATATGTAGAAAATTTATTAGCGGTAAAAGTGGTATTTTCCGTGAAGGGAAGTAATTTACAGATTTTCTACAATTCAGTTGAAATACCAGCAACATTGATTCTTAATTTAATTTAAAAATTAGCTGCACTTGTTTGCTATGTAGCAGTAGCGTAAGGAGATACTCTGCTCCTTATTCTGCTACTTAGAAACTTGCCTAAACTGTTAATTATGAAGACAGGAAAGCTCAAGTTTAAAACGGAAATTTATACGGAAAATGTTTATTGAAATTTAATGGAATATAATTATAGAATATTGCTATATATTTGTTACTAATTGTAGATTAATAAAATAATAAACATAACTTGATGCAATTGTTTCTTCTATAAATTTAAAAGTTAAATAGTATAACAGAATAAAATATTAAGTAGTTAACTTATACCTATAGTGCATATCTAAAGGCACTCGAAGAGGATACAACAGACCATGTATTGTGTCTACGTTCAGTGTGATCCAGAACCATGTTTAAGTTTTTGAGTGCCCAACTCTTTATCATACTTTAATTTAGCAATATTTCTAACACTGTTATTTCCCAGATATTTGTATTTATCAATGCGTCCAATTGGTTCTCATATATGCCCAACTTTCTATTCTCAATTACGAGGAATGTAGGATCAAAATGTATTTCTTAGATAATTGAGGAGGATATGATCCTCCTTCCACTTTATCTATCTACTAAAAATATATTCAAATTATCACGCAAGCATTGATGACCTCAGAAATATTGGCTGAGAAAATCATAACTCTAGTATGCTGCACCTGTGAGGGCTTAATATGAGTAACAACTCATAGCGTTTAAGTGTTGGATACATTTTCCATAATTTCTCTCTGTTCTCTAACCAATTTAAATTTTATTCACTTTAATTAATCAGCAAAATACAGCAAAATGTAATAACCTATTAGCATTGACAATACATCCAACAAGATTTCTTCACATCACCTTCAGTAAGCAAAAGTTGAAATATGCAGTTAATTTCGACTAATACATTAAACATACCACATTTGTCACCGCTAGAACAAAATAAGATGTCGTTCACCAACTTATAAAAATCTGATGATTATTATTCAAAATATTTGGATTACATAGTTTGCACCTGAAATCTCAACAGAACTATTTTAGAAGCTAATACTATTCAAATTTGTGATCAAATGACAGATCCATGCAATAGATGCGGAGAGATTTTTGACTACATGATTATCGTCTCAAATCAGAATATACAAAATTTTCATCAAATTTATAACATTGTATATGATTGTGGAACATGGTCCGGAACTAATTTATCAAGCTGATTCTCTTAATATTTTATGTTAGAATAACTAAAATACAAAATACAGAAAATAGATTGTGTATATATTATATTAACTTATATTTAAAAATATAACAAAAAAAAATTATTTGAGTGTGTTGAAAATATTTGCAAAACTTACTGGTCTGACAAAATAAGCAATCAAGAGATCTGATGGCGAACCCATAAAGAATCGTTTTGTAAGGAAAGTTCCGTTGAACGAACGCTTTCATAAATTTTTCTCTATATTAACCGAACAATGTTTTTAGTACTATTAACTTTAGTATCGAGTTTTATTTGTAGTATATACATACTGATCTATACATACTGACTAAATTGCTGATCTCGTTGGTGCTATGCGAGTTTTTCTGATAATTTTAAAAAGCATAGTAATACTAGATAAGTCTCTATTAACCGTGGAATATTTTTAGTTCTATTATACCGTTGGTGGTTGTTCAAGATATTTTTAACTGTACAAGCAAATTTAAAAAACATAGTAAAACTGGATAA
Source organism: Teleopsis dalmanni (assembly GCF_002237135.1). Lineage (NCBI taxonomy): Eukaryota > Metazoa > Arthropoda > Insecta > Diptera > Diopsidae > Teleopsis > Teleopsis dalmanni. Next base: position 20,428,891 of record NC_051846.1, read on the forward strand.
ATCTCTATTAACGCAGCAATGGTTAATATTGTTTTACAGTGATTGCAAAAGTAAGGCATCAGAGTAAAGCTATATACTTCCTCGAGGAAGTAAGGAACGACAAAAAGTCATTCTTATATTATATTAATTCTAATAACTTAAAAAATAATTTGAAAGTAATTTGCAAACAAATTATCACAATTCTCACGACAATAACAAATCAGAAGAGAAGGAACCCGAGTACATTATAAGACATCTAATAGGTTAATTAAACTAAATTTTTTATGTTTATTTAAGTACATAAAAATGGCAAAATTTGTATGTTTAACCTGATACTGCATTAAAAAAAACTGTAAGACGAAATAAACAATAAAAGTTGGTAGTACTTAGAGAGCAGTAGATATAACTTTTTTATGGCCGCCAATGTAAGTGCGCACGGTGGCGCGCATAACATTGCAGTAATAAAATTCAAATCAATTTCGCACCCGGCCCAAAACTTTTACCAACTCAAGTCACTTTATTGAGGCTAAAACACTCTTTCGGAATTGCTTTCCGGAGCGTTTTCATTTGTTTATGGCGTGTTTTTAGCACGAATTGGTGTGTTTGGACTCATTTCACATTTGTTAAAATTACAAATCGCTGCTGTTTGTACTTTTCATTCTCATTTTTATTTTTATTTTTTTGTTTTGTTTTTTTTTTGTTTTGCCTTTGTTTTTGTTTGTGTTTACTTTTTTTGTTTGAATAATTTTTTTTTTATTTTATTTAGTTATGCAACTCAGGTTTTTGGACTGAAATTTATGCGCCACTCTCGGGAATTACAAATGAGCGCGTACACGTATGCTGCGTAATTTTTTTTTTTTGCACTTCCACACATATGAAGTTTGTGGATTTCCAGCTCAAGCCCCGCATTTGCCCTTGGTATCCATAATCCTCATATCCAGAGTGAACACGTATTTTATTGCTTTTGTATTATTTACATTTGTGGGTACATTATTTGCTTGTATCCTGGCGGTACGTTTTATGCGTGTGTTGATGCGTGCTTCATAAAGTGTATTTTTAGCAATTTACCGGATTTGGAAATGGGTTAAAATTAACATGCTTCTCGCCAATGTTACTCATACGCCACAGTGTACTGCTGAATAAGTGAAAAGTTCTCAGGTTCAGGTTGTTTACCGTGCTTCCTCTTATTTCTTGTTTTCTGTTCAAAATGTTTTAAGCAATTTCATTCAGTATAAATTTTCATTTTATTTAATTAGTTGTGAGTTTCAAAATTAATTTTCTCTTCAAGTTCTGTGAGTTTAAGTTATAAGTTAACTTTAGAACTTATTAATTTAGTTGCTTTGATTTCGACAAGTTGGAAAAGCATTTTACCTAAAACTTCCATGTAAATAATTCATAAATGCAAATAATAGGTAAAATTAGGTATGCCCTTCACCTATCTAACTTTACGCTAGGTTGAGTTTATACTGCATTAGCAAAACGTTTAAAATTGTAAGTATGAATGGATATGTTCAGTGTTAACTTTGACTAAAACTTACAGAAGTTGTTTAAAATTAGGCAAAAACATAAACTGATCTTACTTAATAGATGGCATATATATGTAAATACATTATTTATAATTTTCTCAGAAATACTACAAAATGGACTCAATTTACTTTTATCCTTCGGGAAGAATAAATTTGAATGTGATAAAATAAATATTATTATATTTTATCATTTTATTTTTGATTTAATGAATAATTTTCAAGTACATTACTGATATTATAAATTCTTTTTATCTTTCAAATAGGTAAATTCAAAAATCAATTTTGTTTAATTTCTAAAAGGAAAGTTGTTATTTTAAAAGTATTTTCAGTTTTACTTTTTAATGTTAAAATCAAAGCAAACGTATACTAAAAAATTAATAAGTGTTTCTATCGGTCCTTATACAAAATTAAGGCTATTCGATATAATTAACAACTAAGTTCATTCACTAGTTGACTAGGTCTGCCTGGATTTACAAAAAGTTAATTTAGTATTTATTTAGTGTATATTTAATTTTAATATTATATGCAAACAATAACCAGTGTTGGTTGGAATCACAGTTCAGTAAATATTTTTTCAGTGATAAAATATGACGATTTTTGGCATTTTTACTACCATATTCATAGCAAGAAATCTTGTATTATAAAAATATAATAAAGAACGTAGCTTTACCAGCAACAATAATACATACTTTAAAAACATAATAAATATATATAAATAAATATAAAAAATATATAATATGATAATATGTATATAATATGATAATATATATAAAATATAATAATATATATAAAATACAATTATATATATAAAATATTCAAAATCCCTTTAAATATAAAATATAATAATATAATAAATATAATAATTCATCCGACAAATTTAAGTATTTAAATAGATCTTTCGTCCCTACCGATGAATAGTCTGACAAACTGTCAAAATATTGTTTCACAAAAAAACCTATTTTTTCTGGACTCTAGGACTGGACGTTTACTTCCTTGAATGTTTCTGGAAGTTTCCTCTTCCTATAAGCTGCTAAAACTTCTATAGTGTTAATCAAAAGCGTGTGGGTTTCTATACATCATTGACCAGAGAGAGAGAGAGAGACTTCAGAAAGCCTTGCAGAAAAATCGACTCTTTTAATAAGTTCTCAATATTTGATCATGTTATTCAGAACCATATCAATCGGAGAGTAGTTGGTATGTTAATAAATATTTAAATACATAAATGTAGAAAGAGCTGGATAGACGTATGGATAAGGATGAAATTAGTTATTTCGTCAATTTTATTATTATAATGACTATTATTACTTAATTTATTTTTTTTTTTAGGAGGATTCAGCGATTAATCACAATAAAGGTAAACTAATGTGCTAACACCAGATTTCAGAACCTTTCTTTAGACTTTTTATAAAAGTTTGCCACTCGTTTGTTTTGTTTTGTTCTATATGATAAGCAAGACAAAATGTGGTTTTTTCTTTTGAAAAGTATTTGTAATTCAATTTTGTGCAATCATAGCATATGTTTGACACATTTTTGTATCCATTTCATAGAAGCGGTAGAGATTGGTTTCTGAAAACTCAATTTTGTTTTTAAAATTTATATTTTCCATTTTACAAAAGCTACGAGCGTCTGCAATCACTTGCAGCTCGGAATAAGGTAAGCCTTTACTAGGTTCCGGGCCACAGAGGAGTTTTGGGAAATGAAAAAGCTGATGAGCTAACCAGAACTGCATCAAAAACTGCTCTTATACGCCCTCAACCCTTTTGTGGAATAAACTGGGCCAGTACAAAACAGATTATCAAGGAAATGGAAAATCATATGCGGCTGGAATACTGGGTAAACTTTCCAAGACTCAGACAAAGCAAAGCACTGATAACATAGTACTCCTACAAAGACATTCTTCAATTCTCAAAATGTAATTTAAGGTTGATAACGGGTTTCATTACAGGTCATTATGGCCTGAAATATCATTTTCATAAACTACAATTATCTGCTAACTCAGAATGCAGATTACGCCTCGAAGAAGAGGAAACGACCATGCACATTCTTTGTGACTGTCCAGCTGCAGTGCTTTATCAGAAACAGGTAAAGAACTTTAATGTTCACTCTGCTCAATACAATAATTACAAATGAGAGTGTCATCGATTATTTGGTAAAAATATTAGCCTGTAATTGGCTTTTATATTTGTTTCCGTACATCCTATGACGAGCAAGGGGTCACAAGATATTTCGCTGTTATAACTTTTAAATGTACATTCCTGAGTTTCTACACAATACATTGTTTTTCTTATGCTCTCTTTGTATTTTGGATCATTAATAGTCTCTCCATTTCCTGTTCCAATGCTTTCCAAGTAACAAAAACTTTACAAAAAACCTTTCAATTAAAAAAGCTCCAATTCTGCAAAAATTGTAAATTCAAATTATTTAACTCATATAGATACCTTTTGAATAGACTTTTCTTTGATATCATGTATCCTGTATATATATATATACAGTTTCATTTCCAAATCTACGAAACTACTGTTGTTGTAGTCCGCGGACATGTGTTTGTATAGTCACTTTGAAGGTGATGGAAACTGGTCGTCGAGTAATCGACGAGTGACTCCAGAACGTTAACCTGATCGTTCTTGAAAACTCTAAGAAAGTTTCTTACATGTTGTTGTCATTTAATGTACTCATTCCATTGTCGATATTCTCAGAGAATGTCAAGGGCTTTCGCCAACACCACAACATACAATTGGTATATCAATATTCCTTGTTGTATGAGATCTTCAATTTTAATATTAATGATATTCCACATCGTTATAAAGTGTTTTCAATATAAACTTTTTAAATAACCATTATTTGATGGATACTATTTATCTCTTAAGCGTTTAGTTCAGACATTTTTATTATATATGATTTGAAATCACTTATTTAGATGAATTACTTAAGCATATTGCATCAATTAAAATACCAATTTGTGTTTAAAAGTTGAATTCTAAAACTTGCTGATTTTGTAAAATTGGATGAAGGTTAGATAAATTATTCATTCAATTACTTATTAAAGCTATATTATTTTACTTAACAAAACCTTTTATATACTTGGAACCCTCCCTTATAACGCGAAAATAGCAAAATTAAACCATAAATTGCGAATAATCTCTTCTCTTTTTTGACTAGCAAATACGTTTTCCTTTCCATTTTCTCAGGCTTTCACTGCGACTCAACTTTAAAATAGTTTTATGATTTAATAAATTGTTTCTCTAAGTTTTAATTTACAAACCTCTTTAGTTATTCAACGTGGAACACGTCGCATATAGTCTTTCGTACAACGATGAAATTGAGTTAAAACGTCCAATTTAAGCAAACTTTGGCAAATGCAGTCTTCCACAAACGAGCCAGTATCATGGCCACATTCACATACATAAATAGCAGGGCTGATGCTGCAACATTACGGTGATAATTTCGTGACAATTTGATAGAGCAAACACTCATACACTCCCAAGCACTATAACTGTATTGCAATCAAATTAACACTTCGCCGGTTGAGGCGGTAACCCTATTCGTGAGGGGTTGTGTGTGGAAGTCAGCTTGCAATTAAGGCATGCAAAGTGAAAAATCAACATGTTGACACAATTTTTCAGCTTCATTAGGACAAATGTGGCCTGGCTAGGTTAAAAAATTTGATGTGGCTATGCATTGCAAATGTTTATAACATACGCAATTTTATGTTTCAACTGCGTATGTAAAGTGTATAGAATTGTCGCTTAAACTATTATGCATACTTTGGAATAATAAACTATATAGTTTACTACTGAACATATAAAGAATTTTAATACGTTTTACTCTACTCTAAACTGCCTACCTATTTACCTAGGTTTATACACATCCACTTATCAAAAATTTTCATTTTCACTGAATTTTAAATGTAATTTATTTCGAGTTCATTTTAAGTGACTGTCTTTAATATTTTATCATTTTAAGATTTTATGATTTTACTGCGTCATTGAGGAATAATTATAGTCATTTTTCAGTACACAAAACGCACCTAACTCGATTCGAAACCTACGTTGCCTATGCAAACAAACGACCCGCCAAAATGAAACACAACAAACCGTAAAGCAACGCATTCTGTTCTACATAAAATGATAGCTAAAATTGTGGTTCTTATGGGTTAAACATTGGTTCTTTTTTTTTTTTATTTCATTTTACAACACTTACCCGTTGTCCTTGCCTTTGTTTGCTTTCTCCACGCTCGCCTAGTTTGCCGTTCAATTATGTAAATTTTATCCCGCGGCAGTTTACGCGCCTACTTTGGCTCCTTTACAGCTGCAGAGAACACGCAGTTTTACTATTGCAATTTGTAGATTTCGCACTTGTCGTGAAATTAATAATCTGTAAATAAAAACAAGAAGTAGAGTATGAGATATGTACACACATAGATATAGAAGCAAAAGTGAGACAAGTCAAATTAGAATAAAAATATTTAATTAAAATTATTTTATTTAAATATTTGCCCTGAGGTTGTCAGTCTTTTGTGTTTGTAGTGCGTAATTACAGTACGAAAGGATTTATTTATGCTGAGCGTTTATTAATTACAAAAATATTTAATAAGGTATGTCATATCTTTCTACTCGTACTCCCCAATCCACTCATTGTCGCGTCCCACAAGTCAGTTTACACACTCAATCATAGAGCCGTGGCATCACTCACTTGGCTCTATATTGCGCTCTAATTTGCATATTTGGATTAATTAGTTTTGCTTCTTAGGTTTTGTAATTTAGTTTGGGTTTATTTTCTTATTTAAGACGGGTACACTTGGGTTAAGGTAACTGAGTTCAAGTGTAGTAATCCCACGAGATTTATGTTTTCCCAAAATGACAATTAATGTGAGAAATCAAGTATTAAATAATTAATTTCTTTGACTTTCAAATCTTACTCTAAGTCATTGAGACCTCAAGGGGGGTATTATGTCTTATTAAAGCTAATATAGATACTTATTTCAACAGGTTTAAATCTAAATTATTAGAGAGAGAATATTTGAGATACTTCATATGTTATCTATACATTTTTTTAACGTCATCGAACAGGGTTGTCCAGGCCTGATGTGATCGCGGACCAATACAAAATACTTCACAGATTGGAGGGCCGCAGAATCAAATGCACGCGTTCATAGTATGTATTAATACGGTTATTATGTTAAATTTATCAATTTAAATTAATTTATTTGGAATACCATGAAAATAAAATAATGTACTTTTACAAGTACAATAGATTAAAGTAGTAGATTAAAAACATGCCGCGGGCCGCACAAACATTAGACAGCGGCATTTTTTGGACAGCCTCGTTATAGAGCATAACATGCATTAGTCTAATACTTATGATTTGAGTTCCGACAACTATCTTTCATTGGAAAAGACTTAATTTACAACTGATCAGATTTTATCTGGAGATAGCACAATAAATCTCATAAAACGCAATGTATTATTTCAACGTTAGATTAATTTGATTTTTAACGTCGGTTTTGAGGAATCAACTAAATTCTATTGTTTTCATTAGAGACGTATTTCGAGCAGTAGTAAAGTACAACAATAAAATTTTATTATTTTTAATTAATTAAATTTTTGACTGTCCATATACTTGAAAAAAAAGTATTGCTTAATACACATGATTAACGGTCTTGGAATTATTTCTTGTATTTATTTATTGTTAAATAAATATTTTAGACTGTAAGTACCAAGGGTTGAACTGGTAACCTGCCAAATTTAAAACTCAGAGTCAGTGTTCATTAGCCAACTTACTCAAGGCCGTACTTGACTCATATGTTCGAACTTGATGTTTTGTTAATTTGCTGTGAAAGTTCATTAACAAATTCGCTTGCTGCGCTATATTAGAGCGAATTCATATATTAGCTGTAGCATAATTATATTAGTTAATTATATTTTTATTTTTAATTGGTTAATTTCAATACTTTTCTCTTGTGGAGTAGTATATAGTATATTAACCATCCCAAATAAAAGTTTTTTATTTCACCTGGTAATTACAGTAAGTAACGTGTGTGAGTGAATTTAAAGAGCGGTTGAAAAAATTGGAAAATAATGTTTATGGTCTATAACTTTCTATATAACGGTCTGTATAGAAAAAAAGAAAGAAGCTACTACTGCTCGTTATAGGGCCACATCATCATATTTTTATGACTTTACATCCTATATCTCTGCGTAAGTTTGCAATAATATTCTTCTTCGTTGAAAATTTCAACATTCAGGGCAAATTATTTTACCAGTCTTTGCCACAATAATCCGTGAGTAGTAAACAAAAGTGTGCAGTTAAAGTTTCCTTATTGTTTATGAGGTTTATGGTTTGGACTTAAAACCTTCTATATAAAAATTGTTCCAGTTAAAACAAAGAGAAACCTTCGAGCACCGCGAACTGTTGTGGTAGAGAACGTTCACACCTTGATGGAAGAACAAGGTGACCAACAATATGAAGACACTTGGTGCTACTAACTGGCGACAGCAAACAACTGATCAGTCTGACTGGTGGAGCTTACTGGACGTAGTAATTTAATGCAGTAATTTAATTTATTACATTGTTTTTCGAATTTCTGGTTATTAATAATAATAATTGTTTAAAATATTTGTTACAGTATTTTTTATTGATTTTATATGATGTGATATTGAAATGACGTGTTCGATATTTTAGAATTAGTCACATAATATTTTCTTTGAATATATATTAATCATACAACCTTTGTACTGTAAGTTATTGACAGATGATTGAAGATTAAAAATACAAACCTAATGTATATACTGAGCAGTAGTGCTTGTTATCTAATATCATAGAATAGGAAAAATGAAATGAAGAAAAAAAAAACTTTTACTATCTCAGTGTAAACGTGTTTTCAATTATACTTTTTTCATTATTGTATATATACGAAATATAAGACAACTAAATGAAGTGTATTATGTCGAGTAATGTCACAGAACACACCTTATTCTGTAACACACCTTTCATATATTGTACAGTAGCAAAAAAAAAAATTAGGAAAAAGTTCTGTTGATCTTGTATATGTATTCATTAAATTTTTTAAAAAAAAATGTTAAGTTTGGAAGTAAATTTGTTTTATTCTAAATATTCGATTTTGTAAGGATGTTAAAAAATACTTTAGTTAGAGCAGGGAAGCGTTTCTGAAATCAATGGCTGGCCTATATAGCTCAGTTTTACAATTGCGATTCTAAAATAGATTATGTTTGTAATCTTGATCCACAATAGACGGTATAATGATGACTTAAAAATATAGTACAAATTCAACTGAACTACATGCAAGCCTAGAAGTTAAAACTGGCATCCCCAACAATTAGGCTGTAACTTCCTATATTTGAAGTATAATGCTGGCATAACGTATACTAACTTATTTACACGAAATAGATTAAATCATAACTCTCTAGCTTTACTTCACTTCAGTACATCACATTACTAGCACTTTGTCTCAAAAAAATATGTGCAGATTTTTTTTTTATTTATATAATGCTATATAATATAAGTTTAGAGAAACTGCTTAGTTTTATATAAAGATACTATGAGTAATATTGAACCACACGTTGGATTTTGAAAATCTTCACTAAACTAATTTGAAAATTAATTTCAAATTAAAATTAGTTGCAAACTAATTCGATTTTTTAAGCATGAGTTATAGATTTTTTTTAGATCGCACAGTTTATAGATCTGCAGAAGACGACTTTGAGTATAGAAGACTAGTATTATATTAAAAATTATATCACGAGTCATCCTTTTCTTAATTATAGGATTAAATCCTGTTTTGTTACAACAATTGAATTGGATATATTTATGTAAAATGAGTGTTTCTCCATATATCACTTCTTCATAAACAAATTTTACATTTTATTGTTTAAAAAAACATTATATTAGAACCCTCATACAGCTTCATCTCTGATAAGTTTATGCATATATCTTTAATGTTTAAGCAACAATTTTTGTATTAAGTCTACTTAAATATAGATGTAATATATATCTATATATAACAGATATTAAGATATAGAAATAGACATTATTTAAAAAATAATATTTAAAAGAAAAAACTGCTATGAGCAAAATATTAGTCATAAAGATTTTCAATTATCTGATAACCTGATATCCTTTTTAATATATTTTTATAGACTGAAATTAAGTTATTATAAAGATTTTATAATTATAATCAAAGATGATATTTTAAATTAAGTTTTCGTTTAACTATAACAGCTGATATGGAAATGGTTAATAATATCAAGCATGTACGTACCATAAAACGTACCAAAGAGGCCACATTTGAAGAATTTTTCTTAACAAAAACTAATGAAGGAACTAAAAACTGATTCAAATGTAATGACTGTTAAGATTCTTCTGAATTTCTGTTCATTGGATCGCTTTTATTTTTGTTTATTAGGACACATTTTCAGCGAGCCACCTTTTAATATGCTCCCAAAGGTGTCGATCCTAAGGGATATCAAGTGTTAAAGTAACTACCAAAGAACATAAGTGTCTAAATATTTTTATATCAAAATCTGGAACTAGAGCAATGACATTTTGTGCAGCCTTGGCTAATTGTGGATAAACTTCAAAGCCTGGCACTTGCAAACAAATTATAATCGGACTATAAACAATTAAAAACTTCGATTATTTCCTAACACCACTGATGATGAGTACTTGGCAATATTCAAAACAGTGTTGTATGGTAAGCCAAATTTCAATAAATTAACTATATTTTTGTGTCTGTACATTCTTTCTTTACTATTCCAAAAACTTCTAAATTTAAAAAAAAAAGCTTCTTTAAAATATTTCGGTCTAATCAAAATAATCTAACCAATTGATGAGTAGTTTCTTAAATTTTATCGATACAATTTTTTAGTTGCATTTAAAGGCAAAGTTTTTATTATCAAGCTTAGTTATAATTCCATAGATAGATAGATACTTGTTGCAAATGCAGTTAGTTAGGAAAATGTTAAAAATTTTTCCACGTTTCTGTTTAATTTCAAATTTTATTTTCCACTTCATAGAGTTTAAACTGCTTAGCAAAATTAATGCAAAACATAAAAACTAATTCCTACTTTCAGTTTTTATTCCCTCCAATAGAGACACGTTCATGCACTTGCAACTCTGCCACTCCATTCACTGCATAAGTGTAGTTCAATTGCACTACAAACTGAAAATTGTATCTTAAATTCTTTATGGCTTTCGGTTGAGGAAGAATTTTCAAAAAGATCCTCATTTAAGATAAAATTTATGTGGAGTAAACTGCCTTGAGTGAACGAACCAACACGCTTTCCATTTTTAAGCATTTTTTTGCATTTATTTTCAATTTTTATGACTTAAAATCGCTTTAAATTGATTAGAAAATTTTTACCAAAGGCGCATTGAAACACAAAGAGTCCAAAGCAGATTAAGCTTATTAATTTTGTAAAAAAAAAAAAAATATTATTACGTTTGAAAAATAAAAAGTATAAAATATGAAAAATGAAAAATGTTTGACTTGAGGTCGAACTTATTAGCAACAACAACCTACAAATATATTTGACTTAAAACATTAAATTTCGCTAAAATATTAGTAAAAAATGAGTTCGACTAAAAAATGAGTTTGTCGAAAAAAAAAAGTATCTATCTATCTGCCAAATAACGACGTAGTACCGTAAAAGTGTGGCTCCGAAACTAAGTTGTGCAGGCGTATAATTTGCCTGTCAAGTGTACTCATGTGGGTGGTTCCACAGCTACTCAGGCAATTTTTTGGTAGCAGCTACCTAAACGCCAACTTTAATATCTGCGGCAATGTTGGAGAACAAAAATAATACAATTTTTTTATGAATTGTCTTATAGTCGTAGCTTATCTTATAGATGCTTATCACATGAATTATTTAAGCAACAAAAAGTACTTGAAGCGTTAATAATAGAAAAACACTGGAAAAAACATACGTGCGCTTGTGCCTGCCATCGCAGACAAA
>NC_051846.1:20440466-20447010 GCF_002237135.1 Teleopsis dalmanni
TATATTTTATATTTTATTGCAATAAATAATAATATTCACCTTAACTACTTTACTAATCAATAAAAATTTACCATAATAGAATTTGCCATAATTAGTAAAGAAATTGAAAAGCAATTGCAAATAGAATATTGAGTTCTTTTAGTAAAAAAAGGAAAGTCTCAAGACTTTATATAGCAGCTTTACTTAATTTATATTTAACTCTATATAACATTACAGAAAACGCACCAGTCAGCTTCATCAATTAAAGCGTAACCTGCTTGCCACTACGGTCACTGTGTATAGTACTAGAAAGATATGCTATGAGACTGAGTCGACCCTATACGGATTTTTGTCGATGTTGCGATTATGCGGAGATTCATCATTGGCTAGGAGAAGCTTCAAAAACTTTAACGCCGCTTTCTTTAACGACCTGACAGAACTAACATACTGCGCAAATAGAGATTTGGTCAAGTCTGTAGATTTTTCAGGTTGGTTTACTTTTACTTGATTAAGGAAATCGTAGTCTTTTCGGTAATTATTCTGTTCTGCGTATGACGAACATTTTTTAACATTTTAGCCCAAACGATTCAGCCGTTTTTAGTTTATGTACTTAACAAACAAAAACTAATTCATTTCATTGTACCTCCAGTTCAAAAAGTACCCGGATTTTGTAAATAAAACACAAATTTAAATTTTATTCCAAATTTATTTTATCTCCTTCAAAATATGCTCCTTCTGAAACGATACACATATGCCAACGCTTAACCCAATCTTCCATACATTTTTCGTAGGCCCGTGAAGGTATGGCTTTTAGTTCCTTCAGCGAATTCTCTTTTACCGATTCAATCGACTCAAAATGCTTACTATGAAGGGGCAATTTGAGTTTCAGGAATAGGAAAAAGTCACATGGATCCAGATTTGACTAATATGGTGCCTGAGCGATGACAGTGGTGCAGTGTTTGGTCAAAAAATCGCGTACAAAAATTTTCCGTAGTAAAAATCGCTAAATGCACTTGAGGTAATCTCACATTAACAGCTGCTGTAAACCAACTAATTGACAGATGGTGCTCAAATTTGTACCATATGTCAAGAAAGAGTGCACCAACAAAACAAAAAAAAGGTCTATTACTTAAGGAGTAGTTAACAAACAACAAAATCCGGATACTTTTTGAGAGGAAGGTATACATTCCTAATAAAAAATTATATTAATTGTTTTCAAAATGTATGAACTTTTAATAATATCTAACAATAAAAGAGACAATAAATATTTGAGAAACATCTATTATGATAATATAAAGTCAAAAAGGACCTTTAATTGAGGAGACTGCAAGAACCGCATGCCATATTTTAACATTTTTACATCTCTTTATCTTAACGAAATTTGATATATAATTTAAGACAGTATAAAAATATTAATTAAAATTTTTTAACAAAGCTATCAATAATATAGTAACATAAATAATAATTATAGTTAATAACATAAACTGCGAACCCACCTCTAAATTATGCGGCTTCCAAGCATTTACTAGCGCTTATCTGAAAATTATAAAAAATAATTCATAATTAGTATAACAACTTAAAAACAATATTTTTCAAAATAATGATATAAACAAATATGTTTTATTTTTTTTTTGTTTTGTTTATATAAAAATCATATTATTTATCAGTTTTTAATAATCATGTAATTTCAAAAGTTTAATAAATTTTACGGAAATTGAGTGCTTAGTGGCGTTTAATAGCATTTCATTCCCATGACAGAAGTAGTCAGAAGTAGTAGTCACACCCAACAACTTAAGCCTGCAATTATATGCAATCTGCTATTGAATTTAAATAGAACTGCAAATAAAAGATTAATAATTTTGCAACAATGTATATTGAATGGACTTGTCTAGTGCAGACGGCACAGACAGACGTTATCAAAATTTGCTCAATTTAAAATCAAATTGTCTGGTCAGTTTTACGTTTGCAATTCCATAATTCAGTGCAAACAAAAAATAAATTAAAATTAATTGCTCGTAGTAATTTCAATAATTCATTATCAATAAAACTGAGCTATTACAGTTTATGATTGACTAATGTTCAGATAATTGCGGCTATTATGTTTATCACTTGAAAAACTATCTGAAATGGCGGTCATAAATTATGCTTTATTTTTTTTAAAGCCCAGCAATTGAAAGAGATTAGAGGCAATGCTCGCTTTTTGTTTGATTTGTAAATGTCAGCGATAAGTATAGTGGAGCCTTGAATTTTTATAGAAGCTCTAGTTTTTTTTTTATCTATTAGAAATATTAATTCCACTATTTTTTGTTTTACAAGATAGTTTTGATGCATTTATATAATGAAGCATAAATGAAGTAAGACTGTTTTAAGTAGGTCTCATTCCAGATATTAGGTAAAGCAAGGTAAATACAGTGGAAACTGTTTTTTACGGTCATTTATCGCTAGTCAAGTTTTGCTTTTACAAGAGAGGTATTAGGGCAGGTAACCCTCTCAATTGAGAGGGATATTTCTATTTGATCTTAGAAAAGTTATTCACCAAAGTGAGACACTCGTTAAAAGGTTTTGGACAAGCTTAAACATAGACAAAACAGGTGCTCTCCGATGTCACCTCCTTGAGTGCCAGTAGACACGTACTATATTGGATATATTGGATAGAGTAGATTGGGCTTAGCGCTATGCCGTTCAATAGTTCAGTGTTCAGAACGTATTGATATTATATTAAACATTTCTGGTTTTTTTCATGTACTAAGTCCGTGGTTATATATTTGAGGTATAAGAATAGTTCTTGACCTGGCTGTTAAAGAAATATAAACCCAATTCCAATTTGCGTGTCGCAAAAAATTAAAATACATTGCTAAATGAATATGACCGCCGCGAATCACGACGTCCGACCTGTTGTTGCTTTGCGAGTTGACCGACGACTACTTTTTCCTCGTTGTCGTTTCGGTATATTTCATACCGTTCCTTCGTAACAGTATGATCTTCATTCACACTATTTACTAAGAAAGTTATCCTTTAATAAACGATATTTGTACAGTCAAAAATTGAAACATCTTATAAATGCAGCAACTCATAAGTGTTGGTGTTCCACAATGAAGTATCTTGGGACGCATTCTACACATACTGTTAATAGTTGTTATGTGTGTCTTAAGTAATGCAACTGCAGCAACATATTCCGATAACACCTTTATTATAGTATCTGACTTGATCAAACTTGAGACCCTATGCTCTACGAGAAGTTAACGGAACCAAGAAGAAGTAGAAAAAGAATATAGCTAATCAAAATCGCAAAAATCTCATTATCTACAATAAAGCCTAAGCTCAGTTTGGAAAATAACTTATCTTCTTCTTTTCTTATTTGGCACTACAGTCCAGTATGAACTTTGGCCTTCCTCACGATCTGCCTCCATCTGTCCCTATCTTCTGCTACTCTCGAAAAACAACCTATAGTCCTAATAAAGCTTTTGTGAAGATATGACTTATCATTGTATAACATTATAGGTAGTTGGAATAGTCACAGTTCTTATTCAAAAACAGTGTAAACTAATATTAATGCTTCTATTTATAGTGAGATACTTTAACAGATATTTTACTAATATAGTCTCATTTGTAAGATCATATCTTTCTTCAAGAAATTCTGTAGGGTTTTAGTTGATGTAAATAACTTTAGAATGATAAAAATAAATTTAAAAAAATTTTTAAGCTCTGGAAAATTTTTCAAAGACTCACACAAAAATTTACAATATTTACTTTTATTGGATTAATAAATTTGATATGTAAAATAGATTTTGTAATTTGAGATAAACTCGGCCTATCAAGTATCTGTAGAGAACCTTAAAGGTGTGAAGTTTTGTGCACGAAAATTAACGAGTTTCAATGAAAACTTTGATTTGAAAAATAAGTACAAAAAACCAAAAAACATCCAGCAACCAAAAAAGATTATGTTTAAGGCGAGCTTAAATAAAATTAAGTTTGGCCTAAAAGTAAAGTTACAAATAAAAAAAAAATTTATACCATAAAAAATAGATTAATTTGGCTAAACACAGATGTAATACGATCGCGCTACAAAATTGAAAAATGAAAAATGAATTGAATGTTAAGTAGATTTTGTAGATTTTGTAGATTTCTGTAGCCGTTCTCTTTACTTTGTAAGGCAGTGACATCATATTTTGCATTTGCATACGCGTATCTGGTATCTTTGGAAGTGTCTGTAGTGGAGTATACAATTACAAATTAAATGTCAATGAAAAGATACTAAAAACAGAATCATTTTCTAGTGCAAATGTTTACATCATTCATTGAGATTAAGTGTAATTTATTTGCTAACGAATGTTAAGGCAAATGTAAATACGCCAACCAGCGAACGTATGCGTTGCTCATAAAAGTATCTTGCGAAATTGTCAGATACTTCGATGTTTCAATGTAAAAATGCTGCCACTGACAGATGCAACTTGAAAATATCAATTTTTATTTTAGTGTTTTTTTTTTGTTTTGTTTAGTATTTCATTTAATATTTTATGAGATAAAGAAGAAAACATTTTCACAGTACATATTTGCGATTATGCCATTGTGGCTTTTGTATTCTGTTTTTTTTTAGAGAAAAAGTATTTCGTTTTGCGTATCTTAACGTTTATGACTATTTGCATTAAAATAAAAAAATATAAAATAAAATCTAAATAAACCGAAAATGCGTTATTTAGCTATTTGTAGTTGTTAGTGAGAAATTGCAACTAAGATTTTTTTTTTAATTATCACTTTTAGTTGAAGTTTTTGCCTCGTAAATGTGATGTACTTCAGTCGCCAAAATTTGTTAATAAATTTTTTTTAAATCTGTAAGATTTTACTAATTTGTTTGGTTTATTGGCAGCCGAATATTTTTATGACCAGTTCTTCATTTTTAATTTTGTTTTTAAATCGCAAATTGAAAACCAGCCCATTTTTCCATATTTCTGCCAAATGTAATTTGGTTTTATTGACAATGCGTTAAGGCTGCAAAACATGTTGGAAATTAATTCAAAAAAAAAATATGGACTCGCAAAATTTGTTTAATAAATTATTAAATAAATTTATAGGTCAGAGCGTTGTCATGAGTTAAATTTACGCAGCTGCTGTGCTTAGCGTCTTAATTGCTTTCAAGTACGCCTCACCGAAAATTCTGAATTTAAAATTTTTATGCTGAAAGTTGTTTTAATTCATTTTATGTGTCTCCCAACCATAAATTTAATTTTTTTTATTCCAAATTGGCAATTTAATGAAGCATTTGACTACTATTAAAATTTAATATTCATTTTCGAGCATCATCAAATTATATATTAATAACATTCATATTAACAAATATTTCCATAAATAAAAATTTATGTGAAATCCAATGAAAGAATAAAATATTGATAATACCACTATATACATAAATAATATTATCACAAAGTGTTTAATATATAAAAAAACTATAAGTTCAGCAGCGATTTCTGTACCATTAATAAAATCAAATACATATGATGAGTTTGAATTTCAAATACATATATATAATAGTGAGTACTCCATATCAAACATGAAATTTATTATACCATAAAGTGTGGGTTCCTTGCAAAAAATCAAATCAATCATAAACATTGACATAAATCCATAAACACTTTTTTTTTGTAATTACATGAAATCAAACAGCATTTTAAGGAATGCTGCTATTCACAATCTCTGACAAAACAAGGGAGTTTCACTTAAATCGTGCCCACTGAGTGGTTATCGGTTAACATGCTTGCAACTAACTCAGCTAAAACCTGGATGTGAGTAATTGCCATATTTAACTATATTCAAGATGAGAGTAGAAATCTTGCCACTTAACTCTTTAAGTTAAGTCCAGTTGGAAAGAGTTTGAGAGCGATACATTTTAGGCTATCTAAACTATTTTAGAAGTACTAAAAAAAAAAAAGGTTTTCGGGAAAGACAATCCTCTCTTGAGACGATTTTGAAGATACACTGAATAGCTACAGTGTATCTATAGAAGGTATATAGTATATATACTATATATAGTATATATTCTATGGTTTAGATATGTCATAGAAGAGTTAATATATACACATTTTTTTTTATTTAACAATATGTCTTTATTGAAACGCTTTAAATTAAAGCTTAACAATAAATTTTGGAATCTTAAAGACTAATAACATTATATTACAAATTATTTTATATAAACATACTATAATGAAATGTATAATAATTTGAAAATTATTTTAAGGGGCCTCTGAATAATTAGCTAGGGCTTATTTACCAGATATCACGGCGTATAAGTTGAATTAATCAGGGTGATCATTAGGAAAGCAAGATGGAGTGTGATATTAGCGAGAGGTCTAGCCAGCGGATTCAAATGGTTTTCAAAATCAAAATTATGAATGCAACGAAATTATAATAAATTAAATTAAAGTTAAATTAAATTAAAGCATAGCATCAGCAAAAGAATAACAACGTATCGTAAAATATATACATTGTGACCGAAAAGTTTCCGGAAATTTTAAATAAAACGCAAAATTCTTAATCTTCATCAATATTTATTTTATCTCCTTCAAAATAT
>NC_051846.1:20448109-20449256 GCF_002237135.1 Teleopsis dalmanni
CAAAGAAAAAATTTTTTATTATTATTACTATTAAAAACAAAATACAAATGCCATTAAAAACATATTCAATTTAAATTAGATTTAGATTGAGATTGAGAATAAAATATATAAAATAAAATTAAGGTCAATATAATGAACATTTAAATATTTAGAAATATTGTTACCAACGAGCAAAACTAATGACATACCGGAACAGCGCAATGATCGTGTTAAAAGTAAAAGATTTTGACAAAAAGGCGTGGCAAATTAAAAAAAAATACCTGAATACATATAAATTAAAATTTTTTAAAAAAATATGTGAACTCGGATATGAAAAGACAATTGAAATACAAAAATGGAGCATGTATTGAGGTAATTCTTGTTTGGGTATCGAGGGGTCTGCTGTCTTAAACAAATCAGAATAAATGGACTAGCGTTAACTATTATTAATTAGACAAGAATTACTTATACATATTGTACTTTATTTAGTTTTTATTTGTAGTCAATCGATAATATAAAACTGAAATAGTTTTTAGGAATACTTCTTATTTTTTTAATAAATAATAAAACAATCTACAAAAACTAAATAAACTAAATTTATATTATGATATTATTAATAGAAGTGCATTTATTTTAGTATATGTGTGTTTAATAAATTATATACATCATATTAAATTTAGCATTTTAATGTTAATTAACTATTTACTTTTTCAATTATCAGAAAATAATATATGCATTAAAATAGAATATAATAAAATATATAAATACATATTTATGTTTACAATAAAAGCAAAATTTTGTAAATATCCGTATATGAAATATCACATATATAAGTAAATATTTTCTTATTAATTTTTTGTTGTAATTTTTTTTTTAACAAAATATTATTCAGACATCAACATAGTTCTGTTCTATTCTCTGTGAACAATTAAATGTAATTGAAGGAATACGTATGATCAGAAATAAAGTATATTTGTTTCCTAAATAACTCACATATATGTATATACATATATATAAATTTATCGCATTAAATTAAATTAATGAAACTTTATTAAATTACATTGAATTAAATTCAATTGCATAGTTTAGTATTGTTATAAACTATATAGTTAATTATTAAATTATTTAAATTGATATATATAAACATTTATGTATAATAATTATTATA
>NC_051846.1:20449356-20454317 GCF_002237135.1 Teleopsis dalmanni
CTGTAGAATAATTGAATTAATTAATTAATTATATTTTTTATTTTTAATTGTTAAATTTCAAAACTATTCTATTCGTATTATGTAAAAATATATATAATATAATGTGCCATCAACCTCAAAATAAATTATTCTATAGAACTTTCGTATTATTCTAAATATCAAAATATACTTTAAAAAAAGACTAAATACTTTCGAAATGTATTTGATGAATTTCATCATTCGCTCACGTAATTCGCAAAAAAAGCCATCGACGAAAAAAGTAATGCGAATAAAAAGAAGAAGTCGAAAATTAGCAAAACGTTCAAGAACCTGCAAAAGTTGAATAAAACTTTAAAAACTTTATGCGCTACTCGCCGTTGTTATTATTATTACTAATGTTATTGCTACTGTTGTTGTTGTTGTTATTGTTGTTGTTGTTGTAAATCGTAAGCGATTTAAGTCGCAATAGATAGTTCCACTTTTAAGTAGAACACGTGAACGCTCAGAAAATAAGAATAGCCGAAGATGATTTATGGTCTCGAAGTCAATGCACTTGTAGTTGTTTGTGTTGACTGTGTATATGTTTGTGTATGTATGTATGGGTGAATGTGTTTGTGCGAGTACAATAACATCAATTTACTACGGATAAGATACAAAAACTTGTAAAACTCAATTTGAATCTGTGTACGCAAATCAGTGTATCTGGCAGATTCATAGTATTCGTATTCGTATCTAGCAGATTGACTTGGCTTGACTTGGCTAAAACGTTTTTCTTGTCTCACATGCCTACTCGCTTACCAATAACAGCGAATGCGAATGGATAGAATATCCATTCGATATACAAATGAAGAAACTCTGCACTCTGCGCTGTGTTATCCTATTATTGTTATTGTGAATATGTGCGAATATTACATGTTCTTGTGCTGATATTTCGTAGTAATTCTGATGTTAATGACATTGCCGAGAAGTCAGCAGAGGCCAAAACGGCGTGTAGAATATATACACTTTATACACTTTTTATTTCACCTAAACTTATTATTATTTATGTACTCACACATTTTTATTTATTTATTTTCTTCTATTTATTTATTTTTTTTCCATATAATTCATATTATATATATATTTTTTTTTTATATTTAACATATCTTTATTTTGTATTTAATTTCGAACCGCGCCAAAAACGCGCTTGACTAAAAGCTAAAAAGCATTTGTGAGTCCATGTCAACGACCCGCAAAAATTTCGATTTTTTCGTTCTTCGTTCTGTTTTGGTCGCGCAGAATGTTGGGAAGAATTCTTCACCATGCCGTGCTGCGCTACTCCGTCTGTGCTGGTTCTGTGATGTGATATGTGTGCTTTGTTTTGTTATGTTTTGGGTGAAAAGCAGAAATGTTAGTGCTTTTTTTTGGCAATTTTCGATTTTGTATTTGTTTTCATTTAGTGCTTTTTGTTTTTATTACATTATTTATTACTTACTTTCCCCCGCCCCCAGTTGACTCAATAGCATTCACACTTTTTATGCGAATTTGAACTTTCATGTAGCGCCCATCAAACATCCGCGGTGTCTTTGGTTCACGTTCGGTCAAATTCTACGCTAATTCAATATAGAGAACTCCTCGCGCGGCACAACCAAAACAAGTGAATTCTTTTTTTGTTTTCTACTTAATGGATTTTTTTTTGTTGAGGTTTTAGTAAATCACAATCTGCCGTACCACATAACATGTTCCGAAAAGCGTAAAAAACTCACTTGTCGATTCTTAAAAAGGCGGGAAAAGATAGCGTCGATTTTTGTGCAGTCAGTGAACTTTTAAATTGAATTTGGCGCCAAAAATTGCAGCATAAGAACGAAATGCATTAAAAATCAAATTAATGCGAAAAAGAAAAACAGAAATAAACTTGAGGTTATGAAGTTGACAGGTGACTGAAGGGGACTTATCAGCATAAATGATCGCTTCCCAATAAATTCATATGCAAAACTGAATTAAAAGATTCGAACTCTTAGAAGACATATACATTACGCTTATATGATGATATAGTTAATTTTTTGAAATTTGGCTGACCGTACAACGCTGTTTGGAGTTAGTGTTACCTAAAAAAATGACAAAAAAAAACTTGGAACATGAGCATTAAAAGTTTGTGTAGCCTTGGGCACTTGCGGAAAAATACGATTAGTCATCGTTTCTAATTTGACAGAGACGAGTTCTAATCCTGGCACTTGCAGTCCAAACAAATTATTACTTAAAAAAATTATTAATTAAAAACTAATTAAAAATGAAAAAGAATTCGAATATTTCCTAAAACCACTGTTGATGACTACTTGGCAGAACATGAAACAGTGTTGCATGGTTAGCCAAATTTCAATAACTAATTTAAATTTTTGTTCTTGTCTTTTCTTTGCTATATGAAGCCTTTTAACTTTTAAAGAGTTTCTATCGTCACTAAAAATTAACACTACAATCAGTGATGTTTTCGTAGTTTTACATTGGTTTTCATACAAACTCTTATAATCATATTTCAAAGAAACAAGAGGTTTCACAAATTTCTAAATAATACAAACGAGCTTTTTGATATCATGTAATTCACATGCCACAAATTCGTCTAACTCCTAAATGATTCGTCTAACCAGATGATTCTAATTGCATTCCCAAAAATCTAATACTGCTCACATCGGTTTTGTTAATATTTAACTATGCTAACTATGCTATGCGATTAACTATGCTACACTCAGAAAAATATGCTCTGGTCACATTTTAATTTATTTGATCATTTTGTTAGAAAAATTTTGGCTCATGCGGTAAAGAAGATATAGAAACCCATATGTGGTTGAACAAACATAAGGCGTCGAGGAAGAATATTTTAACCTTAGATTTAGTTAAAATCTCTTTAAATCAACCAAATTATTTTTCTGAATGTAAAAGCTTAATTTTTTTGACCAACATCAAAACCTCCGTCTAAAAAACATTTTAGACTTTGCCAAAGGTTCATACTTTCTTTTAAGACTTTGAGTTACAATACTATAACACAATGGGGTAATTGTGTTGTTTTCACCATCACTATGACATTTAAATGGAGTGTGTACATTATTGCACAAAGCTTAAACTTGAAACACAATTATAGTTTAATCACACTAAGGATTTCAGCAATATTAATACATCTGAGGTGTCCCGATTTCAAAAAAGTTTTGAGTAAAGTCGCTTATTCTGAGCTTATTATGCTATTTGCAATATAATATATGCCAATATACCTTAATTCCCAAGATATCGTGGTTTAAGGTTATTCTTGTTATCTTCTGAATCTTTACCAACCAGTATATGCGATTGTTACTTTGATAACACAAACATTTGTAACAATGAGTAAATAGACTCTCAAGAGAGAATCGTAATTTGTGTTGTCTAAATTTAAATTGTAGAAGTAGTACTAAAACTCTCAATAATGTAGACATATTAACATTGCCTTGCTTAAAATTTATATACTTAACAATTTTTTCTATTATAACCCCATATCTCAATAGAAGTATTATTTCCCTAGTTAGAGACACAGCTCCTGGTAAGCGAGCAGAAATAAGGCTTTTTAATTCTGATCTGTGAAGAACGTTATGACCCAAATATGGTAGATGCGTTTCTGTGTTAATTGATTGCAAAAATTCAAGACGAGAGCTAAAGATCGATAACATCAAAAACCAATTTGACAATGTTTAAATTTTCTTATAAATTTTTTGGAAAATCGAGATCAAGCGAAGGATCTGAGTTTTCCAATTTTCACCATTATCCATCAAAACACAAAATCAAATAAACGTAAGTAAATAGATATGTTCAACATTTTCAAATTACCAAAAATACATAACGTAATGTTTAATATCTATGGCAAATGTTTTGACAAATTAAATACTCTTAATATTCTATTTGTCTATAATTAAGTGTCATAAATAGAATTGTGTGTAACGATAAAAGCTTTCAAACACTAAAGAATCAAAAGTGCTGTTAGAAAGCAAAAATGAAAAACAAAATTTGTTTTGGAAATAAATCGTTGTATATCTATATAAATCAATTTCAGTTGTTAAGTAATATAAAGGCATAAATTTCTTGTAACACAAGTTCAGTAAATATGTATTTAATATAATTGATATAATATTTATACAAGAATAATCCGGACCAACTCATCATCTTCAACAAGTCAATATATAACATATATTGTAATATATAATAGCAACTCCAAACGTTTAGCTGATTTAAGGAGAGTAGCAATTGTAATTGATTTTTTCATTTAATACCAATTATACAACTCTATTGTAAATATATTATTTCGTAATTTCTTGATACTGTATTTGTTACTCAATCTTTTTTTTGAACATGAGTAGAAGGGACAATGCAACACTATTAGTAATGAGATTGTGTTAACCCTGAATAGCTCATAAAGCTTATGTTTGACGGACGATAGTTAACAGACGAACCAGTTAAGAAATTAATTAAAATTAAAAGAAATTAAGTATTAATGTGGGCTCCTGCCTATTTAGTCTGAGTACGCTTCCATTATTTTAATAATAATATTGTTTATTGGAACCGAAGTAAGACTTCGCAGACAGACCATATTTGAGATTTTGAAATATTAATAGAAATTAACATTAAGATAAGGGCCTCTTTTTACAAGGTTGTCAACTGTTAAATTCACGAGTAATGACTTAGTTTCAAGGACGTGCTTTTGTTTGTATTACCCAAATCAGATATCAGCTTTCTGCAGTATCGGATTAATACAAATTCTATCGCTTAAAATTGGAGAGATTTTAAAACTATCTGTGAATCAGAATTTATAATAACATCAGAATCTTTATGTCCTATGCCCTTCTATGAAGATAATTTAATAAATTATGTTAAACATATAAAGCATATCTGTCCTCCAAATCAAATAACTGGGCAATACATTTTTTCATTAACTAAAAAAAAAAATATTTTTAAAGGGTTTGGTGGTCCTGATTTGGCAGCACTGT
>NC_051846.1:20454417-20457323 GCF_002237135.1 Teleopsis dalmanni
CGCGCGGCACAACCAAAACAAGTGAATTCTTTTTTTGTTTTCTACTTAATGGATTTTTTTTGTTTTTTTTTTTTGTTGAGGTTTTAGTAAATCACAATCTGCCGTACCACATAACATGTTCCGAAAAACGTAAAAAACTCACTTGTCGATTCTTAAAAAGGCGGGAAAAGATAGCGTCGATTTTTGTGCAGTCAGTGAACTTTTAAATTGAATTTGGCGCCAAAAATTGCAGCATAAGAACGAAATGCATTAAAAATCAAATTAATGCGAAAAAGAAAAACAGAAATAAACTTGAGGTTATGAAGTTGACAGGTGACTGAAGGTGGCTTATCAGCATAAATGATCGCTTCCCAATAAATTCATATGCAAAACTGAATTAAAAGATTCGAACTCTTAGAAGACATATACATTACGCTTATATCGAATACAAACAATGATGATATAGTTAATTTTTTGAAATTTGGCTGACCGTACAACGCTGTTTGGAGTTAGTGTTACCTAAAAAAATGACAAAAAAAAACTGGGAACATGAGCATTAAAAGTTTGTGTAGCCTTGGCCACTTGCGGAAAAATACGATTAGTTATCGTTTCTAATTTGACAGAGACGAGTTCTAATTCTGGCACTTGCAGTCCAAACAAATTATTACTTAAAAAAGTTATTAATTAAAAACTAATTAAAAATGAAAAAGAAATTCGAATAATTCCTAAGACCATTGATGATGAGTACTTGACAATACTCGAAAAAGCGTTGTATGGTCAGCTTAATTTCAATAACTAAATTAAATTTTTGTTCTTGTCTTTTCTTTGCTATATAAAGCCTTTTAGCTTTTAAAGAGTTTCTATCGTCACTAAAAATTAACACTACAATCAGTGATGTTTTCGTAGTTTTACATTGGTTTTCATACAAACTCTTATAATCATATTTAAAAGAAACAAGAGGTTTCACTAATTTATAAATAATACAAATGAGCTTATTGATATCATGTAATTTACATGCCACAAATTCGTGTAACTCCTAAAAATATTCAAATCACTAAGTTCAATAAGTACGAGTATTATTAATTTCAGTTAGCTGTATGTACAAATCGTACCAGATGATTCTAATTGAATTCCCAAAAATCTAATACCGCTCACATCGATTTCGTTAATATTTAACTATGCTAACTATGCTATGCTACACTCAGAAAAATATGCTCTGATCACATTTTAATTTATTTGATCATTTTGTTAGAAAAATTTTAGCTCATGCGGTAAAGAAGATATAGAAACCCATATGTGGTTGAACAAACATAAGGCGTCGAGTAAGAATATTTTAACCTTAGATTTAGTTAAAATCTCTTTAAATCAACCAAATTATTATTCTGAATGTAAGAGCTTAATTTTTTTGACCAATATCAAAACCTCCGTCTAAAAAACATTTTAAACTTTGCCAAAGGTTCATACTTTCTTTTAAGACTTTGAGTTACAATACTATAACACAATGGGGTAATAGGATCAATTGCCTATTACCCCATTAGTAATGTTGTTTTCACCATCACTATGACATTTAAATGGAGTGTGTACATTATTGCACAAAGCTTAAACTTGAAACACAATTATAGTTTAATCACACTAAGGATTTCAGCAATATTAATACATCTGAGGTGTCCCGATTTCAAAAAAGTTTTGAGTAAAGTCGCTTATTCTGAGCTTATTATGCTATTTGCAATATAATATATGCCAATATACCTTAATTCCCAAGATATCGTGGTTTAAGGTTATTCTTGTTATCTTCTGAATCTTTACCAACCAGTATATGCGATTGTTACTTTGATAACACAAACATTTGTAACAATGAGTAAATAGACTCTCAAGAGAGAATCGTAATTTGTGTTGTCTAAATTTAAATTGTAGAGGTGGTACTAAAACTCTCAATAATGTAGACGTATTAACATTGCCTTGCTTAAAATTTATATACTTAACAATTTTTTCTATTATAACCCCATATCTTAATAGAAGTATTATTTCCCTAGTTAGGGACACAGCTCCTGGTAAGCGAGCAGAAATAAGGCTTTTTAATTCTGATCTGTGAAGAACGTTATGACCCAAATAGATGCGTTTCTGTGTTAATTGATTGCAGAAATTCAAGACGAGAGCTAAGGATCGATAACATCAAAAACTAATTTGGCAATGTTTAAATTTTCTTATAAATTTTTTGGAAAATCGAGATTAGGCGAAGGATCTGAGTTTTCCAATTTTCACCATTATCCATCAAAACACACAATCAAATAAACGTAAGTAAATAGATCTGTTCAACATTTTCAAATTACCAAAAATACATAACGTAATGTTTAATATCTATGGCAAATGTTTTGACAAATTAAATACTCTTAATATTCTATTTGTCTATAATTAAGTGTCATAAATAGAATTGTGTGTAACGATAAAAGCTTTCAAACACTAAAGAATCAAAAGTGCTGTTAGAAAGCAAAAATGAAAAACAAAATTTGTTTTGGAAATAAATCGTTGTATATCTATATAAATCAATTTCAGTTGTTAAGTAATATAAAGGCATAAATTTCTTGTAACACAAGTTCAGTAAATATGTATTTAATATAATTGATATAATATTTATACAAGAATAATCCGGACCAACTCATCATCTTCAACAAGTCAATATATAACATATATTGTAATATATAATAGCAACTCCAAACGTTTAGCTGATTTAAGGAGAGTAGCAATTGTAATTGATTTTTTCATTTAATACCAATTATACAACTCTATTGTAAATGTACTATTTCGTAATATCTTGATCCTGTATTTGTTACTCGATCTGTTTTTTTGAACACGAGTAGAAGGGACAATGCATCACTATTAGTAATGAGATTGTGTTAACCCTGAATAGCTCATAAAGCTTATGTTTG
>NC_051846.1:20457423-20462311 GCF_002237135.1 Teleopsis dalmanni
TTTTAATTTGGGTTAAATGATCAAAAATTGCAAATTTACTAATAAATAAACAAATTAAATAAGTAAGAAAATTTAGTTAAACAAAAAAAGTTTATAGTTTTTAAATAAATAAATAAAATTATTAAAATAAATAAATAAAATTATTAAAAAATAATTATATTAATATTTATAAACTAATTTCTTATAAATTTCATTAGTATTTGATGTGCTAAATAAAATCACATAAAAATGTATCTAAGCGTTTTGTTTAAAAACAAATTCGTTGAAACATTTTGTTTATTTATGAATACTGACAGAAAACTCATTGAAAGAAAACTTTAATTTGCATTTATTTTATCTGAATGTAAATTTTATTTAATATCTTTTCTCTTTTGCTGAAGTTCAATGAACTTAAATTGATTTTGTTACAGTAAAAGAATTTAAACTTTTTTCATTTAAATATTCTTTGAACAGCCACAAACATGCCAATTAATTTTTTGCAATATGTTGCGGGGAGAAACTTATGTACATACACATTAACGATAACTTTTTTATAATATATTAACAAATCATTGAGTCTATTAATGTTCTTATTATCTTTCAATAAAGTTCTTAACATTATTTTAAATAATATTAAATATGATATAAAATTAAGTTGCACTTATCTATTGATATTGTTGTCTTAAATATTTGCGCAGATTGTTAGCTTAAAAAATAAAGAATTCTTTCGGATAATTATAAAGAAAAATAAAAAAAGATAAAGAGAAATATTTACTTATGGTGGGACGTTGAGACAGCGCACCGTGCAACAAGTGGCCCCACTGAAGTGAAGGATTAGCCGAAGTACACCACGAAACTACTTGGATCCTTTTTCGTCCTTCTTTTCTCGGATGTCGTTATTGAGTTAAACCTGGAATGGTTTCCGTTCGCATAACTACATCTCTTGTTAATGCAAGCAGCTCATTTAGCTTGAGGTATCCTGCCAAGTCATCACCAACCCAGTGGTGTCCCAAGACAGTCTTCCTCCTACTTGGCAGTGCTGGACATTAGCACAATATATGCACCGCTGACTCCTTTTCTTCTAGACATAATATGCAAGTGTCTTTCTCAGCAAGAGTTATCTTTTTCAGGTATTATTTGAAGTTGCCATGTCCAATAATTAGTGAGGTCAGCCAGCTTAGGGTGCTCCGCGGATAGCTAAGCACTTTTATCGCTTCCCTGACCCACGGTTTCGGCAACATGAGTTTGGTCTTTCTACATGTGCTCAACTCTCTCCATCTGTTGAGATGAAGTGAGGTTATTCATTTATAGACATAGGCTGTCATCATGTTGCAGCCCAATGATATTCTGGGTTCTGGGCCGCAGAAGTTATGGCTTGATCCCTGCTTTGCAAGTTCATCTGCCTTCTCGTTTTACGCAATACCGATGTGTCCTGTAACCACATGACTTTTACCTCATTTCCATGAGCACATTCCATGAGCTTGGTGACATATTCTTGAACTAAGCTGTTAGCTATATAAGGATAAAGAGAAATATATGAATCTAATGATCAGTAATCAGTACTACTGACTAACAACAACTTGTCATTAACCGGTATAATTGACAGAAACTATTAGAGGTTATTAAAAACAATAAACATCAGTAAAGACCATATTAGTCAGTTAAGACTTATTATAATGTTAAATAAAAAAAACCATATTTCTTGCCTTCAACTATCCAAAATACTGATTAAATAGTATTTAGGTTGCATTAAAGTCTTAGGAAAATGCATATAAACATGTTGACAACATACTTCAAGGAATAACCAAATAAATTGTATATCTTTTAAATGTCATTTTCTTATACTTGCTATATTCAGAAAAATAATTAATTTGGTTTAACCAGATTTAAATTAAATCTCAGGTCAAAATATTCTTACTTGACGCAACATATTGGTTCAACCCTACCATATGTTGATTTTTATATTAACTACATGAGCTAAGACTTTTCTAACAAAGTGATCAGGTTAAATTAAAACTAGTATGTGATTAGAGCACATTTTTTTGAGTGTTTAATTCTGAGTATATTTTAAGTCATAGAGCACATAGACAAAGTTATCGACAATACATTGTTGTACGTCATTTATATGAAGAAATCCCAGAAGAGTATGAATGTCTTCTGATCAGGAATAAATAGAATAGAATATGTTTATACTTTTTGGAGCTTTAACTAGTAGATCTGATCAGTT
This sequence comes from Teleopsis dalmanni, assembly GCF_002237135.1. Taxonomy (NCBI): domain Eukaryota; kingdom Metazoa; phylum Arthropoda; class Insecta; order Diptera; family Diopsidae; genus Teleopsis; species Teleopsis dalmanni. Next base: position 20,459,630 of record NC_051846.1, read on the forward strand.
CTTCTAAAAAATGTATAACTGCGTAAATTTACATTAGTAGAACAGTAAAACAGGGACAAGACTATTGAGAGATTATCTTAAGGGTCTTTCAAGTTTTTATTACCATCTCAACAGGATGACTTTGTCTAAAAAGACATAATATCGGCTCTGCTTGTAGACAGATTACATTAGATTTATCAAATTTGATTTAGGCTGAAAGGAGACAAATCATCTGGGCGCTCCTGATACCGTTTATTATAAAAAAAATTCCAACAGGTAATACTTTGAGCTACATTCAAAGATGAGGGTCTTTTGTTATTTTGGTTCGGTTGTTATTAAAGAAGATCTGATATTTTCATGGCGCTCTATTCTGTTGGGAGGTCATTACCATTTTAATTTCATTTCTATTCTGTAAGGATTAGATATGTAAGGACAGATATTCTTTGCAAAATTTAAATGAAGAAATATTTATGCAACATATTATGACGCTTACATACTTATCTACTGTACATTTAAAATAAGTTAAGAACTCTACTACTTATCATTTTATAAACTTTACGTGTATGATATTTATGGTATTTTCGAAGATATGGGTTTAATACGTTTGTGTAAATTTTACTAAAAATTCAATAATTCTATATAATAAAAATTTATAATGTAATAGTCTTATGTACACAACTGCGTGTCATATTTTTATTATGATTTTAAATTTTCTATTATAACTAAAATATTTAACACTTTACCACTTAGGGCTCGAGTGTCATTTATGACAACTCTTTTAATATTTTTGAATAAACAGTTTTATAGATGCAAACGAGCTACTTAAAACGTACAAAACACAACCATACAATAAAATTATGAAAGCTCGAAAGTGGTACTTAAGCCCCTTGAAGAGACTTAAAAATGTCATAAAGTGTGGCATTTGGTATAGTAAAAAATCAACAATTGTCTGCATTGTAGTGCTGATGAAAGACGAGTGATCTCGTTTCCAACAAAAGCTGAAAGTGCAATTAACTGGAATGCAATCAAATGATTTTTATATAAAATAAATGAAGACTTTAACACACTTCACAACAGATTTCCCACTCACATTGCAATATTATTATTTTATATTAATTAGTAAAAATAACAAATTCCTACAACTGAAATTTTTTTAATTACCTACACAAGTATAGATTTTTAAAAAAAAAATTTTACTTTTTTTATTAATGAATATAACTCATTGCTTATTCAAATAAAATTTATAAATTTTATGAAAGAGAATTTAAGCTAACAAATAGCTATCTTCACCGAACCGCACCTTGAGTCTTCAGACACTTATAAGTACCCATAAACTTAACATTATCGCATCTCATCTAAAGATTATTGCATATAAAAGGTGACATAATAACAGTCATTGCAGTATTACGTTGAATTGGGTGATGAGCAGTGGAGAGCCCTGAAATGTTGCTCGTAATGAAGACGTTGCAGGTAAATGTGTTAAGTTGAAAGGCGGCTCTGTTGCCATACATCTTACCATATTGCCATCTTACCATCTTAGAGTGAATTTATTTAAAATATGACATTAAATTACATTAAAGTGAAAATGTTAAGAAGCTTATAACTGGCTTAAGAGCATATTTTATATGCGCTCCTCACACATAATGGCCCATTTTGAAGTATTTGCTCCAACACGTATGGGCCAAAGCATTTATGTGAGTACGTTTTTATGGTGAACGTGCTGCATTTGTGCAGATTCATACCTCAATGCAAATGGGAGTGTTGATTATGAAAATAACCAATTTTCAACGTTCATCAATTGCTCTGGGATGAGTTTTTAAATTAAATGAAATGAAAATATAATCATAATATTATACGAAAGTTATAATATATTTTATATAATTGAATTAGTAATTAAATTACACAAACACACAATAATATGAATAGTATGAATAGATAAATTTAAAGCCAAAAATTAATTTTATATATTTTTACTTCTTAATATATTTAATAAAGTAAAAGATATTAAAAAATAGGGCAATGGGTAACTACTTAACTCGACCATAAAATATTTACGCAGCTTTTAAGAATATTATGACTCTACTAGTCATGTATCTATCATAATTTGTATAGTTAAGGGTCAGTGGTATCATTCATGGGGACCTTTCTGCCAACCAACAGCCTAAACACACTTATATTTCTAATATAAAGATCGTATTGTACGGCTTTTTCTAATTATGTTCTAGAACAAAATTTGGTACTATATATATTTGTAAAATACAAAAATAATCAATTACCGTGGAAGGATTTTATTGAATACATCTTAAGTAACACTTTATTAATGCTGTACCTTGAAATGTCTGCATTTGATGACAATTTTTTTACTATTTTAGCATATATAAAACCAAAAGGATATGTTCAGATTATCTGTAATTTGGTAGGGTTATGATTACCGGGGAAGGATTTTAGTGAATATCCCTTAGATGAACCTTTATCAATGCTGTACTTTAAAATCTCTACATTTGATGGCACTTTTGTTTTAACATATATGAAACCAAGAAATATTCAGACCTGCTCTGTAACTTGGTAGGATAATGAAATTGTTGACAATTTACCGACTTAACTAATTACTGAAGCATCGGGTCTAATAATTTTTTTTTGTAGCAGATAAAACGTATATATTCAACTATATTCAGACATGTAGTATTTTTCGGCTAACTATTT
>NC_051846.1:20462411-20475598 GCF_002237135.1 Teleopsis dalmanni
TTACACCAGATGCCTTCTGTTATGGTCTACTTTTTTCAATCTCAGGTTGTTTTTAGCAATGATATATCTATATATATATATATAGATAGATCTATAGATCTATGTGTGTATTTATATTAATATATAACATTTATTTATCTATATTAATTACTCTAATTTTTCATATTTATAAGCTAGGTATTTTCTTTTAGAAATCATTGAAAATCTAAAACAGATGCTATGTAATAAAGTCTCTATGTATATAAGTAAAATTATGGTCCGAATAATGCATAGACACCTGTTACTCGTACTCCAACACATTTTCATTATTTCAGCAATAGTTTTCACATCCATTGAAATAGAAATTGGCACATCAGAAAAATGTTATTCAAAAACAAAAAAAAAGATTAATTGTAAACTAAAAAATAGAATTATTACAGAATTTTATTTTTATACCATAAAACACAATAAAAAGTAATGATCGCATCGAGGCACATCGATAAACAAAAGTATCTGAGCAAGTAATCCACAATTCGATGAATTTGATCCAATTTGAGTGGCGAACTGAAAGGCTAAAAATAATGATGACAGTTGTGTGTGTGTTGGCCGAATCGGTGCAAAATGAACCTGTTGCGTGAGGAGGAACACGTTCCAAGTATTACAAATCGGTGGGCGTAAAATAGGTGCAACTAATAAACAATAAATATGCCATGGACTGTATAAAAACTGAAAAACTGTTGCCAAGGGAGTAGTCCGAAGACTGCGTATTCGCTTTCAATGCAATCGTTGCTTGTTCTTGTACTGGATTTCATAGTTACATTAATTTGCAACAAATTGATTTACAATAAATTTCATTACAAATTTATGTAAAATTTTATATTCGAACTGAATTGCTGAAGCTGACGCTGACGTGTGCTACATATTCCAAGTTACATGTGAGGATGTCTGAGTTTATAGTTTCTATAATTGCTTCGCTAATGTCTGTTGGTTTCCAACATTTGGCAGCCGGCGCACGTCTGCTGGCCAAATTTCGAGTAACAAACGTTTCGCATTGTTATTAAAAATATTTAATTTAATTTAATTTTAATTTTTTTTTACATTTTTTTTTTTTTTGAAATTTATTTTCGATGCTTTGAAACATCACTGTGTGTTCTCATTTATGCGAACCAAATGTAGCAAAATACACAACTAATATTTAAGTCATCATAAAAATGTTTGGAAGAGCACGAAACCCATGCATAGAACCGCTTGATTTGCACTTGGAAATGCGTGTACTGAAGTTTTCCATTGCCGTGAGGCTCCAGCATAAAGGGGGCCGCGTGTTATGCTAATTAAAAATATCAGATTCAAGGCTGCTGTGTTGGCAGACGATTTGTAATTAATGACACGATTGTTTTAATTTTATTTTTAAATGGAAAAACATATTGTTTATTTGTATGATGAAATAAAAAAAAGAATTTTTAAAAAAAAAAATTTGAATCGATTTCATTATGAATTCAACTCGTCACACTGACATGCGACTGTCAATAATTCGTCAGGTTCGAGTGCAATATTTTCATCAGTTCATCAAGTTTTTCCTACACGAAATTCTGTTTCTTCAATGATTCATAAATATTTTTGATTTTTAGTCACATCTGAAAACGAAACTTTTCTCATTTAAGTCGGATGCGTAACTGCTGGAAAACAATTGACAAAATGACTGACAAGAGAATTTTCGTTGAGGTTCTTCCGTCAGAGAGAGAAAACGATTTTATTAGTTTTTAAATTGAAATGTTAATGTAATTGACATTTCTGTAAATTAATATTAGTGTTTCCGTTAAACAAAAAAAAAATTTGGAATGTGATTTGAATTTATGATGGGAATAATTAACAAAAAGTTTGATGGGAATAATTAAACAATAACTCTCATTAATAAATGAATCAATGCCTTTTTTGAAACTCTGACGATATTTAACAATTCCTTCTATATACTTGACTATTCAATAACTCCCGCACATAAAGGATTAACTAATAAATGCATCAATAACTTTTTTGACACACTGGTGATATATAAAAGCACCACTTGTCATAGGTAACATTACTTATATAATAACTCTCCTGTATGAATAAGTAATAAATGCTGATTAATTGATAATAAAATAAAATACTATTAAACTTCGATTACAACAATTACTAGGACTGTTATGATACTTCAAGTCTATATTATCAAATATACGAGGCGATATCTTTTGATTCAAAAACATATAATACCTCGTTTTTGCAAATAGAGTTATGTTAAACTAAATAAAAAATAAATAAGCTAAATAAATGCTTAAAAGTGAATTAATAATTAACAGAAGACAAAATATTTAGTGCTGTTAAGAGGTACCATATAAGGAGAAACGCGATAAAGCCAAAAGATATTTAGTTTAGATTAAACGGAAGACTAACTTTATAATGCTATTTAGACGTAGAAAAAACCCCAAAATATTAAGTTAAGAGAATATGTATTTGAAACAAATAGAAATTTTTAGCTATCTCAGTGTCTCTATAACAATAATGAACAAAACTGATAAGTGAGAATTTATTGAGGACTAGTTAATACCTGGAGATTACTTACTTACTTACTGCTGACCTTCTCTCTTAAGTGCAGCATATGGTTTCAATACCTGGAGATAAGACTAGTTAATAACTGGAGATTACTTACTTACTTACTTACTGCGGTTCTTCTCTCCTAAGTGGAGCGTATGGTGTCAATAACAGGAGATAAGACTAGTTAATACCTGGAGATTACTTACTTACTTACTGCTGTTCTTCTCTCCTAAGTGGAGCATAGGGCCTCAATATTAGGAGATAAGACTATTTTATACATGGGGATTACTTAATTACTTACTTACTTACTTACTGCTGACCTTCTCTCTTAAGTGCAGCATATGGTTTCAATACCTGGAGATAAGACTAGTTAATAACTGGAGATTACTTACTTACTTACTTACTGCTGTTCTTCTCTCCTAAGTGGAGCGTATGGTGTCAATAACAGGAGATAAGACTATTTTATACATGGGGATTACTTAATTACTTACTAACTGCTGTTCTTCTCTCCTAAATGGAGCATAGGGCCTCATTACCTAGATATAAGGCAGTTTTAAAACACACATATTTTTATGAATTCAATATATTGAAGGAAATGTGAAAATTCTTAGAATACTTATGTTATTACTAATTATACACACGTATAATTAATACTAATAACGTGTGGATCTAAAATATGATATGGTAAATCTTAAGTGAAATGGTCCGTCTTAAATGAAATGAAATGAAAAGAAAAAACCTTATTTAATAACTGAATCTACAAAAATTTAAATGGATCAAAGTTGTAGAATAAAAAATCTTGAGTGGAATATTTTGTCCAAGTAAAGTAAAAAATTCATTAAATGAAAAATCTATTTTTTAGATCCATGAATCTGTAAAAATTTGAATGGATATCACATCTGTTGAGAATGAAAAAGAAATCTATTTTTTCTGTATGTTAAAGTTTTTTTTAATAAGTTGTAATTTTAAGAATAGTTGGACATCCAAATGCATTAATATTATATATAATAATAATTATATTATTATATTATATATAATAAATATTAATATTATATATTAATAAAATATAAAATTAAAAAATATTTTAATATATTCAATTTTTAATATATGATCAAAAGTTAATGGATATGGTATTATTTCACATTAAAATAATAATCATATTAAAATATGGTTAGTAAAAATTAATCATCTTTTATAGTTTCCAAAACTAAGTTCTTAAAAGGATTCAGTATTGGTGGGAGAGTTGTAAAACTCCACTGGTGACGTTTAGGACCGCAGAAATGTATGGGTGTCAGATTAAAGTCAAGAAATGATTTTCCACCAAGTTTTTTTACACCCAAGCGAACTAAAACTGTAATATAATACTTTTTACACTATAAGTTGAGAGATACATAAGATTATATTGAGCAGTGCAGAGTAATTGGCGGCGCTGTTGTCAGTAGCTGCATCTACTATTCAAGTCTCAATTGACAGCATGATAGCCCGAAAGTTTTTCATATGGATCTGAATAGAGATCATATGGATCATAATAGACCTGAATAGATACATTGTCAATAGTATAATTTGGCGTTTACGTTCAAATTAATCATTTGGAATTGGATCATATATAAAGCAGTAAAATACTGAACACCATTTTTCATCTTGTTGTTCTCACCGATTTGATTCCATGTAGTTTGTATTGGCACCAACCCCGTACTTCGAACAGACACAGGCAAAGCAAACAAATTGATTAAAATCGTGAATAAAAATATTTTTTCATAAACAAAAATTTAAAATTGACTCAGACAATAACAATCACAAAACTTGCAAATATGAAACACTTCACTTTATTTGGCTGGGAAGTGCAATGCAAAATAAATTTACAAGAAAAAAATATGTATGAATAAATTCCAAAAATATTTCTAATGAGTCAAGAGAGAATATCTGAAAAATGCAGGGGATTTTGTATGCAACATTCTGTGCTGAATGTGCAACAGTTGCAAAAGATCAGTCCAAAAACTGAATGAAAAAAAAAACAAAACTCAAGAATTCAATCAACAATGATTTTAAACATGAAAATAAAACTATAAATAAATTTTTATTTTATTTCAACTTTTTTTGTTTTTGGATGTGCTAATTTCATGATAGCAATTAAAACAATAAATTATGTCATTTAATTTTTTGCAGTCGCCGAGCAGATACTGTATCTTTATTGGTAAATGGTTTTTATTTGAATGAAATATTTTATACAGAATTAAATAGTTTTTTGAAGACATAAATTTTTACAATGCATTTAAAATAATAAATAAAATTTAAAGTTGAATATATGATTCTGAATCGTAACCTTAAAAACTGTAAACACATAAATACAATGTATAAGCACACTTAAAGGCGATAATAGCTAAGCTGAATCCGAAATCACAACTTAGTCCATACCTAAAACTTAAGTTAAGACTTAAGTGGAACTTAATTCTGCAAGCGTAATTGACATCAAAACCGAAGTTAAAGCGTGTTTGTATACTGCCACCTTCAATAGTTAGATACTGCATTGCTGAATAGCTGAATTGCTTGCTTATTTGTTTTTTTAATGGCATTTTTTAATGGTTACATTCCATTTTTCAAGAAAAACTATTTTGCTTAATTTATACAATTCCAATTTAATTTTTACTTTACTTTAATCAGCTTTATTAGTTAGAAAATACATTGCTAAATAGCTGAATTGCTGTTCGTTTGCTTATTTGTTGTTTTGATTTATTAATGATTGCATTCGATTTTCTAAGCAAAACTTTTCTAAATAATTTTCATAATTTTACTTTAACTTTTACTTTAATAAGTTCTAATAGTTGGATAATACATTGCTGAATAGCTGAATTGCTTGCTTATTTGTTTTTTAATGGCATTTGTTAATGGTCACATTCCATTTTTCAAGAAAAATTATTTTGCTTAATTTATTTAATTTTATTTTAATTTTTATTTTACTTTAATCTGCTTTAGTAGTTCAAAAATACAATGTTGAATAGCTGAATTACTTACTCGTTTGCTTATTTCTTATTTTGATTTCTTAGTGGTTACGTTCGGTTTTCTAAGAAAAATAATTCTGTTTAATTCATATAATTTTACTTCAATTTTTACTTTATTTTAATTAGCTTCAATATGTGGAAATTACTTTGCTGAATAGCTGAATTGCTTATTGGTTTGATTATTTGTTATTTTGATTTTTTAATGATTATATTCGATTTTCTAAGAAAAACTTTTCTAATTAACTTACACAATTTTATTATAATTTTTATATTACTTTAATTAGCTGCAATAGTTGGAAAATGCATTACTGAATAGCTAAATTAAGTAAAAGGTTAGTAAAATTTCGCTTTAAAGTACGGAAATCATTTTTACTGCCAGTGATATTTAAATGCTTCCTCATTTCTTTATATCTGCATGTGTACTCCATATATACCTGTTGGCACATATTGGACCATATATAATTCTGTACGGAATGTCATGCTCATCTAACTTGTCGATTGGATATTCTATTTTTTGCAAAAATTATGTGTTAATGTATTTCTAAGAACCCAGAGATGTATGTCATTGATAAGTATATTTTTGACTAGAGATCCGATTTTGTTTTATGCAACCTATTCACTTCTTTTAGTAGACAAATATTTAATCTCATTTGGATAATTGTAATAGAATATCGATATAGGCTCTATACTCCATTATGAAAGAAGGACAGCAGTAAGTAAGTAAGTAAGAATATCGATGGCAATTTTGTCATTTTAAAACTGTGTCTTCGAATTATATGATAAGGGTGTTGGTAAGGGTAATATATCATCCAGTGGTTGAAGATTTTTAATATATCCTGACAATTGAGCTGTTCTTAAAAAAATCCATTAAGTTTCCTTTCTTGCAGACAGTAAGATTTCAACAAAAGTGGTTAGTGGCACTTAGTCGTCGAGGAGAAATAGCTCCGGAATGTAGATCCATTAAATATAAATCATCAAATTTATTTTGATCATATAAGAAATATACATCATATATTTATCTGTATATTAAAGTGTTTCAATCTATTTCCATATTCTTAAGGAAAGTTTGAATATATATTATAGTGTTTAATTTATTTGTATTTTTATTATATCTATTTTTCACAAGATATTAGTACTTTTATTTTTTTGTAATAATTTTATAATTCTTAAAGTTTAAAAATATATACTTAACTAGCCTATTCAAAAAAAATTTCTTTTGATTATAATTTTTAAAATATAAAAATATTTACGTATTAACTTGCCTATTCAAATTTTTTTTTTTTCATTAATAATCATAAAATATAAAAATTTAATGTCCTAATAACGATTTAACGTAATAATAGTTTATTTTAAATTGATGATATCAAAATTTTAGTTTGTAGCAGTTCATAATTTTGTTTAGCATTTTTTTTAGTGCTATATTTAAAATGGAAAAAACATGTTTGCTTATATATATTTTTTTTATAAACAAAGAAATATTTTTTGTATCCAACATTTAAATTTTAAAAAATAGAAACTGGCACATTGTTCGGTGCTGGCCAAAGACATTGGTGCGTTGGTTTGCCGCCAAACATCTTACAACATTTTTGGATCATCGCAGCGCAGTAGCTTCTCCGCAAAAGTAACAATTAATTTTTTTTTAATTAATTTTCCTACACTATTTTTTAGTTATAAAAAATTTTATTATAAACAAAAATATTTCAAAATTAAAACTAAAACAAAAAAGTTTTCTTTGCTTTGTTTATTTAAAATGTGAAAGTGTGTTTTGTTGTTATTGTTGTTGTTGTTGTTGTCTGCAACAATGTGATGAACTTTCCTTATAAACAAAGGACTTTCATTTCAGCTTACGCACGTTTTTATCATAAAGACAATTTACCAGTTTTACAGTTTTAAATGTTGACAACATTTACTACGTCTAACGTCTGAAGTGTGAAATTTAAACCATTTTCAAATTGTTCTTTCATTTGCTATTATTGGAAATTGGCCACATTAGCATTATAAAATAATGGATACTTTTTATTGTAAGTTTAAAATCACTTAAACATTTTGTCATACATTTAAATAAAAAATAGTATTACAAGGTATTAATTGAAAAAGCACTGAAAAAAATTTCTTCTTATTATGATATTTTATAAAGATTTTTATATTTATATTTTATTTTAGCAAATAAACAAAATATTGGACAATAACTTATTATATGTTAGTTATTAATAATTTGAGTTATTAAATAACTCCCAATCTAATTGGACCACACACATATTTTCTGACTTAGTTAAACTTAGTCCACTAGGTATTAAGCCTCTAGCTCACGTCACTCATCCCTGATTGCTGGAACACAGTTTCTACATTGGCGTAGAAACTTTCTTTTTTCATGCCTAACAGGTGTTTTTAGTGGGTTAAAGCCTTACACTACGCTTCCACCAACCGCAAACAAAAGAACTGACCCTTAACCTGGTTTAATTAAATTTTTTTGACTTTATAAGATTGTAAGGGACTCTGAATAATAAAATATATTTTTATATTAAAAAGAAATTTGGAGAATGTATTTATTTTTATAAAATTTATATATAGTACTAATTTATAAAGTAAAGCTAAGTATGTTATAAACTCGATTTATTTTATTTGAACTTGAAAATATTTTCAATGTCCGTACTAATTACGCCAGTAAATGTTGCACAGCATGAATGAAAATAAATTTTTAACAACTCTGTTTCCTGCCGGTATAACATAGCAGTATAGCGGCAGCGAAGATCTTAAACGATCTTCTTATAAGATCTCTGGTTCAGAAATTATTAGGCATATATACAGTTCGATGAAGTTTATTTATAATTAAATCAAAATCAGAACTACTAAGAATTTTTAAATATTTTAAAATTTTTTTAACTAAAAATTCTATGTAGAATATTGAACAATCACTGATAATCATAATCAGAAATATTTATTATTTTCAGAATATATATATATTGCATATATGTATGTACATTTGAATGTTTGAACTAATTAAGCAAGTAATAAGTCTAGTGTATCCCCTTCCGGGTTTAGAGCAGGTCTCTAGACCCTATTGCGTCCATAAAAAATAGTATTTTTTGATATTCAGATGTCTGAGTTGGTGAATCAGCACCTTTACTCTATTTTATCTGTGGACAGTTTTAAGTCACACTAAATACGGGGCTTTACGGGGCTTTATAATATGATGGATCGGATGTCTTTGTATCTGCCTGTGTTTATCAAATTTCGCTGTATTTTTAAGATACTGAAAGTTGGATTATTGTGACTGTCAATTGTATTGAATAGTTTCAGAGCACGATCTTTAATGTATTTTTCAACTGAATCCACTCTCAGATCTCTGTGGATATCAGCTCCTCTTACATACCATGGGGCGTTGACCAGTTTTCTTAAGGCAATATTTTGCCCTCTTTGAAGAATTTTTAAAGTTGAGCTTGGCGCTTGGCAAAACGCTATACTGCCATATAGTAGTCCTGGTTTAATAATTTGCTTAAATATGCTAACTCTATTCTTTATGTTGAACCTACTTTACAGAGTTTTATTGCCTCTTCCGTAAGAATATACTTATTGCAAAATGATTTCTTAAAGCTTATACTAGTGTATATGAGTAAAAATAAATATTTAACAACTCTGTTTCCTACCTTTATATTATGTTAAAAGTTTCGTTTAGTTAGTTGGAAACTATTTAGTTGAAAGAAGTTCATTCATAATTAAATAAAAACTATTAAAAATTTTTACACATTTTTAAATTTTGTGAAATAAAATACTACATATATATGTAAATTATTGTGCAATCAGTGATAATCATAATCATATATATATTTTTTCATTATTTGATTATTTTTGTTTTTTTTTCACTCTACTTGCACTGCGCTTAACTGATAAGCCATACAACGGGAAATCTATTTTTTTTTTCAATGTAACATAATGTAAATACACTACATCATATTTATGTTTTGCAAAGTACTAATTCTTCAAAAATTTTAGTATAATATAAACTTCATTATAATAAAGACATCGACAAAAAAAGACACAGAGATAATTACACTATATTAAATGATTGCAGCATATTTATTAAATAAATTTTACAAATAAATTTCAAAAAATAAATAATATTTAAACTTGATTACATCATTTGTACGTGCTTAAAGACTATTTTTTGTTAGAAGAGGCTTAACTTACAACAACAACAATCGCAACAACAGCAACGAGAAAAGCAATCATAAAAATAAAACGAAAACAAAAACAAAAAAGCAGCAACAACAACAAATACTGTTATAGTTTTTAACTACAAAAACAAGAAAAATCATTTAAAAAAATACATATAAATTAACTTGCATACAAATAATACGTACAATTCCTGTATGTGTGTGTGTGTGTGTTTGCACCCGCTTAACTCTACACAATACTTATTTGCCTGACTTTGTGAATAATCTGTGCATTTAGTTTTGTATAAACAAATTACGTGTGCCAAGTTAAAAGCGTACACAAAAACAACAAATAAAAAAATTGTTGCCATAAATATTGTTGTTATTGTTGTTGGTTGTTGCTGTGGTTTTTGTTTTTGTTTTTTGTTGTTGTTAGTTTTTGTTGGCTATTCATGCCCGGCATATGCATACACAAATCTGTATGCTATTTTGGCGCCTTTAATAAGCTTAACCGGCAAAAAAGTCACAGCGAAGTCCAATAATAAATAGCAGCAGCGTGACGTTTGTTTATAAATAAAATGATTACAACAAAAGTGTATGAAAGCAAAAAAAAAGCGTTTGTGAGCTTTTACTTTGTGCCATTTTTTAAGGTGAGTAGAGCGTAGTTAAGGTAAATTGTGTTTACATTGAGAATAGGAAATATGTAAATAACAGCTGATTTGGGCTTTTTTTACTTTGCTTTTGCTATTTCGTGCTTGTGCAAAAAAATAGTTTTCATGACTTTGAATGTTTATAAACATTTGAAGTGTAGTGCAGAAATGAAACGATTTATGTTAAAGTGCTAAGGTAATTTATTTAAAAAAAAACACTAAGTTGCAAATTTAATTATTTATTTTAATTTTATTATATTTGAATTATTAAAATAAAATTATTTTATTGAGTTTTTTAAAGTTTACTGTTAATTTTTTAATTTATTAAAATTACAATATTTTATTTTTTTTTGTGACTAAAAATATTATATAATTTTTATATTTAGTATTTAAATTGACCAATTAGCCTGCTCAAAAATTATTATATAAAAATTAAAACATTATGTGATGAATTTCCAACATATTTTATCAAGTATATATATTAATCATTAATATAATTATATTTCGAGGATTATTTCATATTATTATATTATAAATTAATTTTAAGTGTACTTCAAGTCATTAACTTCTCTACAATTAAAAATATTATAAAAAAACAGAATGTTATTTAGTATTATTTAATTTTATTTATTACAAATATATCGGCCTTCACTTTATAATAAGAAATTAATTATTTCAGATAAAAACTTATAATGTTGTCTTTTAATTTTTTGACTGTTAAAAATTTTAATGTGGAAAAATTTTTTTCAGTTATTTTTTAAATTTCAATTTTTCATATTCTGTTTTGTATAATTAATGTATTTTTAAATTAATTTTGAATTTTTTTTTTCATTTAATACTATGAATCACTAAAAGAAAAACACATTTAGTGGTTTTAAAATTGAATTTGGTATTATTAAATAAACATTTTGTTCTGGAATAATTGTGTCATATTTATTAAGAAAAAAATTGAACTAATTCACAAGTATTTGTCTTCTGAATGATTTCATCTCTTATAGTATTAATCCGAAAATTAAAATTAAAATTAAAAATGAGCTAAATTGTGTTATAATAGCAATTTTTACCAAATGTAAACATGTTGACAACATTTATAAACAACATGTTAAATAATTAATATCATTTTTATTATGGCAAAGCTATTTAAGCTAAAATAATTTGAATTTAATCCACAAATAGTTGACCTTGAATTATGCTTCTATACAATTAATTAATTAATTATTAATTTTTTTCTTTTAATCTTAAGTTTTAAAGAACACATTGTTTTTATTAAATTCGTCATAAAGCCAACAAGAATTTAATGTTCAAAATGCTTAGTAATAATTTGCACAGTCAACAAATTTGTCGCTTTTTGTTTATTTTTCGGTTTACAAATGAGACAATGTTGCACAATTGTACAAGCCAACAGTATCTTAACATAATAATTATCAATTTTCAGCTGAAATTAAGTGAAACAAAATGTTAAACTATAATGAAAAGCATACATATGTATGAACTTCCGCTGTTTTAAAAAATATTTAAAATATACATTTAAGCAAACAATTTAACACTAAAACTGTTGCTGCAACTTTTGTTTATAATCATTATTATTGCTTAGTGTGAAAATAAACCACAAAATCATGGATTTTACCGGCAAATTTTTATGTGTGTGTTTAAAGTTTTCAAAGTACAAAGAGCACAGCACAGCGCAAATCAAATCAAACAAAATCAAATTCTCTTCTTTCTCCCTCACGAGTAAAAGCAAAGACAAGCAAATGCAATTGTTGCAAACTGTCTTTTAGTTTGATTTTTCGTATGCTAGCTTTTATTTTGCTAACAATTGTTGCGCATAAGCTTTAATTTGCTTTGAGTTCGGTTGACGCTAGCGTTGTCTGCTGCTGTTGATGCTGTTGGTGCTGTTATGACTGTTGCTCTATGCTTTTCTTGCTGCTATTTGTGCTTTGCTTTATGCGGCTTTTGCTTAACTTTACAGACGATTCCGTTGAGTTGTCGATGTTGACGTAAGCGTTAGCGTCGACGTCGTTGCTGCTGTTTTTGACTCGTGTGTTTTTGCTGAAAGCATTGTGCATAGTTTAGTTTGCTTTATTTTTCGCTACATGAATTAACTGAAAATTCTTGTTTAAGTTTTTGGGTTTCGCGATACAGTTGCTCAGTCAGTTGCGATTTGACACTCGGTTTGATTACATGTGCGAGTTCAGTTTGAAGCAGTGAATTTTCTTATAATTAAATATTAAAGACGATAAATATTTATTAATTAAGAAAAATTGCAAGTGGCGTTTGTTCTTAAAATAAATGTGTGACTAGTGTTTTTTTTTAATTGCACAAATAACAGTTAAATTTCATTGAATAGTGCAACAATTACAATAAAAATATTATTTAATAAAAAATATTTTGGTTTATTTTAGAAGATACAAAAGTTGATATAAAAGTGTAAATTTTATTTTAACAATAGTGTGGATACTTTTAAATTGCAGAAGACCATTAGGAATTCTTATTAAAATTTGGAAAGTTTACTGTCGGAAATTAAAAAATACCTAAAGGTTAGAAGAGTTTTTACATAAATTAAAAATATAGTTATAAATTACTTAATATATGTAGTTATAAAAATTAATTAGAAACAAAATGTTATTTTTAGAAAAAATCATTGAAGAAGTATTTTTAAATAATTTTGTTTTTACAAAGTAAAAACAATAAAATAATTATATTAATAACTAATAACAATAACAGTTATACCATTGATTTTTTTATACATAAGAAATATGTATATAAAAGATATGAAATATATACGATAAAAAAATAAACTAATGTAACTATAAAGAAACTATAAATTTATAAAA
>NC_051846.1:20475698-20486575 GCF_002237135.1 Teleopsis dalmanni
AAAAAAATTAAGCACCGACTTAACTAGCCTCAACATAATAATAGAACTCTATAATATTTTTTCTAGGAATATAACATAAATTAATAAAAATTAATTATATGTCATATCAATATTTGTTTTAAATTAATTTTTATTTATTTTTAATTTTTAAAATAGTCAACAACCAATAAATACAATAATTATCTTTTTGTATAGCCTAAACATCACTTATATGAATGTTAATATGTGTTAATATTTATACGGTAATATATGAGTATATACTATATATCATAGATAAATAAAATTTTTTAATGAAATGAGCAAAAGTCCATTTCGATGCTTGTATCATTGGCGGTAGGGTCAATTGAATCTTCCAAGTTCGAAATTTTTGTATCTTTTTTTTTTTAGAAAAATAGAAATGAAACCGAAATGGTTTGTTTAACATTTGAACTTCCAAGTTGAAGGCAATTCAATAACAACAGAAGTATTTTTATGTTTAATTTACGTAAAATAGCATAATTGGTCTATGATCTAGAAATATCATAATTAAGTTCTTATGCTCTTTAAATTTATTGGGTTATTCCAATGAATTCATACATGAATAGTCTTTTTTGTTGTAATTAATTTAATTTTTAAAATTTGGTAAACTGATGTGAGGCTATTTGGTATTGTTTATATTTAAAAGCCTTTGAAAAAATTAATAACAATAAATAAAAATCTTAATTAATATCAAAAATATTATTTTATAAGTATATATTAAATATTAGTTTAAAAAATTTATTTAAATACTCTTCTTCACAATTTAGAAATAAAACTTATTATTTGAGTCTAAAATAAACTCAAAACAAAATTAAACTATAAGCTTTTGAGGTGTGATTTATATTTTTACTTCTTCTCTTTCTTAGTGTCCGTTTCTCTTAGTTGCCCACTAGGGTCGCATACGACTTATTTTAACATTAGCATTACTTAAGTCTCATAGTGTAAGACTTGAACCCACTAAAACCACCTTTTAGAAATGAATGACCACTCTATGAAGACTTTCACAGCATTGAGGAAACTTCATTCCAGTAATCAGGGGAAAGAGGTGACAGTAGATAGACTTAATACCTAGTGAACTAGGTTCTTCGTAGTTAGAAAGCAAGGGCATGAGTTAAGGAGAATGAGCGGTATTGAAGGGAGTGGGGTTACGGCTAGTTAGCGGGGTGAATTACTCTGAAGAAGAATAAAAATTTATATGTGAAGTTTAATAATAAGTGAATAAGTGAAAACTATGAACAATAATAGAATTTTCATTAGTTTCACTTAAAGTGTAAGTAGCTGAGTTTAGAAAAAATTTTTAATATTGATTTTGTTTATACATATATTTAAAAATTTCAAAGCATGATGATGGTTTATTTGTTCATAGCATCTTATCCATTTTTGATGTTGTAAGTTAGCACTTTTGATGTTTTTCTTTTGTGGCTTTGTGAAATTTTGACGGTGTTTGGTGCTATTCCCTGGTACTTTGATGTTTGTTATTTTATTGCAATTATGTATATGTATAAATATGGTCCATACGGTTTTATGATAGCAAACCTCAAAAAGTCGTGCATATATATACATATATTATCTAGTTAGGTAGTAAAATAACGATTTAAAAACTTTACTTTTTAAATAACTTTTTTAAAATATGTCTTTTTTACTTAGAATCATATATAAGTAATTTGTTTTATTCAAAATTTTGATACCATTCAAATATTTAAACTTACAGGAGATAAAAATTATAAGATACAATGTAGCAATTCGTCTTGTAGATATATCGTATCACGTAGGTTCCAAGTGATAGACCTAATGGGATATATATACATATATATATACATACATATATATATATAAATACATTTATAAGTATATATATATAGTCTCCATGACCCGGAGTTCATTCCATGCATTGAGTTCATTCACATCTAGTTTACAGATGTACGACGTTCTGATATAACAGTTGAAATTGTGACATATCATTAATGAAATTCGTTGGATATTCGCATTGTATTTTTTCACAATACTACTATTTATTTAAAAAAAATGGTTTCTAAGTAGGCAAATTTGTTTAAAAGTGTTCGTATATACCTTGATTCCTTGAACATAAGTCACATATGTGAAGGGCCTCCAAACCTGCATTATCATTAAAAATCGTTCCAAAATTACAAAATATCGTTTTGAAAGATCATCAATTGATTGGGAGAGATATTATAGAAGATTAAACCATTTCGTTAAGCACAGTTTTTTATATTTCAACTCAAGTTTTAAAGTGATAAGGTTAGCGATGTGAACCCAGCTTTTCGGCTCTAAAACAAGTTTCATTAGGAAAACGGCGCATACTATTTAAGCGTCAAGTTTTTTTGGGATGAAAAAGAAGATTTAATAGATTATTACAAGGTTGTTTAAAAATAGATGCAGTTTATTTTTGTAAACTTTTGGATTAATTTAATGCAGCCTTATGGAAAGAGAAGAAAAATCATTTTCAATCATGATAATATCTGTACACAACCATATACCATATATAGCTTAAAAACTAATGAGGTAATACCGGCGATCCCTGGTGGCCTATTGATACATTGTGTTATTAAAAACTAATAAATTAAAGCACGAATTGACTTTTGGATTTTTTGTTATTTTTATTTGAAAAAGCTTTTCATAAAAAGCGATTTTCATCACACTAAGAGATAATAACTGTCATAGAAAGAATACATATTGCAGATCTTTCGGAATACCCTTAAAGAGAAATAAATATCAATAAATGTGAAGTTATTAAAAAATAGTGTAGAATGTGTACTAAGTTCTAGAATTGTATGCTTCAAATACACTCTATAGGAACTAAAATCATGTTGTTTAAATCTAAAGTTTCCTCTTAATATATACATCTTTTACGATTGTACGCTTTTCAGTATATACAAGTTCTAGAACTGTATGCTTCTTACTTTTAACATATGCTTTAAATACAGTATATATAAATTAAGATGATGATTAAATCCAACGATTCTTCTTAATATATACAGGTTCTATAATTGAGTGTTTTTTATTGTTGACATATACCTCAAATACAGTATATAGAAACTTAAATTTATAATAATTTCCAACATATTTTCTTAATAGGTATATGTTATATAAGTTCTTACCCTTTTAGGTATTTAGATTGAACTTATCGTTTTAATATATACACGTTCTATAATTGTAAGCTTTTTTCCACTAACATATGTCTCAAATACAGTATACAAAGTCTGAAATAATGATTAAATCCAACGATTCTTCTTCATAACATATATACAGGTTCTATAATTGAATGTTTCTTACCTTTGACATATGCCTCAAATACAGTATATAGAAATTAAGATGATCTTTAACTCGAACATTTCTTCTGAATATATATGAGTACATTTGTACACTAGACAATGTAATATGCGTACACGTATCATATAAGATAATTCACCATATTCTGTGATGAAGTGTGGTTAATTAATATGAAGAAGATTAATGGACTTCAATGGGTACACACAAAAAAGTGTCGGAGATAAATTATTTAACAAGATGTAGGTGCTAAAAGTTTTAAATATTTGTCTAAAAGAATATTTGTCTATTTTTTTTAAATAACTGGCATTTATAAATTTATTTAGTAATTGTTTAAAAATTAAAATTATTTTCGACTAGAAGCCACAATACCAATTATAAGCTTTTCACACATTACAACTGAATTTCAATATCGGTGTTGAATATCTCTGGCACTTCGCACGGATTAGTGCAAATCAATCGACACTAATAAACACGTCAATTGTGTAGACTGTGCTAAGAACACTGCAAAAAAAATTGAAAGAAAGAAAATAAAATAAAATAAAAATAAAATAAAAATAAAAGGTAAATGATTTTGCCAAAATACTGGCCAATTTGTTTATTTGGAATTAAAATTATAAAAAAAAATTAATTAGTTTACAATAGAGTTGCAACTATTTCCACTTTAATTACACGTTCAGCATGTGTGACGGCGTGTATGACATTACGTTTGATAACGTGTTTGATGACGTGATTGAATGAATAACGCGGCGCTTTCTGCTAATCAGCATTGATGAGCTCATCCCACTTAATTTCAATTAAAAAGTGAAATGCATTTCGCCGTGTTCATTAAAAGTAAAATGTAAACTCACAAAGTGCAACTTTAATAGAAATTATATGGAACGTGCCAAGTGCAGTGCAAGTAAACGTTTAGGAAGAGCTAAATTGGGTGCATAATTGTAAAAATAGAAAATTATTTCAACACCACAAATGACACAAAATTAGACACAGCCAACACCGCTGATCGAACCGGCGATGTTGGCTTGCCTTGCAATTGGCACTCTCCAACGCGGTGGCGTTAAATGCATCTATAAAATTCAAAGTAATTAAAATGCAATACCTCGGAATGCAATATCAAAGCGTTATAATCGCAGAAATTCTCAGAAATCGTATGTAAAAGAAGCGGGGAATGTCTGCCGGCGAATGTCTGCACATGTTGAATCGATTTGGTGGCAGTAATTTTCACAAAGACTTTTTATTGATCTTTCTTTTTTGAAGGGAAATTGATTTTTTAGCTAAAAAAGGAAGTCATTGTTTGAAGTTCAACGTTTTGTGTCGATAATTAAAAAACATTTAGAAAATCCATTGAGTTTTTATGTAGAAAGCAACGAAGTTTATTTAAACGAATTCACATAAAGAAAAGGAAAGGGAAAATATTATAGGGAGTACATATCTCTGAGGATTATATATGAAAAAATATTTTATGCACTTCGTTTTAATGTTCAATGTTAAATGTTTCTTAAAACTAATTAAAATTATAGCAGAAGTTCAAGAAAATTATTTTTTCTTTCATAAATCTTATATTTCAATATTGATGTTTAAAAATAAGTTTAGCTAAAAAGTTATTGTTGGTTTGATTTCTCCGTTGCCTTCTCTACTGCATCTTCCTGTTCACCAAGTATGCAATATCGAGCATAACCTGGGACTAAAGGGTATATTTTAGGCAGCTGGTGCACCAGCTTTAACTTGGAGAAGGACAATTGAAAGAGAAATGACAAAATCGCACTACACATGGAACGATATATGCAGAGAAGCACATAACAGAGTGCGATTTAACAGAATCGTTGTGGCCCTAGGCCCCATTAGGGGAAACGGATTTTAAGAAGATGAATATATTATTATGTCATTATATAATATTTATGCATTTCTTTGATATAGCAGTATTAGTGTAAATAATATTCCTTTAACACATTTTAACTTAATGACTTACTACTACTTTTATAATGTTGATAGTATATTGTTGTTAGTGTTGATAGTATATAGTATATTGTTGTTGTTGTTGTTGTGATTTGAGTTAGTACTATTGCGCACTTTTACTCTTTTGTGGTTGGGGGTTTTATCACTGCCTTATACTAAACTTTAACTACACTAGAATCATTATCATTTATTTATCTTCTAACTGATGACAGACTATAGATCAACATATCTTCCTGTGCGTCCTGAGGTGGACTTAAGGTTTGTTAGGGCGGGGTTGGGCAACGTATCAACTTTAGTGAATAATTTTACTGAGTCGATTCTTAGATCTCTATGCATGTCTATTGTCTACACAAATACACAAATATATTTATAAGATAGTCAAAAATTTCAGATAGGTATTTTTTATACAGAAGACTATGTGAATTCAATTAAACGGAGAATCATTTAATGAAGGAAGTAGTGTTAAATACAGCACTTATTTCTTTTCCTGTGTTTAAGATCAAAAACATTTCAGTTTCCAAGTTTTTAACTAATAAGCAAATAAGTCGTTTACATTAACTATATAAACAAATAATATCTGTGATGTATATATTTATTTAAAAAGTGCTTTTAGTCAGGAAGTAGCCAAGCAGTCGACATGAAATACAAACAAACATACCATAATACATGGAACAGAAAGTAAAATTCTAAAATATGTACGTCACATAAACAAATTGTTAATTCACAAAGAGATAAAAACTCAAGATCTCATCAATATTGTATCTAATTATTTCGATGACAGTAAATTGCATAAATTGCTTACGAAATTAGCTTTCCCATGCTCCCTTCGAGCTACGAGTATATGGCGCTTGCTTTCATCTGAGCTGCTGACATATTCGTATCTCAAATCTTCAAAGAAACTCAAATGCCACTCCATAAAAATGATTGATCACTAAACTTTTTTCATTGAATTTGCATCAAATGCTGTTTTTAATTTTTTCTCTATTATTTTTCTTTCTAATATCGCTTACTTTTATTAATTAATTAATTTGAATAAATTTATTTCACACATAAAATTGACAAATAATTCCAAATAGTTTGCAGCGCATTCTCGTTTCAATTAGCCAGAAATTATGATTGAAGGAACAATTGATCTATTGGTGAATTTCTAAATTGAACAGGCAAAACATTTAAAAATTAAACAGCTTCAAATACTATTTGAAAAATTAAAAAATTTTTTATTTGCACAAATTTTTGCACAATTTAAAAATTAACCCAAATTTGAGTTTTGCATGTGCCAGACCCTGTCAATATAATGTCAATATCAGTTTCCATTGCTTCCAAAACGGATTGTGTCCCAATCAACGGATTGTGTTGTGTGGACTGTGTACGTCTATGATGTCATGGCAGAGCTTGAAGTTGTGCGAGGCGTAGCAGCAATCGCATTTAAGTACACAAATTTATCAACATTTCAGTCTGTCCGTTTGTTGACTGCCTTCGGGCTGGAAATTTTCGTTCATATATCGCAGACTAAGCATGGATCTATTACTTCAGCGTACATTCCAAATTCATTCATGTTTACGCAGCGGGCACTTGTTTGCAGTTGCAATTTAAGCTAAATGAAAACTTTTTGCTATACTAAAGTATCTACTGATTTATTTATTAATATTAATTCATTTTAGATTGAACAATTTTGTTGATTAAAAATTAGATCAAAAAATTGACACATATTTAATATTTGAAGTACATCCCAGACACATCACAATGAGTTCGGGTATATATGTGTTGGTCAATCTGGCTGATTGTCACTATAATTAAGTAAATGCTAAGTATGTAAGGTATGGAAAGTAATAAATTCTTATATACTGATGCTTATGAAACTATCCTGAGAATTAGATTAAGTCGACTGCTTTATGTATAAGAGTTACCATATAATTGATTATTAATTCTATCATCGTCTGTAATTAACTGACTGCCACTATAATTAGGTAAATGCTATGTATATAAGGTATGGAAAGTCATAAATGCTTGTATAGTAATGCTTAGGAAACCATCCTGAGAATTAGGTCAAGTTAGCTGCTTTATGTATAAGAGTTTACCATATAATGAAGTATTGATCTTATTATCTTCTGAAATTATTTTTTGTTTTCCAAGGTTTATTATTTGAAACTAAGTTATGCAGTCATGAAAAAAGTTCTATGTTAGTGAACCAATAGATCTTTATTAATATAAAAAAAAACAAAACTAAATAGATATCTAGAGTTAGCAGAAAAAATTCTATCCGTTGAAAATAGCTCTGCTTCGTAAATTTAACTGAAATCTTGAAGCAATTGTTCATTTTTTTCTGAGTTTGATACCTGAGTCAAAGGCTATAAAGACTCTATTTTGTATTAAAGCCACGGTTGCCAATTGAAAATTTTTTTCTGTACCAAAATTGGTTTAAAAAGGTACCAGTTCTGTAAAAAAGGCCCAAAATTTTTTTGGACCTTTTTGTTTTTTCGTTCTGTGTTTTTCATAGTGTTATAAATGAACAAAATATAAAATAGTGCAAAGTTGCATTTATAAAAAAAATTATTTGGAAATATCCACAATAAAGTTGGGTCGTCAAAAATGTACCATTTTTTGAACATGAGTACCAAACGAAAAAAAAAGTACCATTTTTGGTACTAAAGTACCATAAGTGGCAACCGTGATTAAAGCAATACAACTGATTTTTATTAATATTAATAATAGAGCGGTATTGAAGAATTCTCTTTATTTAATAAGAATTACAAGTAATTTTCTATAATTCTTACAAAGCCATATCATTAAGCAATATGTAATGACAATATTATGGTTGCATTAGTAAATATGTGATAAAGCAATAAACTGTGATATTTCAAACAACAAAAACCTCCATCGAGATAGTGTATTAAATGGATTTCAAATGGTATAGGACTTATCCCAACCGTATCATAAAAGATGGTTATCGAATTCAACAATTTAATGGTTTTAAATACCCATTGATTTACGTAATCATATTAAAGTAAGACAACTTCCTAAATAAACTAATATACATTTATAAGAATTGTGCCTTATAGTAAATGAGAATTATATATTCTCATATACACACATCCATTCTTATACATATACACAATGTAATTAATAATTTTATATAATTTTAACATATATTTGTGGGCAACAATAGAATATTTTATTTTTGGTTCTTGATCAACAGAGAGAGTGAGAGAAAGAGAGAGGGGGAGAAAGAGAGAGGGAGAGAAAGAGAGAGGGAGAGAAAGAAAAAGAGAGAGAGAGAGAGAGAGAGAGAGGATACCGTTTCATACATTATTTTAGAAATAAACAATTGTTTTATATAACTTATAAAACACGTTTTTGCAATAAAAATTTGAATGAAGTTTTATGAGGTAAATCTTTCTTCACATTTGCCGAGTTTTATAATTGATACAGATATTGAAGGAGAGAGGGGAGTTTTATAGTTGAATAAGATTTGTGGTAAAAATGTAAATTATCTTTTAACCGATACACTGGTCACAATATATGAGATGGTCGTTTCCTTGTACAATATACATCCTTATACAATCAAGCAAGCAGCTAACATCCTTGCATAAAACCTTCTACTGTATTAATCAGCAGATATCAAGTATATTGAATCGATGAATAAGAATTTTTCTCAACACGGGTCACAACGACGGCGATAGTTTCATCTGTGTGCGCTCTGGGTTCTGAGGTCTAACATTAATCAAAAGATTGGGAACTTTGCCATATTAAAATAAATATATTAAAATAATTATCTAAATTTTTTTCTCATCTATAAAATTTTTATAAAAGCTACGTATTTATAAAATGGGGAAATATTTTGAAATTGTTATCATCTAAGAACATTCGATGTATTAGGATTTTTCTCAACACGGGTCACAATGACTGCGATAGTTTCATATGAGTGCACTCTGCGTTCTGTAGATCTTCTGTAGTTATAAGATTTGGAACTTGCTCTTACTAAAATAATTATTTAAATTTTTTTTTATCTATAAAAATTTCATAAAAGCTACGTGTTTTTCGAAATTGTTATCATCTAGGAACATTTGAAAAATTGAAATTTAATTATTATAGTTGATTTCTTAAAAAAATATTTTTTCGTTTTTAAGTTTTAATTAATAAAAAAAAAAAATAATGTGTGTATCTGTTTCATTATATTAAAATCGTGGGCTTTGTCTTTCTTTCAAAATTTTGTATTGTGACCGCCAACATCTCCAGTAAAATTTTCACGAGTAATATGTATTGTGAAAACTGTAGGACTATGATTGGTTCAACTCTTCAAACCTTTGGAGGTTATCTGTGTGGAAATGGACATTTGATTTGTTCTGGCTGCTTCAGAAAATCTACCGGACAATGTGCGTTGTGTGGAGATCAAAATATGCGTCTTGTATCCAACTGTTCAATGCATTCAGTACTAATATCTAATCCGCCATTGATTCCATTCTCTGCTAGCACTGCTAGCAATAGAGCCACTGCTTCATACCGAGATATATCAGCAAATACGGTTGCTATGACGACGACTAACAATAAAATTAATCCAAATTTTTTTAAAATATTGCAAAATCAGGGTGTTCAGATGGCAGCAACGAATGTCAATGTGTTGAATCCAAATTCAACGATAGTACATTCAGGGATTTCTGAAGCAATGAGGTCACAAATGGTAAATTTACAAGAAAATATTCGTAATAATGCAGCAAAGATTATAAAACTTTGCGAAACCAACACATCATCTGCGCATATGCAAGTCACAAATAAACTAAGTAACACATCTGCACAAGTAATAACAACTCCAAGTGCTCCACCAGTGGAAACCCTTCTTGATAATTCGATTGAGATTCAAATTAAGAATTGCATTAATTTGATTGATTATGTTTTGCGGTCACAATTTATTTATTGTGGTGCAGCTCCTTCAAATCAGCCTAAAATTCAGGAAGTAATTCCAAAGAAAATTTGTTCAACTGAAGCTGTTGCTATTAGTGATTCAAAGATACCAGCAACAAACGTGGCAGATAATAGCAATATCAGTTTAAGTTCAAATGACAAAAACGTTACTTCGGATCCATCGTACAGTCGTTTATTATTAAAAACTGAACAGTTGGAGTTGAGTAATCAGATGCTGTCTGATAAAATTACTCAACTGACTGAAGCAATTAAATTATCAAATCATGACAACACTGTACCTAAACAATCGGAAACACCAATAACAGTTGATAAAAAGTCAACATCAACTTTTAGTTTAACGTCCCAAGAACCTCAGGTCATATACTCTCCACCAGAGCAATCCGTAACTAATCAAAAAGTCAATGCAGAAGTAGATATATATATCCCTGGTCAAGACACGAAAAGTGCAGTTACTTCTGATAAAATGCCAGATGAAAAAGAAAAAAGCATCCAAAACCTTATTCAAAATTCAAATAAAGAAATTGAAAATTCTACCATGAAAATAAGTGAAAATCCATCAAATTTACATTTTAACGATATAGGATATACCAAGCATTTTGTTGATTGCTTATTGATGAGAAATCGAATTCTCGAGTTAGAAAATGATGCTTTGCTAGCTAAAGTAGCGAAAAAATCCACTATAGTATTTCCCTCAA
>NC_051846.1:20486675-20508890 GCF_002237135.1 Teleopsis dalmanni
ATTATAAAATACAAATACTGGCCACTTTTTAACACATTGTGTTCTTCTCTTATTAAATGTATGTCAACAATTATCACAATAAAAGCTATACACTTTTTACTTATAACGTTTTTTTAATTAAAATATAATTACTGTTTTTGACTTACACAAAACTAATAAATATTTTTTATTTCCATAAATTCTTGGACGTCAACGCAACTCACGTAATGTCGTCAGGCAATTCACACGTCCGTATGAAAGTTTACATCACAAATTCAGATTGACTAATTTCATAAAAAAATGTATGTTTGATTCATTCGGACTTTGTACCTGATTATATATTTCGCGAATTTCTTATTTTAGTACATAATTAAACAAGTTGTTGTTTGTATATTATTAAACAAATCAACAATCTTGGCCAATATTACTTCTCTCTTAATTTACACTTTTACATTTGCTCTTTGACATTGGCCTTGAAACCATACAATATTTACACCGATAAGTACTGCGAAAGCTTTATGCAACTTATTATTTCAATAAAAATAAATAATGTTTAAATCAGATTCCACTTATTAATAAATCAGTGACATTAAATATTTAAAAAAAAATTATACGTCAAAATTAATAATTGAGAGTTCTTCTCAACTGTTTTTTTGTTGTTCAATGTATTGGCAAAATAGGGTTGCCGTGCTCAAGTTGAAAGTAAAATAATTATTTTTCTCAAATTTTATGTATTTATTATCACTATTAGTTGTCATGTAAATGAAATGTCGTGGAGAGGCAAACATGAAAACAATCGAGTTTCAGTTTTCGACGTAAAGGTAGAGGAAAACTTATAGTATGTTCTCCCTGCTTACTTAGTAAATAACTTAAGTGACTTTAAAATTGTCTTCACAATTTTAATTTAGCATTTTAATTTTAATTTAAATCTGTTTAAATTGCTGAAGTGTTAAATTAATAAATAGTGAGTGCTTTTCTTGTGCTAAAATTTGATTTAATAATACAAAGAAATTTCTTATTTTTTATATATATATGAAAAGTTAAACAATTACATACATTTTTGAAAATTACATGTAAAAAAGTAGCAACTGCTTTGACAGTTAAAAGTTATTAATTAGTAATACTATGTTCAGACACACTTTAAATTCGCAAAAATCTTAATATCCTATGTTATGCTTGTTTTCCACACAAAATTTAGTTTTAAGGTTGGAACGAAATTTAGGAAAATTGTCTTGATTTCGTTGAAATGAAGGTTGAAATGCGTAAGATAAATTTTATTCAAAAGATAAAGTTGAGATAACTAAAATGTGACATTTTTTAAAAATAAATATCAGTGACTGTTCACTTGAATAAAACCGGGAAAATATTTTGAAAGTAGTGCAAGTTTTTAAATTTAAATATAGAGGAAAAACTGTAACTGTTAGAGTGAAAAATAATAATTTACATACCTGAAATTCATTAAAGTTAATAAACCTACTGAATGACATACTTTATAGTTATAATAATCAACTTTTAAAATGGTGTTTGGAACATGCAATTTTTAAAAATCGTTTTGTAAACAAAAAACATATGATTTCCTTAGTTTGGGGCAGTATGAACACTTTCAAAATTAATTTAATTTCAATTTTATGAAATTAAGGAAATTTGGCTGTCTGAACATAGTATAAAGATTTCACATGGAAAGTTTAAAGTTTTAACATTTTAGGTAAATTATTTAGCATAATTTAGACTATACTGCGTTTACATGTAGACTTATCGAGCCTGCCGAACATATTTTTACATGAATTTTGAATATGTTTTCACATGGAAAGTTTAAAGTTTTAAAATTTTATATAAATTATTTAGCATAATTTAGACTATACTGCGTTTACATGTAGACTTATCGAGCCTACCGAACATATATTTACATGAATTTTGAATATGTTTTGTGGGAATATGGCACATATTATTGCATATTTATCGAATTATATGCAATAGTCTAAACATAGCATAACATTTAAGTTATTTAATATGAATTTAGTGAGTATGAATACTTCGTTTACATTGCAATTTGTGATAAAATATAATATATCATTTATTACTTTGTGGAATTAAAAAATATTTAAAAAAAGCAATATATATGTTATTGATAACCTAACCTAACCTATTAATTATTCATGACTAAATATATATATAGTGTGTATAGTAATTATACAAAAAGGTAAATATTGCTGAAAATGTGCACTTTGAACACGACTCTGTTATGTGTTCTACTGCATAAAATTTGTTCTTGCGTACTTTGAAAGAGAACAGCACAATATTGTCATATCACTTACGTTGCTTGGATGTCGAGTATTGTTTTGACTTTGTTGTGAGTTGGTCGGTGTTTTGACTTCATTAAAGTAATTATTTAAATTTTTAATGTTTGTTTATATTTATCCATTAAAATTTTCTAAAGTATCTTAACGTCAGTTATTCTTGTGAATTTAGTCTTAGCGGCATAGGAAAACAATTCATAAAATAAAGAGCATTGATAAGATTTTTTTCACTTAACTCAGTTGTGTTTTTTTTAACTAATCTTAAATCATATTTTAATAATAGATAAGCAAACTCTTAAACCAATGTTCATAAACCTAATTATAAAATAAAATTAAATTAGTAACTTAATTGCAGCACAACAAAATTATGGAGTCCAATAGTTCATCAAACTATAATGACACTCTCGTCATGACGAATAGGTATCGTGACGCAAGTGACTTAACAGGCGAGAAGCCACTACGTGAGGTAATTAGTTGGCGTGCTTTGACTTAAACTTTGACCTTTAATATTTGAATTTTTAGTTTGCAGAAGTAACAATACCAGTGCCTTGGGGACACATTTCAGGCAAATGGTACGGTCCACAAACAGTTCAGCCTATATTAGGCCTGCATGGTTGGCAGGACAATGCAGGAACATATGATTTATTAGTTCCCCTATTCCCACCAGAAGTAGCTTTTCTATCAATTGATTTGCCTGGTCATGGACTTTCCTCTCGGTTACCAGATGGTTGCTATTACAATACCGTCGACAATTTGTACATAATACGCATAATCATGAAACAATACAAGTGGGAAAAAGTTTCAATTATTGGTCATTCAATGTCTGCAATTATTGGCTTCTTATTCGCTGCAGTATTTCCAGATAAAGTGGATATGGTGATTGCTATTGATGCTCTAAAACCGCATCAGCGTCCATATAGCAGTGTCATACGTACCATGGAAACACGCATGGATGAATTTCTACGTGAGGATGAACGTAATAGAAGCAATGTTGAACCGCCAAGTTACGCTTATGATGAACTCATTGAACGAATTTTCATTGGTACATTCCATTCAGTGAATAAGAATATCTGCCACCATATGCTGGCGCGTCACATACAAAAATCGGAAAAATATCCAAACAAATATTTCTTTTGCCGTGACCGTAGATTAAAATTCTATAACTATGCTGCAGGCTCACAGGAATTATGTGTGGAAATGGCTAAAAGAATTGAATGTCCATACTTGTTTATTAAAGCACGACACTCTTCATATTTCGAAGAGAAAAAGTATTATGATGAGGTATTTGATATTCTCACAAAAAAACCGAACTTTGAATATTTTGAATGTGACGGTTCGCATCATTTACATATGAACAATCCTGAATTGGTAATTGAACCAATAAACAATTTTATTAAACGATTTGGCCCAAAACCGAAATTAGAAAAATCCAGCAAACTGTAGATAGAGTTTTTATATATATCATATGTTAAAGAAAATTTGTAAACTTTTGTATTATAAACTTTGTTAAATATTTTGGTTGTAAGGGATGCTAGTCTGTGTGATTAAAATTTAATACCTCGTAATCATGTATGACTTTTTTAATTTATTTTGTAAGCAATTATATCTTAATAGTTATTGTGCATACTTAATTCTCTAGCAAATAAAATCATATCTAGGTTGATTATTATTACCTTAAATTTGATTGCACTGTTTTTTTTTTAATAATTATAATAACAAGACGTTAAT
Source organism: Teleopsis dalmanni (assembly GCF_002237135.1). Lineage (NCBI taxonomy): Eukaryota > Metazoa > Arthropoda > Insecta > Diptera > Diopsidae > Teleopsis > Teleopsis dalmanni. The sequence continues at coordinate 20,490,680 of NC_051846.1, forward strand.
TGGAACTTTACAAAGATCCAATATAAACATCAAACCCAACAAAATGTGACATCATGCTTTATGTTTTCATCATAAAACTTTTAAACATAATAATTGTAGTACACGGTAAAAATCGAAGAGCATACAGAAGATGCTTTAAAAAAAAGGTTTTTTAAATAATGTCGTGAATTTATCTATCTATCCCTTTACTATATCTGAGTCAGAAAAACGCACCTACTTTGTCAATAATAAAATAATATATAATTAAAAGAATGAGTAAAGGTTATTTACGTTTCTCTTAAGTACTGTGCTTCTCTGAAAGAATATACATATTGTGCATCAATTATTTTAATTAATTACTTGTTTAATAAAACTCATAAAGTTTAAAAAAGTATTCATCGACATGTTGATAAGCGAAGAATTAAAAAATATCAAATTTTAGACTATTGACTATGTTATGCAGACAGGCATGGTTCCGTTAAATATAAAATTTTTGTTGTTTTCATTATAAACTAAAAATTGGGCATGAGGAAAAATAGAAATTTCGATTATGAACAAAAGAAGCCGAAACATTCGTCATGGGACTGCCTGCATAACATAGACCCATCCCAACTAAAAATTAGTACTAATATCCACTTCGTATAAAATATGAGCATAAAACTCCATATAAAAAAAGACTGTACAATATCAGTCATTTCTTTTCCATATGAAGTTTGATGCTAGTATGGACGCTAGTACTAGGCTTAAGGAAATAAAGGCAGTACCTCACAAAGTTGGGTTGTATGTTAGTTAATAGTTAAAGTGCTAAGTAAATGGAAATTTCAGCTCGCCTAACGGTATGCTTCTATTTTTACAGTGTTTGTTTCTACAGTTTTAGCAGCACTGGAATTTTGATTTTCTAGTGTTTAATAAGTGATTGCTTTAAAATAGTTCTGTACATATATTACCGGAATTGATGCCTTAACAGCTTGAGAGTAAATGATAACCGAGCAAAAAAGATTTATTGATACTTTCCTTCTATTTTTCTTTTAATTTTATGTAAAAAACGAATGAAAAACTATTTTCAAGGGGTTCGCAAAAACCGCGCACATCTGTTAACTCTGCTGCTTAAAATGTTTTCTACTAGTTTATAGCCTAAAGGACAATAAATACATCTACATTTATATAATATAAATCATATTAGTAATATAAAAATAAACAAAATAGAAATAAGTAACTTTTTACTTCAAATATATTCAATGAAACTTGCTGCTATAAGATCACTGAACTAATCTCACATGTGGGCGTTCACAATCAATTTTGTATGACCACGAGTGTATATATGTCCATTTCCATTTCTATTTCTCTTCAATGGATTGAATGACAATATTCTTTCAACAGTTCTGCTGTGTACAAGATTTTTATCTTACATATATTAGCTTTCATACTAATATTTATTTGATCTAAAATTCAAAAATATTTGGCAAATTTTATGAAAATTAATTCGTAAACGAAACTATTAGCATACATTTTTGGATATTTTGAATTTCAAAACAAAAGTGAAATATTATTGGCAACTTGTTAGAACCGATTATCAATTTGCGTTTTTCACACTCATGGAGTCGAACGCACATTTTATTTAAATCCACAAAATTAATATTTCATATGTGGTTTTACTTCTCTCAGAAACACACACATCATAAATAAAATATTGATGACATAACCTTGACGTCAAAAGACATGATGACCATAGCAGAGATCTACAGCGTGTTGTCTTTGTTGCTAGTCATCATAAGCTACAAGGAAATATATTTATATAGATTAGTTTGTCGCAGTCTCATGCTTTTTCGCACAAAAAACACCATTGTGACCATTAAGTATAAGTACAATATTATAGTTCTAGCGGGGACTGCAAAATTTTGAAGCCATCGATTTAATATGTTATTTAGTTTACGAAAGTTTCTTAGTAAATACCAAAAAAACCTTGCTGATGGGACCTTCTCCTGATGGGATTCACTTAAAAAATATGATTTTTCCACCATTTATAAGTTTGAGTAAAAATAGCGATCGGCTGTTCTATATTCTAAGCAGCCAATAAAAAAAGTTGTTAGCTTCCTAACACTTACAATTCTTTCATTAACTAATAAAACGTATTCCATAAAAAGGACTAAATATTCTATTTTTATCGATTTATCACATTATAGCTAGCCCAGCCCAATATTTGGTAATATTTGTGTTGTTTACTACATTTTTATATTAAATATAATCAGGCCTATTCTGAATACTCCCAGCGAAAAAACTCCCTATTCCCACGCTGTTCCCGAACACACAGCTCCCTTATTCTGAATCGCTAGGGAGACACCAGTTTCGTGAACAACAACAATTGTGCAAAATTAGGAAAAAACTCCCATTCCCATGCGATTTAGAATAGGGGAATTGGGAACAGGGAACTTACCAAATTTATTCAGAATAGGGGAATTGGGAACAGGGAACAAACTCCCATTCCCTTGCGATTCAGAATAGGCCTGAATATTTACACCACTAAACCCGACTGATTGATTTGATTTTTAACTAGTCAAACATTCATTAGTGATACGTCCAGGCGAGAAGATGCCGATGATGCATCTGAGACATCGGTCGCCGAAACATTGTAGTTGTTGTTTTAAAGTGTTGGTCATGTGCCAGAATTCGCAGCCATATAATAGTACCTTCTTAATGTAAGGATTAAAAATGTTGTTCTTCTAATGACGATTGATCTCCAAAATGGAGAGAGTACAACAAAAGCACGTTTAGCTTTCTCTAGACGTTTTATCACATCGCGAGTAGTACCACCATTCGGAGTCACGAGACTATCGAGATACCCAAATTTGTCGGATTACTCTAAGTTGTGATTCTTTACGGAGTACCACTATTCGAGGTCAACACACTACTCAAATTCCTCGGCTAACTCTAATCTGTAATAGTTTACGGAGTATGGAGTTTTATTGCGGGAGTTTACGTGCATCGTTTTTATTTACTGCAGTTTATTTCTTAGTCGGTCTTACACAACATTTCAGATATGGAGTTGATCATACACTATACCTCATTGTGGCTCTGTGAGAGCAGAACTAAATCATCGACAAATGCGAGGTTATTTAATCTTTCATTCAATTTTCACTGTATACTCTACGGCGTGAGATCCACAACCTCTAGAATCATATCAAGTATGATAATGAAAAGAAGCGGAGGAAGCGGACAACCTTGCTTGATTCCTGAAATTGTATGAAACTTATCACTTAATCGTCTACGTGCAGTACCCTGGAAATGGTGCCATCATTTAATGACATTTATTAGCTTTTCCGGTATATATCTGGTTTCCAGCGTTGTCCATATTGTTTCCCTTCGTAGGACGTCGAAAGCTTTCTCGTAGACAATAAATGTCATGTATAAGATGGTTCTAAACTCCGTAAGTTGTTCGATCAGTATTATTATCTGTTTATATGATCACTGCAGAAGTAATCGCGTTGGAAACCAGCTTAAAATTCTTATTATATGATACAGTTAATGATGATATTATTTAAAATTTTAGCACTTAGTTTAGCACTTATTAATTCAAGTTTATCAAAATATGGAGTAGTCAATAATTTATTGATGATCTTAAAGAAAAAAAAATTAAATAAGAAATTATACAACTTATGTTGGATGGGACCATATAGAAAATCTCTTTTATCACTATTAGGGATACCGCTTGAATTGTCAGAAAAGTTATAAATATTTATAAACATAATAATTGAACTGAATATCATCAAATATTTATGATAAATTATAACAAATATTTCAATTTTTCTTGTTTTTTTAAAGCATTTAAAAAAAATCCACTCTCCAACTTTGGACAGCTCCTATCATTCAATATTTTTCGGAACAAATAAATATCCTTAAATAAAAAGCTGGAATACTTGTAAGAAAATAGTAGGTAATTCTGTGCTATTCTAAACTAATGTAAAATATCAGTTGGCTTCAACTTTATTGGATATTAATTTCCTATTATTATAGCATAATAGACATATCATTCAAATTTCCTTATGACTTATTTGAGTAGGTTATTTCCTTGCTATAAATTTCCTAACTGGATTACAAGAATAGCAACAATACCTAAAAGCAGATATGAGATATTTAATAAGTTTTTAAAAATTATTTTTTTTAATATATGCACAAATTTATAATTATATTATATTATTATCTTTCAGTATCTATAAGAGTTCAAAGCAAACACTAAACTTTTGTCTTGGAATCGTGTTTGTTCAATTAATCTTTGTTTTTATTATCAGAGGACGAGCATCTTTCTCCAACTATTGTTGTTGGAGATTAAATACACGTTTAGTATTATTTTTATTAATTTTTAAAATGTCATAGCTTTAGAATAAAATAAATATGATATAAGTCAAAAAATTATTGCAATGGTTGCTGACGATAATTGTCAAAACTTGTTAACTTTAATAAAATGGATTTGAAAAAAGTAAAAAAAAATCGAAACCCAGAAACCCATGTCAATTTTAAGATAAACTTTTACTTCAGTGGATATGCGACGTTATCTTTTTGTTGGTTGAATACTATAATTTTGTTGTTTTTTTATAAATTGAACGGGTGCGTTCAAGAAAAACGAAGTTAACTAGATTTTAGAACAGAAAAGAATTAAATATTTTTTTGTTTGATAAATACATTTACACTCCGTTTCACTTGAATAGCACACTTCACATATTTAATTTATTTTCTTTATATCTTTTAAACTAATGAAATAAGACAATTTTTTTTTAGATTTTATAGGTAGTGTGATTAATAATCTTTATTATAAAAATAAAAAAACTTGCATTTTTTTAATAATTTTTATATTAAAAGATGACAAACTAAATAAGTATATAAATAGCATAAAAATTTCGTTTCACTTGAATAGCACATTTTTGTTTTTTAAATAAATTTAATTATTTTATGCACTAGGGATAGTGTATTTATTTATTATTAAGGATTAATTTGTTAAAATTAACATTTTAGTAATGAGTTGAACCTCCCTTGTTTAATATAACCTCATAGATCCTATCGGGAAATGAATCATACAAAATTTTAATATAATCAAGGGAAATTGTAGCCCATGCTCGTTGAATTGCTTCAATTAGTTCAGTTTTTGTTGAATATTGTTTTCCAGATTCATACACTTTTCTAGCCAGCCATCCCCAAACATTTTCTATTATGTTAAGGTCCGGCGAATATGGTGGCCAGTTCAGAACAGCAACATTTCTGGACTCAATGAACGATTTTACAACACGGGCAGTATGTATTGGAGCGTTGTCTTGTTGGAAAGTCCACGACAATTGTCCAAAAAGATTCTCTAATGAATGAAAAGCTTTTTCTAAAACTCCTTGGAACGATTTTGCGTTCATAGTTGTGTTTAAGAATTGGAGTTCACAAGTGCCATAGTAAGATATGGCTCCCCAAACCATAACTCCGCCCATTCTACTGTGTAAACGCTCCAACTGATGAGTTTCTTTCCTCAAATCATGAAAATAATAATTGTAACCGTCGGGCCCTTCCAAATTAAACTTTGTCTCATCAGAGAAAACAACGCTATTCCACTCCTTGCTTCATGACATGCTAGCACGGCAAAAAGTTAACCGAGCTTCTTTACGTATAGGGTTAAGTGGTGGTTTTTTTTTAATTTAAGCCGTTTTAGATGTTGGGCATTCGAAATAACCCGCCATACGGTAGTTTTGCTGGCATTGACACCAGCTTTTAACCTTATTTTGTTAACCGAATCATGCGAATTCGAAGCTTGCCTCAAAATAGCCCGCTTATCTGCATAGCTGAGGACGCTTTTTACACGGCCTTTTATATTTTTTCCATAGTTAAGATCATTATGAATGAAATTGTATATCACTTTTCTGCTTCTTCCAATTCTTTTTGATATTTGAGTTACAGACAGGTCAGAATCAATGAAGCCTTATATTTTGACCTGTTCTTCGTTGGTTAAAGCATTACAACGACCTATTATTAATTTAAATCGTCACACTGTATTTAAAACTCACAAATAAATAAAAAAACTTAATATTGTGGTGAGCTGCTACTCATAAATTAAATTGGAAACCAAATGTGCTATTCAAGTGAAACGAAATACATACTAGTTATTGATGCAAATTCAAAAGAAAATAACGGGAAAATTTAACGGTACATTTCTGCAGTACTAATTTTTTTTGGAGGAGACTACATAAGGAAACAAACAAAAAAACCCAACAATTATTACAACAAAGTCATGCGATCATTGATAGATAAGCAAATAATAATGCAAAAACGAAGTGTGCTATTCAAGTGAAACGGAGTGTATCATACATTCTGAGCTTCATATTTGGCAGGACCCAAGTTTGAATCCTGATACTTGCAGTCTCAAAAATAACTATTTACGAATAATAAAATACAAGAATTATTTCCAAGACCACTGATGATGAGTATTTGGCAATACTCGAAACAGCTGTATAGTCAGCCAAAAATTCAATTGATTAAAATAATATAAAAATAAAAAAAAATAAAATTTTTGTTATCTTTTTTAATTTTTTTAAATACATTTATGGAATTTATAACTGACATTGACTTCTAGCAGTTAAATATTATATAGTAATAATATCTTTAAAACAAATTATTCGATCAATAAATGTTTGCTTCCACTCTATGAATCGTTGTTAGTTTTGGACATAGTCCAATAGCTTTAACTATCGGTGGTATATCACATAATCTTAATCTAATATTCACCTCTTTTATTAACATATTGATAAAATCAAAATAACTTGACCGCATAAACCAATGACATGAAATACTTTCCAGAAAATTCTGTATTGCCAATGATTCATATGATCTAAGAAGCCACACCACAACTGTGTGTCTGGAGACTATATAGTCGTTGAACAACACTTCCTTTAATAACTGATTCATGGTCATTGCTTATTTGATTTGATTTTATTGATAAGTTGACCGCATAAACCAATCACATCAAATACTTTGCAGAAAGTTTTCTACTGGAGATAGATCACATAATCTAAGAAACCACACCACAACTCTGTTCCTGAAGACTATATAGTTATTGAACAAAACTTACTTTAAGAACTGATTTATGTCATTACTTATTTGGTCGCATATACCAATGATTTGAAATACTTCTACAGTAAATGTACTATCGGCAGTATTGCTGAAAATTATATATTCATTATATATATACTCGGCAGTTCCCTTGATAACTCATTAGTTTCATTGTAAACTTGACCATATAAACCAATGGCTTCAAAAACTTTGTAGAAAATGCACTCTTGGGAATGAATCACTTGATATAAAAAAACACTCCACAGTTCTGTTTCTGTTTCTGAAGACTATATAGTCATGGAATTGTTCCTTAATCATTTCGTTATTAACTTATCTGCATAGAGCAAGGATTTCAAAAACTTTGGTCCGCATCTCTGTTTCTGGCGATAATATATGTAGTTATTGAGATCTGTTCAAACTATGTCCACCCACACAAGTAATATTAAAACATCGATTATGGTTCTGTTTGAGTTGCCAATGATAATGACAGTCTGATTTTCTCCATTTTTGAAGAAATAGTGCAATTATACTACGTCTTTTAGCATGGTATGGACAACTACTGAAAATGTAAAATAAAAAAGTAAAAAGAATGATTTTTGATGTGAAATTACAACTTTTCATAAAAATGAAGGGATTACGAAGCAAAGGGCAAGAAGTATTGGAAAAGACGAAAAATGATAGGTATTAATAAATTTCGTACAAAAAGAATGCAAAAAATAGACAAGTATTAAGAAAAATTAAAGAGAAAGCAATGGGAATCTCTCCAGAAAACGGAACAGGGTTAAACCCAAGGAACGACTGATAATTTTAACTGGTAATTGAAAATTATTTTTTAAGAGCATAAAAAAGTTTATTTCACTGATATAATCACTGAAGTCCCGCCTGAATATATTAAAGTATTCTTTGACTATTATCTGGATCATGTTTTCAATGAATTATTGTATACACTTTTTATCGTCCCATTAAGGCAAAGATTTGCCATAGACTGTAATGCCAAAATTATAATAAATTTTTTTATCATTCAATTCGGTTTTTCGTCAATTTATTTTATTTTCTCTGAACTTGAAGTCTTTTCCAATGGCTGTTTTAACTATTCTACTAATTGATATTAGCGATGAACTACTATTTCAGCTGATCGGAGACCATACACATACATATGTATATCATTAAGCAGTACTACAAGTCTAACCGGTAACAAACTGCATAACTAATAGAGCAAATTGAATAAAAGTTGGTACAACTACTTTTAGTGAATCTATTATAGATAGATGAAAATGGTAACAATGTTCGTTAATACTATAGACAATTTAATATTGGTCTATATTTTTAAATAACTATGTGTATTGGATTTTATCTACAATACAGAAATATATTTAATAATTAGTAAATAAATGAATGGTTACTAAGTAATTAATTTAGAGTAAGTGTCTATGTGAACAGTTCTGTAGGTTATGTATCTCATATCTATTATATTTAGTATTTTATACGAATTTAAAAACTACATTTAAACTAATATTTTAAAGTTTGAAATATTAAAAAACAATTCTAGTATTAATAAATCTAGATAACCAGTCTAATAAATCATTTGTAGTAGAACAAATAATAAAAAACGAGATAATTATTGAATTATGTTTTTGTACTATTAAAAAATTCATTTAGAAAAATAATTTATTGATCTTATTTTGAACATATTCAACTAATTATTAATTTATTTTTATTATAGTTATATAATTATTTTTATACATTTTTAGTATTAATAAAAAAAATGCAAGCAAAACATGATATTTTGCAAAATGTTTACAGACTAAAAGTCATCAATTTCAAACTAATATTTCTCTCTAGATTGTTTAGTTTAAATAATTTGTTAAAATAAATAATTATATTCACATTATATTATTATTATTATATTTTTATTATTAACATTTTTGTTGTTTTTATAGAAGTGGCACTGCGGCTTGTATTATGTTGAAGCTGTTTTGAGCTAGTACACTTAGGCACTTATACTCTTTTTTAACTCTAGGTTTCTTCAAAACTCTATTCCGCACGTATCTAAGCTCGTTAAAGGAATTGTATGTTTCAGTGTATACTGTTCGCTTCCATGTTATCTTTGGACGTCCAATTCTTCTTGATCTAACCGGGATCCATTCTGAAGTTAAAGAAGCTAAGCTGCGCGTTTCTTTTCATAGAGTATAATATCAATTCAAATAATATATTTGAATTAACTGAAGTATCTGTGTTCAATATTTCTATACACTTATCTAGTTTAATAAGTTCAAACTTCACAAAAGCGTTAACTTTCTTGGTGAGGCTGCTGATTACATTATTAATCATCTAGCTATCAATAAAGTATCTATAAAGCGTAAAATATATTTTTAATAACTGAAAATTACCATAATCTATCAGCTTCCAAATCATATAGTAAACCACAGAGCCGTACCGTATCTTCAGAAATTCCCTAAATTAATACTTTTCTATACATATTGTTTGACCATATATCTTGTAGTTTTTTCTTCACATCTGAGTTATATTTATCAATGCTTTGCAGAATCCACTTAAAATTTTATCTTAGATTATAATTATGTACGAATATGGTTTACTTTTTTTAATTTTATTTACTTAATCCGATTTAATCGATTTGAATTAAGATATATTTACATTTCCCCTAACTTGAAAGTCAGAGTCAGAGAATGTTTTTCAAGTTTATAGTTATAGTGATTTTATATGGCACATGCATGCTATTATGCATGCTATATATTATAAATATATCCAATATAGATCATTGTTAGTTGAAAATAATATTATTGATATATATCTATAGGTTGTGTTCCACTTCATCGGAGCTTCTCCCAATTCCAATAAATATTTCAGTTTCAACTTGTGTTTAAAAAATGTGCTATATTATTTAATTATTTATAATAATAAATTAATTAATATAATAAAAAATTTTTATGATTTTTTTTGCATATGAGTAGATGATACCAAATAGTGGACAGGTTATAGTTATCCTAACATATCCTTTATATTGTAAGTAAATTTGTAATTGAACGGAAAATATTTTATTTGATAGAGTGAAAGTCGGAAACTTTTACATTTCAATATATTATATGGTAGTTTTGCATTACCTATAATACCTAAATTGCACAAAATTTCTTCTAGAGTGATAAGTAACACTGTTTAAGCAATCGAATTATAACATGTCTTTTCATGTCGATAAGAAAAGACACTTGATTATTACCATCTAGACTTCAGTTACCAAACAGAATCATGAAAATATGTTTAAAAGACTCCTACACATAAACATTACAGATAAATTTGTAAGGTTAATGGCACTGCAATTTGGAAATTTTTCTTTAACTGACATCTCTATATATAAACAAGACCTTAACACTATAAGCAGGTAGGAGTTATCTCCAACAACCAAACATATTCTCCTATAAGAAGTGTGAACTAATTAAAAATCTCCAGGATTTAAAAACTGTCAAGAAATACCAAGCCTTTCATTTTTCTTACATGGAAGCTATTTCGCTTAAATAAAATAATACTAATAAGGATTTATTATAAAATGTTTTCTTTATTACCTTAGTACAGTCCCTCGATATACCAAGAAACCTTAAAATTTAAAGTTTTTATTTAACATTAATAATGCTTATCAAGTTTTTTATTTATTTAATCCAACATTTATAGTGATATTATATGGCACATGAGTACTACTATGTTTCACTTTCGTAAACATTTTAAGGAATTAAACTATAAATATATCCAATATCGTATAGTGATAGTTGATACAAATTTTGTTAATATTTATATCTACTGTGTTCCTCTTCAAAGGTACTTCCCTCATTTCAAGTATATATTTCAATTTCCGCATGTTTTCAAAAATAACATAATTAACTGAAAATAGATTTTTATGATCCTAACGAAAATTTGTAATTGAACATAAAACATTCTATTTGTTTGAAAGGAGTATAAAAGGTTTTCATATATTGTGGTTCTTACTTTATCTATAAAATCAATAGATAATGCAAAATTTCTATTAAAATGTTAATATTATTTATCTATAATAATGCATTATCTATTAAAAATCTATCTATTAAAAACAATCAAATTTTTTCTTCTATTTTCTTTCAGATCTGTAGATCTAGACGATTAGATTAGAAGACTGATCTAGATTTTTAGATAGATTTAAAAAAATATTCGGAATTTGTTATATATTTTATTTAATTATTTATCATACATGGGAGGGAATGTAGTAAAGCAATCAAATTTTTTCTTCTATTTTCTTTCAGATCTGTAGATCTAGACGATTAGATTAGAAGACTGATCCAGATTTTTAGATAGATTTAAAAAAATATTCGGAATTTGTTATATATTTTATTTAATTATTTATCATATGGGAGGGAATATACCAAGGAGAAATAAAATCTTAAATAACTGTATATAAACAAAAAAAATGAATCAATATTTAACGATCAGGATTTAATGATTTAATCAGAGAATTAAATAGTATTTAGAAATGTCAAAACAGTCTTCTCAAGCTGACTCAATAGAATTAGAGCTGATCTGGACTTCAAGATATAGATTTTGTCATTCAATGCATTAAATGAAACTACTGACGTATATTACCGTATATTCAATAAGCATTTGTCTTGAAATAATATGTTTTCCACAGTTTTAATGGTGCTTTATTGCAATCTCTACTAGAAAAATGTATTATTTAAAAACGCCAGTATTATTAAATATTTGGATTCTCCGGAACCAATATTACTATTATGTTCAGGAGTTTTGACTTGCGACTTTGAGATCTGTACTCTCATTATGCATTCAAAATATTTTTTTGAATTTTAACTTCCTCTATATATTGTAGTATTAAACTTATTCTTAAATTTAGTATTAAGATGTCGACCTTGGTGCTTTTTCACTTATACATTAGTGTCGGTATCAACAAAATCTTTCCAATTTTGGGCCTTAAAATTCGAATTATCAGTTAGCTGCAAAAATCGTATATCTGAATTATCTAATACAAACAAAACTATTATCTTTCACTGGAAAAGCAAATTCCCGTAATTTTTCTTCGGTTATTATCATTATATTTTTAAATATATAAGTTGTTTTAAAGAAATATATTTATTTATATATGTTTCATATATATTTTCGGACCTATTCTGTGCACTTTATAAACTTGTCAAACATTGACACTTGTCAAAATTGACTACTGTAAAGGTTTTGGTATTCTGTGACATAAATAAAAAGCTCTTTTCCTTGTTAGTTGTCAATACTACAAATGCTGTTGGGAACTATAAAAATATGCTCTTTTTAAGCATTTTTTATTTTTTGCATGCATGACAAATATTCTTACCTAAAATATACGCTCTTTACAAGCATATTTTTTATTAATTGAATGTATGGAAAATACCTTTGGTAACTTAAAATATGTGCTCTTTTCAAGCATTTTTTATGAACAGTTACGAACAATTACGAACAGTTTTCTATACAAAACACTTTACACCATAGTGTGGTGAGAAGCACTTGGTACTTGAGCTTTGAAATTTGTCAAGATGTGTCCAGAATACCAAAAAGCTTTCTGCTTTATAAAAATCAAAAATTTTATTAAAGAATTTTACAAATCTGTCAAGTGCACAGAATAGGTCCGTTTATATATATATATAATATATTCTGCAAATACTACTATTTATTCTTTTTCATTTTACTTTTGTACTTGCAGCGACTGTAGTTATGCATGACTGTCAAACAAAAAATAAATGTGAACATAAACTATATTCGGTCATAAAGTCAAGATCTATAAATATAAATAAATATATAAAGAATATCAATGGTTGACTCAGTATGTATTGATTTAAGATTAGATAAACAAACGGTTTTTTAACGGATTAACTAGTTTCTTCACTTGTGTACTATTAACCTTCGAAGATTGGACTGATGATTTCTAAAGACCTGTAGAAATCATAAAATGCGAAAACCAGAGTATATTGTACAATTTAATCCATGACAGATAATATTAGTAGATTAATATAATACATTTTACACATCGCAGGATATTAGTATCCGTTCGAATAATAATAGTAATTGTTTTACGTCTCTTATGTTAAAATAATAATTACAGTTCATTTATTCACAGAGATTATATTTTAATCTCGTCGACTTCTTTCGCCGTGATAAAGCATGGATTTAAAAAATATAAAGTTTCAGGTAATTACTCTACAGATAGTCAAAAAGAAAATAAAAAAAAACTAAAATAAAAAAATATAAATAATAATAGGCCTTTTCGGTGGCTCGCAAGTACGGCAAAAAACAGCAAGTTGCTGGCCTATGCAGGCCTATACTGGCCGCAATGCACGCAAAACAACAACACTATTTTCTCTACCTCGGCCAGCATAGCTATGCTGGCCAACCACATCGGCCAGTAAAAAAAAAAATGTTACCAACGCAATAAGCGAACTATTGTGAACTTTCATTGAAAATTCCAACGAATAGTGCAATCAAATGTCAAAAATTGAGGAAATAAAAATTCAAACAGAATTCAAAAATTTGAAAAATCTTGAAAAGTAACGAAAAAATAATAAGAATGTAGAAATCGTAAGTATTAAGCACATTAAATTTTTTATTATGTTAGTTATTACCAAGTAACATTTATTTTGTTTCATTTAATTTGTAGTTTACATGCGTAATAATTTTTTTTATAGAAATACACGCAAGTAAAACGTTGCTTTCTTCTCCCAACATCGACAGTATCTACAAAAATTTACTTATCTTAGTGTTTTATTTTTAAATTTCCAATATACTTACCATTCCTTTTAATTCCGTGTTCATTTTAATTTTATAATATTTTTATAAAAATATATTTGATTTATATGCACATATACAAGATTTGGTGTTTGTCAAAACAAAACATTTGACAGATTGCAACAGTGATGCCAATGACTCACGTGGCCAACATAGGCCAACATGCATTTTTTGCCGTACTTGCGAGTCACCGAAAAGGCCTAATAATTATAAAAATAAATGAAATAAAATAGAAGAATAAAATAAAAAAAAACCTTTTCTTTTGAGACTTTTAATACTTCCTGGTGAACATTTATAACACCTCTGCGGAGAAGACTGTATAGTTTCTACTCATATATTTCTTCCGTTTTTTTTTTTTTTGTAATTTCAAATATTTATATATAAAAACTATTCACGCCTTAATGTATTTACTCTGACTACAATGGGATTTTTTATTTACTAGGTACAACTTGAGCAATTAAACACGTATGTCTGACAGACGTAATGAATTCAATTCGAGATACATTGCAAAATATTGGCAAACATTTTGACACAAATTCGTAAAACAATTCAAAAATATTTTATATGTGCAACAATCGAATGGGCGCATAACATACTCACCTATTTTTTAACTATTTTTTGCTGGATATGTGGAAATCTGCACGAAACCAATAAGTAGAAGAGCTCTTGGAATAGTCTTTGAGTTTCATCGCGATGATTGGAGTTGTGGTGCGCTGCATTATTACGACGCCGGTAATAATAATTTGATTATCTTCGGTATTGCATACATCAAGAGAGGCATTTGTAGCTTTTAAATTAAAAATATACGTTTTTCTTCTTTTTCATTTATGGCATATGAAAGATATTAATGAGTTGTAGTTAAAATATCTTCCTCTCTGTTTCCTCTACAGCAAATCATTTAATTAAAAAATTTTTATAATAAAAAAAAAACTGAAATGTATTGACTTATTGTATCGTGAGAAATTGTAAGTAGTGTCGTAATGATAGTACTACTACCAGTACTTTTAAGCAATAAATGATATAATTTCAAATTAACATAATATTTCTGAATATACTATAAACGACATAATCTTTTAGCTCACTTCTTAGAAATTGTTTTCCAACATAATCAATAATTTTTAATATATTTTAAGCTTTTAAAGTTAAAGTTTAAGGTTTCTTAACAACATTAAAGGGCTTTGCTAATGTTCAAAAAGATTTCCCACATTAGATTCATATTTATCATTTCTGATTGTACCCAAAAATTTACTTCAAGCTGGTTTTTAGATAAATTGCTGACTTGACTTTTGTTCAGAACTGTATATATATCAGAACTGTATATTTTATATTAGTCCAACTTATATGCGACTAATCCAAATATCTTAATATTAAATATATTTAAGTTGCAAAAACGGTAGATAAAGAGAAAATAGAGTCGAATTCTGCTCAATTAACTAAGAAATTGTTTTAACATCATATTCTTCGGAATTGTGGGTATAAGAATGGTCATGTTGGAACTAGAGGAACGCATTAATAAATACAACTATGCAGCTAAAAGCTTGAACTTAGTTCTGTACAAGTCTGGATATCGCACGTAATAGGTATTCCGCTATCTTCTCTTTCAGCACCGGCATATATGTGCCTGGCTCCAAATCATCCTATAGTCTAGTGCACCGTTAGTACAAATATTAACTTAGATATATTCAATTTACTTCTCTGTAACATTTAATGTACATTTAATGTATAAGGGCTATGTAGCTTTTGACCTGGCTGCTAAGGTAATATGACCCAATAAATACAAAAAGTGTTCATAAATCAATTTTCATTTGTGAGTAAAAGGAATAGAAATTGAAACGAAGGTTCTCATAGTAGATGTACCAAGTCCATTTAGGTTTGCGTGTTCCTTCTCTGCTGTATTAAAATGTTCGAGAGCCCAAACTAGACAAATTATTGCCTAGTGTATTAATATATCCTCCACAATAGTGAACTATTTTAGATGAGATGCAGTCTGTTGAAATAGCTCTAATCAGTATATATCAGTAATAATATAAACTTCCTTCCTTCAGAGTAAAACTATATTGTGCATAATACCTAGTATTATTTGGTGTCCGCGGTATTATAGTGGGACATTATTTGAGCTTAAGTGGGCTTTGGACACAAGGCCATCAGTACAACTTTGGCTAACCTAATCTAATCTAATCCAATATAATCTAATCTAATCTAACCTTGAGTTATATAGTTTCATTATGATTTGCTAATTTTAACATTTTTCTTCAAATCAATTCATCGACTTCCAGTATAATTAATTAGAATTAAATATACCTAATCATCCTTTTGGTAAGTTTATTTGTTAAATTAAAGTTATAATTATTAAAGTTATAAAACTGAAAATACTTTCTGCAAATGTAGAGCGCAAAATGACAAAAAGAGTAACCACAACATTGACCTACATTTTTGTTCACCCGAAAAAACAAGAAGAAGAAAATAAAAGCTGAAACGTTGATGCTGTAAGCGCTACTAAAAAAAATACAAGAACAAAAAAAACAACAACAAAAAACAAAAACGTGAACAAGTGTACGTCACGTTTTTTTTTTCTGTTTTTTTTTTTTGATTTTTACTGAGACAGAAGATAAGGAAAGAACGGGAAACGAAAAAGTTCACACGTTGTCGTTTGGTTGCTGCTTCATTAGTTGTCGTTTGGTTGCTGCTTCATTAGTTTACACTTTCATGCTTTTGTTTATTTTCTTTAATTGGCCATCTCCCAACGAAAGTGTTAATAACCCTGCAAGCAAAACGGGTTTGCATAATGCCCAGTCATTGCGCAATACAGTCCAGAAACGAACCCGACGCTTACAAACCGCAGACCAGAGTTGTTCATTCTTTGTAAATTGCGACCCAAACAATGTGTCTGTCCATAATTTTTTTTTTTTTGTTTATTTTGTTATTGTTGTTGTTGGTATTAATACTCAATGTCTGAAGTCATTTAAACTGTAATGAATTAAAGCAGCAGAAGAAGAAGAAGAAGCAGAAAAAAATTTGCATAGATACGCGATTTCCATGCTTTTTAAGTTCACCTTAACGAAAAATGGATCTCAACTTGTTTTGACATTAAAATGTGAAGGTCTCGCGCTGCATGATTCTGAAAATATGCAAAACCGTAGATTAAAATCAGGAAAGCAAAACTGAAACCAAAAATACAGAAGTTTTATTTTTTTATATTTTTTTTTTTATATATTTTAAATTTTTATTTTAACTTCTATGTGAAGCAGTTTCATGTGTGGTGCCTTTTAATTAGCAAATTAATTAATTAATTAAATGTTATAATAATTAAAAAACAGTAAATAATAAACAAAGTATAGTTTATAGCAAATATGAAGATGTGTGTGTTTTTGCATAAAGATATATGCATACATACATATATACAAAAGCGAATACAATGAACGAAAATAACTGTACAGCCTCTAAAGCCGAACTGTACAGTCGCATACATCGAAAAGATAGAAAATATCTTCCAGTTTGGAACTTAATTTTATGGCTTCATTTAGAGAATTATTTTTACATAAAATTTTTTAAATAAAAATATAACAAAAGATATAGCAAAAATGTATATATATAATAGTTTTAAATTATTTCCAGTTTTTCATCTGAACATGTTGACTAGTTGAAACTGGTAAAATTTTGGAAAGTAACATAAATTTTCCATCGCAATATAAGCTCTGCGAGAACCCTCCTCTATTGCTGTTTCATTCATACTGTTGTTTTTTTTTTTAGTTGTGTTGATTTTCGGGTTGTGGATGCGCTGCAATGTATTCGAGTGCCTTAAGGATGGCTTCTGGAATTGGTGGTGGTGTTGGCAGATGTTCACCAACTGGTTGGAAACCATTCTCATCGGCAGTGTAGCTTACAGCAATTTTTTCTCCTTCTGGTGAGATAAATTCGAAGGTACCTGCAACACCGTTGGGATTACCCGCTTCCTGTTGTTGTATACCATTGCTTGTATCGAAGGCGTACGCGTAGTTACCTTCAGCATCTGCTGGATCATTCTTATAACTCAGAATTTGTGCATCTTTATCGATGTTGTCGGCACAGGCGAAAGCCAAAAGGGCAGTAATAAGTAACTAGAAAGAGGAAATAAAATTTAAAAATTATAAATAATGAAATTATAATTATTAACATAATATTTGTTAGTTATTTTGTAATTACTAGATAATTTTTTCATAAACAATTATAAAGTGTAAAACTACAATATCCTGTGCTTCTGTCTAAGGAGTCGCATTTTCTATGGCCTAGCATTTCTCATAGTCAAAAATAGGATTCTGTGGTAAAAAATGTACTATTAATATACGTGTACATGTGTCATTTTCATTTGATAAAT